>NW_027176229.1:21286608-21561608 GCF_023055335.1 Clinocottus analis | reverse complement strand
CAACAAGTTGTATTCGGGGGGCTCTCTCTCTCTCTCTTTCTCACTCTCCCGCTCTCAGCCATTTTGTCTTTCAGTCGGTTATTTGAGTCTCCGAGCGTGGTAATGGATCGTAGCCTCGATGTCCCGCACGAAAGCCTGCAGAAGCGTCCAACTGCAAACTGGCTGCGGGCCGCTGTTGGCATTGTTCCTGTTCGATTACTTCTCCAGGAAAAAAAAGTTTGGACAACAGTGCCGAGTTTTTTTCCTGCTGCGCTGTGCTCGATATAGATTGTACATCCACAAAATGTGCTTGTGTCTCTGATTGAACCCTTTTTTTTCCTCCCTCCCTCCCTCCTTTTGTTTTTTTTTTACCACCAGATGAAACAAAATGAGAAATTGTTGCATTGTAGTTCCTGAATTACGTAACATAACTCAAACATTCACGTTCATTGCGGCTCAAATGCGGCTCAACCTCCACAGAGCGCACCGCGGCCATTTTGTTCTTACGTTTCAAAGGTTGTGCAAACGTCTGTACAGTGTTCTCGCTCTTTGATTTCTGTTTTTTTTTTTTTTTTAACTTCGCTTTCAGAATAAAAGCACAATGTAACTGAACAATAAATAGGTAATGGACAGAAAAACACAAAAAAAACTCTTTTTCCAAATAAATAAAACAGTGTTTTTTTTTCAGTCTTTGCCTCCCGCCACAGGTTCAAAAGTCACACACCTCTTAAAAAAACACAAAGTGACACAAAGCAGACACGGAGCCCCCACGTCACTGAGTCGGGCCGCTGTCCTCGCGAGGCTCTTTGGTCCTCTGAGGGCGACCAGCGAGCGGACTCTCGGGTCGGGTGGCGCCTCCCTCCGGCTGTCGATCTGTCCGTCAAGCAGAGGCGTGTCCTGCACCAGGAAATCCTGATTTCATTCTTATATCAATATTACAGTATCTGCAGCACAGAGCAGCTGGAGGAGACGATGACACTCTTTACAGGAAAACACCAAAGTCAACACTCACACTCACACACACACACACACACACACACACACAGGTCAGCAGTATTAGACATTTAGTAAATTGAAGTGTCTCTGCTGACAGCCCTTGTCCCATTGAGTCGATAAGCCTGTGTGCTGTTTTCACATTCACAGACACGTTTTTCTTCGTCTTCCTTTGTACTTTAGGTCGAGGAAGCCGACAGAGAGCCTCGGTCTCGTGGCGAGAGAGAGAGAAAGAAGAAAAGAAGAAGAAGAAACGCACCATTCATACTCTCGCCCCTCAGCTATAAACCCACTGCGCCATGTGGAGGCCCGCTGATGCGTCGCAGGCGTCGGTAAAGAGTGACTCAGCCTAAACGGCTCTGGCGGTAACCCCTGCGGAGGCGTGGATTGGACTAACATTACACATGCGTAATTGTATTGTTCGTCCGGCCTTTACAGGCAATGGAAATGTTCACCTGCTTCATCAGGTTTTCTGGGAAAAGCAAAGGTTTTGTTATATGTTTTCTTCAGCAGATGCATCTGGATGTAACCATGGAGCTCTTTCAAGAAGCTCAGAAACAGTTTTTCTCTTCAAATTGACATTAAAAAGGACGCTGCGTCCGGTCCAGTCTGTGAGATAGTCCAGGGTGTCGTGTCTTTCATTAAAAGGCCCCGAAAAAGCCAAGAGTGTCATTACAAACAACCTGAGTTGACGCCCGCCAGAAGGCAACGTTGTCTGACGCGTGTGTGTGTGTGTGTGTGTGTGTGTGTGTGTGTGTGTGTGCCAGCCCTCCTCATACGAAAGTCCCACGAGTTCAGCTGTTTTTTTTCCTGCAATGTCACATTTGTTAATCGTCAGAAAAACTGAGTTTGGTTAAAAATAGAGGGAACACATGTTTGCCACGCGGCTGGCAAATTAAGACTGAAGATGTGAGAAATCGCCGCTAACTTTGTGCTCTTGTATTGATGAATAACATGTAACCCCGGGCCCACGGGGGGAATTAAGGTCACTTTTCCTTCTTTGTTCTTTGTTTTCTTCCTGCATTGGTCCATAACTGAACAAAAAAAAGCCCCCTTCACCTTCTCATGTCATACATTGAACTGTAATCTAATTCAGGAGTTCGTTCTCAGGGGGTTTTCTTGCGTTGCTCCGTCCTCTTTCTGCACAAGCCATCATTATCTGTGCTCAAATGTGATCTGGAGATACAACTGTGCAACCAGAAGTTAAGCAGTATCCATGTCCTGTTGTCCCCCCTCCACATGCTGTAAACAAGTATGCGTGTGTGTGCGTGTGTGCGTGTGTATGTGTGTGTGTGTGTGTGTGTGTGTGTGTGTGTGTGTCTGCTGCAAGCTGCCATTGCCCAGTCAACGTCGCCAGTTTCGTACACACTGTGGCTTGTAAAAAAAAAAAAGAGTCTCTCAGTTCAGCCCTTTGAGTTTTCTGAAAAAAAAAGTTTTTTTTTAATGTTTTTTTAATTTTTTTTACATGCCTCCAAAAAAAATTGCATCCATTTCCTCTTGTGCGTCAGCGCGTGTCCGCTAAAAGAAAGTCCCCTTGGTGCTGCTGCACAGAATCTTCTTGAAGGCCTTCCTGAAGTCCTTGTTGAAGATGGTGTAGATGACCGGGTTGAGCGAGGAGTTGCAGTAGCCGATCCAGAAGAAAAAGATGAAGAGCGGCTTGGGGATGGCGCAGGTCTCCGGGCACACCGCCTGCAGCGAGTAGGAGAAGAAGAACGGGAACCAGCACACCACGAACACGCCGATCACCACCGCCAGGACGAACGTGAAGCGCTTCTCGCGGTTCACCATGGCCTTGCGCCTCGCCGCCCCGGGGTTGTTGTCCTTCTGGGACTTCCTCCCGGGCACCAGCCGGGCCCCCTTCGAGGTGGCGATCATGTCCCGGTAGCGCTTCACCGAGGCCGGGGAGTGGACGCCGCCCGGTGACCCCGGCATGCTGCCGCTGCCTCGGCCTCCCCCGTTGCTGTGCTCCATGTCGCTCTCCGTGCTCGAGCTGTCGCCGTTGTTGTTGTCGGACTTCTTCCACCCGTGCTGCTTGCCCTTCTTGCCCTTCTTGCCCTTCTCGGGGCCGGAGGTGGAGGTTGGGGGCCCGTGGTGGGCAGAGGCGTCCAGTGAGGTCGCGACAGGGGTCATGGCGAGAGAAGGGGCCGGAGGTTGCAGCAGGTTATTGGAGGTGGCGTTGGGGGCCGTCTGCGTGTCTCCCGGCTGCGGGGACGGCGTGATGGCGAGGGTCGGGGGTCTCGCGTTGGAGGTCTTGTTGGAGGAAGGGGGCGTGCTCTCTTCGTCCTCCTTCCCGTTGGCTTGCAGGCGCCGCGGGGGCTGACTCGGCGTGGCGCAGCCCACGCCGTCCTTGCGCGGCTCTCCCGGCGGGCAGCGCGTCCTCTGCTTGGCGATCTGGTAGATCCTCACGTACACCAGGATCATGATGAGGCACGGCGCGAAGAAGGAGCCGATGGTGGAGTAGAGGATGTACCAGCGCTCCTCGTTCAGCTGGCACTGGGGGCCCCTCTCGCTGCCCTCCGCCACCGCCTCGCTTTTGTTGAGCGAGAGCAACGGCGGGAAGGAGATGATGGCCGAGATGAGCCACACCACCACGATGGCCCCTTTGATGCGCTTGGGTGTCCGCTGGCGGCCGTACGTCACCCGGGAAATCGACAGGTAGCGGTCCAGCGAGATGGCGCACAGGTGCACGATGGAGGAGGTGCAGAAGAGCACGTCCAGCGCCAGGTAGATCTCGCACCACAGGGATTTGAAGTACCAGTAGCCGAGCAGCTCGTTGGCCAGGGAGAAGGGGATGATGAGCGTGGCCACCAGGATGTCCGCGGCGGCCAGAGACACCAGGAAGAGATTCTGCGGACCGCGCAGAGCCCGGCTGGTCAGCACCGCGATGATGACCATGATGTTCCCCACGATGGTGAAGAGGATCATCAGGGTGATGGCAGTGGCGAAGGCCGCCGTGGCTTCCGGGGAGTAAGGGGCGGACTTCAGGAGGATGCTCTGGTTGCAGGGCGCGGAGGCTCCAGAGCCGCTCGCGCCGCTGCTGCTGTTCCAGCCGCTCAGCTCCAAGGAGCAGCTGCTCTCCACACCCGAGGCCATGCCGACAGAAGAGGCTTTTTGGGGTTTCCAGGAGTCTTAACGGAATAAAAAACAAATAAACATGTTCTGTCAGCTGAATAAAATGTCATAAATACAATTTAACGTGTATTTGTGTCATGTGTTTGTGTGTCATGGGATTATCATACGTCTATTTTGCAGAATAAAACCTAACTGTATGCATTTTCAACTGACTATGCGTGTTCAAAATGAGGTATATTGTATAGTTACCTCAATAGTTGATATATAAGCGCTGGTGAAAATAATATACGAGCACAAATGGAGCTCATTTGTGCTCAATATTGTTGACATTATTTTGCCGGCATCCCGTTAAATATCATGGAGAGCTTTCAAGAAGCTCAGAAACAGTTTGGGTTGTCTCTTGTCTAAAACCCAGGTGTTTGCTTTTTTAAATGACTATACGTGCTCATACTGAGGTGAAGTGTGTATTTACCTCAGTAGCTGCTCTCGTTTGGTCCCTGCGTCGTTTCCAAACGGTCGCTCTCTCGCTTCCTCCACGGCAGCTCGTTCAAGTCCATTTTAAGCACATGCGCCAGTCCTGGGTGATGCCTCAAGACAAGGATCACTATTTTTCCATTTTAAAAAAGAATGTCACTTCGTAGAACAGATGCCCTTCTACCAAAAAAAACAAAAACAAACAAGTATTGCTGTGTGTGACGCCTGCTGCGGAGTAAAAAGAAAAAGAAAGCCAGACAAACTACTTTTGCGCACGAAGTTTGATCCTTTGTTTCCTTCCCTCCTCTCTGGGTTGATTGCTGTCTTGAAGGTGAGGAGGTTCAGTTCATAATGGTGTAAATCAGGGTCATGTACAGCGGAGCGACAGTGAATGCAAGAGATCGGATGAGAGTAAATGATCTCGACCCCCGTGCGATCTCCGTGCGTCCGCGTTTGGAGACGCGCGCTTCACCGACAGTCTCATCTGAACAGCGAACGCAGGGCGGCTCAGATGAAGTGAAATAAAGAAATAAAGCCCCCCCACTCCTACACACACACACACACACACACACACACACACACACACACACACACACACACACACACACACACACACACACACACACCTGTGAAGGGAGGTCAGATCAGTCGACCAAAATCAGAAAGCTTGAAGTTTAAAAAAACCACCTCGAGCTCTCCGGCTCTGCGCGCGGAGACGTGAGTCCAGAACGCGCTGTTTCCTCTTGCGTGGAGACGAGCCTCAGTCCGCGGGAGCAGCTTCAGTCCACGCGTCCCGGGAGCTGTCTCCAGTCTACTCACAAGTTAGATATCCCCTCCTCCCCCCCAAATAAACAGCGCACAACCCAGGCGTCCTCTCAGAGGCGCAGCATCACCTCCACTCTGAACGGGACGAAGTCTAATGAGCGGTGCCTCCACATCTCCTGCTTGCGCTTCTTTTTTAGACCTGGTGATGTCACCGTGGAGCTGTGGGCGTCATGGGATCCTTGTTTTCGCCCTTCCCACTCATCCCCCAGCCCCCTCCATCGCTCCCTCCTTCCTCCTGACATTAAATGCATACCCAAAGTTCGATCAATTAACTCCACGGGGTGTCAGCTGAGTGCTGAGACAATGCCATCTGCTTTGCAGAAAACATCCCAACAGGGACTCCTGCACTTTGATAATACTCGGTCATCATCATCATCATCATCATCATCATCATCCTCTTCCATATGGGGCACAGCTCACTTGGCTGATCAATGCGTTCAGATCTGTGCACGTTCATGCTGCGATGCATGTTTGCTTCCAGACTATCAGAACGAGACAGAAAAGATCCAAAATACACATTGAAGTGTTTATTTTACTGCTTTTTAGCTTTGTGTCTGTTGAGTCCTCCCATATGTTAACACTAAATAATACCACATTTGCATATTTAAACATAAGACGTGTCATAGATAGTGATGGTGGGGGCATTTATTCCCCCTCGAAGTCTGAGCCAAAGCAGAACCCTCCACTTCAACTTGCATCTCTCTCTATATATATATACATGTGTGTGTGTGTGTGTGTGTGTGTGTGTGTGTGTGTGTGTGTGTGTGTGTGTGCTGGAGGTTTTTTTACAAAGGGCTGCATGGTTCAAGGTAACATTGTCAACACATGAACCCAACACAATAACGCATAACCTTCTTCATAGGACATGTCGTCCCCACAAACACATCAAGCAACACGTGATTATTTATGACGTGTTGGTTCATTTATTTATTTATTTATGGAGCAATTCAAAGAGATACCATTGACTCAACGCGTGTCCACGCAATAAAACATGAACTCTGAACCCTTTTATCCGACGTTCAGACTCGCTCCTGTGCATCGTCACGTGACTTCCATTTGCCCCCGCCCCCTCAAAAACAACAATAAAAGAAGCGCAGACGTCCCGCTGAGGTGATTGTGGTCGCCTACCTGAGATCAAGTGCTCGATTGTTCGATTCCCAGGCGGCAGCCTGCGTCACGCCGCCGCGCGGAAAGAGCGCAGTCAGTCTAAAAAGCGGGTGGGTGGCCGCTGCGCGACGCAAACACACACACACACACACACACACACACAGACACACACACAGACACACACACACACACACACACACGAGTCGCCAGCCTACATATGCACGCACACGATCTCATGAATGGCGTGTGGGTGGGTGGCCTTGTTTACTTGCATATGTGTGTGTGTGTGTGTGTGTGTGTGTGTGTGTGTGTGTGTGTGTGTGTGTGTGAGGCGCGCCCCCGCCTCGCCGCTTTAATGAGAGGCAAACACCGCTCCAGCCGCCCCGCGGGATCACGTCTGCGTGACCCCGCCCACCCGCGTGCATGTTCAGCTCCACGCTGCATGTTCTAAATATACAACAACAACACAAAAAAAGGAGAAGAAGAACAAAGCTTTTAGCGCGAGAGTGCACTCCAATCAAGTGTCTTTAGTGACGCGCTGCATTCTGGGGGAGAGGGGCAAGGGCGTAGGTTTGGTCTCATACAGCGTTGGTAGGGACAGCTTATAAAGTTGTACATAAAGTCATATTATACATACAAAACATATAGTTTGTTGTATTTATGAAATCATGGAACAAGAATAAAGACACTTATTGACATTGTGTTGCTATTTTACCTGTTTATAACTATCGAACGCTTTTAAAGAGGAGAAAACAAATACTGTCATGTGTCAAGTATGACCGGGCCTAAAGCCTAACATGTATGACGGCAGAGTTCACCCGGGACGAGTCTCCAGTCCATCGCAGGGCGGACGTAGAGACAGACAACCGTTCACGCTCACATTCACACACCTATACAGGCAATTTACAGTCCAATTGACCGAACCTGCACGGCTTTGGACTGCAGGAGGAAGCCGGAGAACCCGAAGAGAACCAGCGCTGACACGAGGAGAACATGCAAACTCTGCCAGGCCGGGATCCGAACCCCCCGCCCAGAGACCGGGATCCCAATTGTTATTCGTAATACTTATTCACCGTTGATAGTTTACTGAGGGCGGAGGTCTGTGAATCACGAGTAGCCGGTCAGTGACATCATGAAATGTGACGCACATTTTAGTAAAAACAAATACAACAAAATAAACAGTTCCCTTGAAGAGATTTTCCACCTGGCCAAGCGTCAGCGAGCCGCAATAGAGGTGCCAAAAGGTCGCCGACCCCAGGCTTCCTCAACCTGCACTTACGGCCCAATCCCAATCTCCACCCTTAAGGGCGATGCAAACTCTTGCAACTGCAACTGCGGCCGGCCGCGCGGTTGCATCCACGGACTCGTGTCGCTTTATGGTTCCCGCCTTTTCTGTACGCCAGAACAGTAGGTGGCGCAACGAGCGCTTAGAGTCGACTATCCCATGCCATCTTTGGGCGTGGAAGTCACCTCCATCTGTGTGTCCTGATACTCCGTCGGACGGGTTTTATAAATGCTCATATTCGCTGGACCTCTTCGACCAAACGTTCCTCAACGGGATCCATTGTTCGTGTTTCTGCTACGGCTTTTAAAAATAGCGATATTATGCTATGAAACCAGGAAATGCGAGAGTAGCTTTGACGGATAGTCAGACATTTTGGGCGACGCACGCAAGCACGCAAAATGGCCGACGGGAGTACGCAAAGGGGACCTTGTGGGTCTTGCGTGCTTGCGTCTCTGCGTAAAACCCGAGTATAAAGGACCCTTTACGGACTCACGGACTTTGAGGCGCTCTTTTTTTCTCCCCTGCTTGTCCTGCTGTCTTTTGCAGGAGTTTGGGGGTTAGCAAAGATTTAGTTTCAGGGTTCAAATTGGGATAAAAGTTGAGGAGAAGTGAAGTTGCTGGTTGAGGTTCGACGATGTTTCCGTTGGCGTTGAGCTCAAAGGAAGCTGCTCACGGCCCTTTTGTCCTTTTGGGCCTTTAGAAAAGAATCAATGCCAACCTGCAACCGATGGTCACAGGTTGCAGTTGCAAGCGGGTCCATCAAACAGTGATGTTCTCTGTCAGCTCCAGTATTTGGAAGGTTAGCGAGGCCTTTACAAAGTAAAAGTACTCACAAATAAAACACATTCGAACAAAAAGCCTGGATATATAATGTGTGTTCATCTTGTGCTACCACAGGACTGATAGGAGTGCATTATATCAGTCAAAGTCCTCAGAGGTATAGCATAGCAAGTGTGTGTCTGTGTGTGTGTGCGTGAATGTGTGTGTGTGTGGTGTGTGTGTAACCTGCAAACAATTAAAGCGAGCTCTCCCACATGGTCACACTGTCATTTTCGTGCCTGCATTTGCAAATGACAACTGCCGCTTGTGTGTGTGTGTGTGCATGCAGGGCCAGTGTGTGTGTGTGTGTGTGTGTGTGTGTGTGTGTGTGTGTGTGTGTGTGTGTGATAACACCACACTGTAAATCCCCTGCTAACAATATCACACATATTGCTCATTTGAGCTGTTGGCAGTGTTCTGCGACTGGGATTTCTTGTTTGAGTGACACAGTTTTCAGCCGTGAATAGAAAATACCGTATGTATGGTCCCTATACACACACACACACACACACACACACACACACACGCATAATGTAACGGGATCGATTGTGACACCTAACGGTTCGAGTCGGTTTTCATCAGCCGGGCTGACAGAGGAGGAAATTAATGCAACAAACGAGATGAGAGAGACGTTTAAATGAAAGGAGGTGGAGGAGTCTGCTGCCAGTGATAAATAAATGACAGAGTGATATTATAGGTGTGTGTGCGTGTGTGTGTGTGTGTGTGTGTGTGTGTGTGTGTGTGTGTGTGTGTGGGATGCGGCTTCTCTGTGTTATCTCTGTCTCAAAAAGGCCCAACACTCACCAGTCAGCAGTCCGCTGCCGTCCTCTGCTGGATACTTTGGGGTCATCTCTGGTTTCTGGTCGTTCCCTAAAGCCGCCACTAGAGAGCGCTGTTTGACTACGAACCAAGGACCAGGACGTCATAGCAGTGTTTCTGTGCGACTGTACGTTGTAATCTGACATTTTTTTTAAAAATCGAAACTACCTGCAGTGTTTTAAGAAATATTCTCAGACCAAGTATGAAATACACAATAACTAAAAAAGTTCATGCATTTCCATTAAAACTCACTTAATGTGGGAAAACAGAGGAATTATGAGCAGAGTTAAAGTATAATAACTCATATATGATGATATATTACTGCATTGGATTGTTAATTCTGATGCATGAATGGAGCATTTCACTGTGGCAGCCGGTCGGGTGGAGCTTCATTACCATAAAGTCCGTATTGGAAACACATTCAGGTCCACTGGTCCCCATCATGGTTTCAGCCTTTCCCAAAGGTCACAAGATAAATCTGTATTAAATGTTTTTTTTAAAAACGTGTTTCTAATTTTATTATTTTGTGAAAATATCGGAGGAATTTACCACTTCTGGTCTCGAGCAGTTAGAACTCTTAGCTATCTATTTATTTATTTATTGTATTTTAATCAAAATAAATGATACATAGAAGTACAAATACCTCAAAATCTTATCGTAAAAATGTTAATTTTGTTCGTTTTCACCACCCGTACAGTCTGACAACATGCACTAAAACCAGCCTATGATATATTATATTCTCTTTTACCTTCATTTTTATTTCATGACTTTTATGAAAAATGAAAAAGTCCTGAAAGGTTTCCCCATATGAAACAAATTTATCGTGGAAATGTTTGCATAGTGTGATGTACAGTAGATGGATATACCACAGACTAGAAGGTGTATATATATAGATATATATATACATCTTTATAGAATATGGAAACCCTGAGGTGCATTTCTCGGCCGTGCGGCTGGAAAACTGAGTAATGGAAGGAAGAAGTCGAGTGGACAGCAGCTGTGTTTGTGTACCTTTTGGGCAAATAAGAGGAAGTGGATTATTTGAGCTGGCAGCAGCGTGGGAGGCGTCATTATCGTCGGGGACGAGGTGCAGCGGTGGCAGCTGGTCTCTAATGCAGCGGCCGTGCTGCTTTTAATTCACACGTTCATCATAAAAGACTCAATGGACGTCCACTTTAACACCGTGAGATCGATGAACCGTCTCCAATGTTTAGTGTTGGTTCATGGGCTCAACATGAATATATATCCCCCTCCCTCCTCTGCAAATATGAGGAAGCATGTCTGGTCGATGTAAAACCGTGCTATATGAGAATGCATCGTACTTTGTTTGACTTTCCAAACTTCCTGATAACAAAAAAAAAAAAACGACCTTTAGGCCTTTCTGCTCTGAACTAAAAAACTCAACAATCCTTGTAACAATTACCAAAGTTGTTATCGCAACTCGAGCGAGTGGGTGTGTAATTTATGCCGGTGGTTGACGAGGTCGAAAGGGACTTCAGACTGTGAAAAGCCGGTCTGTGAATAATCTCCCTCCAAAAAAAAAAAACACTCACAGCGACGCAGCACTTTAAAAACCCTCCAGTTCAGCAACGGTGCAGCGCGAGGTCAGTGTGTGACCTCGATCGTGTGTACAAAAAGAAGAGAAATGCATCGCACAACATGTAGAGAAGGAGCACATTACAGAGCAAACAGACACAGTGTGTGTTCTCCAGCATGTTTTTTATTGTAGTGGTAAAAAAAAAACAATTAAAAAACGAACCACAGCAGGAAAATCAGCCGAAACCTTAAAGTGCAGTAACAGACAGTAATAATGCTCAGGATGTCCAATTAATAAATACATTAAAATATATATATTTACATAATAAAAAGTGTGATCCATCTCAGGATACAGAATGATACGACACCCACAGCAGCGAGTGAGAGAGACAGTATTGCGTTGACGAGGAGAACAGTGGCGTCTCCTCTGCGTCGTGTCACAGTGGTTCGGAAATGTAAAAAAAGAAAAAACATTTAGAACAGCCCTTATGAAGTGTCAGGCACGTAAGTCAGACAAAGACACACACACACACAAACACACCTTGATGTGTAACATGTCAAGGAAAGGAGCTCATAGCCGTCTCCGACCCGTCTATCGCCAAATGTTTTGTCAGTTTCTCCGGGGAAAAAGCAGAAGCGAATCCACCGGCCGTGCGACGCCAGCAGCGCACGGCCGGCGTTTCATCCTGAAGAATACATTTCTGACGGCGCAAGTTTCTATCAGTGCAAACAGTTTCTTTTTGTACGAGTCCTGACCGTGCTCCGAGTCCGGCACGAGGCCTGCAGGAAAGTCAGGAGGACGAATATGTGCGCACACAGTCATGTGACCAGGAGTGGGGGAGGTTTCCCCCTCCTTCACCCCCGGCAGAGGACGTCGGTCTCGAACTGCAGCAGCTGGCCCATGAAGGCCAGGTTGGGGGAGATGACCTGCCGCCGGCGCTTCACGAAGTCGAAGGCCTCGTCCAGCTTGACGCGCTGCGCGTGCATGAGGTAGGCCAGGCAGATGGTGGCGGAGCGGGAGATACCTGCCTGGCAGTGCACCAGCACGCGACCGCCGCTCTGCTTCACCGAGTCTGTGGGCGGAGGCGGGACAAAGAGATCAGAACGCCGCATTTAAAAAAACACCACGTCCTGGGACGTCAGAGGGTTTTTTTGCGAGCAGAAATGCATGAAACGATTAAAATGCAGTCATGAATTGTTAATAGTTGAGTTGGTTCCCATTTATCAAACTTCACAAGGCAACAGGGGTCAAAACAAACAACTTAATCCATTTGTTTTGTAATCATAAGATTACACTGCTGGAACATAAGTCCAGGCTACAGAGTGGATTACGCTGCACAAGCTGCTTGGAAAGAAATGTTTTGGATATTTCACATTTCATTGAGGGTTTAAAAAGACGCTTTAGCTGAGACTTGACTAATTGGCTGTGGGGTTCAACACCCCCACCCCCCCCCCCTTCCCAGTGACTGGACTTTCCCCTCGAGGGGTCGGGAGCGCGGCCACGATGGAGGCGGAGGGACTCACCGATGAAGGCGATGGCCGTGGAGAAGCAGGCTCTGATGTCGGCGGCCAGGCTGTCCTCCACGGTGAGCCGCAGGTACTGGAAGTCGCCCTCGTAGGCGTTGGGGCACGTGGAGGAGACGTTGAGCACGGCGGTGATGCCCGCCGCCGCCAGGGTCTCTCTGCGGGACGAGTGCAGCGCGCTGCCCAGAAACAGGAAGGGCAGCAGCTCCACGGGACCGCCCTGAAATGTACACACAGCACGAATAAACACAACGCAGTTTGGTCTCTTTTTGTACGCCAATATATTTGTAAAACACATAAAGATTAATGTCTTTTGGCACATTGCTTACCTGATCATATGCCGGTGTCATCCGGCCCGTCACCACTGGCTCTGGTTCCACGGCAGAGAGGTGACCGCTGGCTGAGATGTGACAGAGCTCTGGATAGGCCTCCATAAATCCCTCAAATCCACCTAAATGGAGGTCACATATTAGCTGAGCCCAACGCTTTCACCAAAGTCCTCCTTAAAAATGCATTTGTATGGAACAATAACCGGTAGCTATAGAAAAATACACATTTTGACTCATGGATTTCCATGACTTTTAACCAAACGTCCATGAGCAAACGTAGTGAAATCTGTGTGTAAAGTGATAAAATGTAGTATTTAAACTAAGGATTCAAAGCATACAGTAAACCTTAAATGACACAAATGAATGAGAAACAATAGTTTGATTAAAAGAATAAACATTTATATAGATGCGTCTATGTATGCTGCTTATATTTTGAGCCTTTCTTTTAAAAGCAGATTCATTGTTTCAAACTCAGCGTAAATGAACGTCATGAACACATGAATATAACACATCTACATGACTTTTACTACACTTTTGGGACTTTCCCAGGCCTGTCAATAACCAGTTTAAATTTCCACGAGTTTTCCCTATAATAACCCCGATAAAATAAAATAAAAAAAAGTCTCCTTACCTTGCAGAAAGCAGATCTGCGTGTGGACCTCGCCGTGCAGCGCGGTGAGCAGCATTTGGCCCACGCTCTCCGCCTGCAGCTCGGCCACGGAGCGGCTGCTCTCGTCCAGCACCACCACCGGGGAGAAGTCTCCGCGCCGCAGCCGCGTCAGGAGCGCCTTGTCCGGGACGAGCCACTCCAGCGCCACCACCGCGCCCTTGGACCTGCGCCGCATCACCGAGTTCCAGTTCACGTTCCGCGACTCGCGGATGTGCGCGGACGTAAAGTCGAGGAAGGGCCTGCAGTCCAGCACCACGTGCCCGGCGGACGCGTACCGGTCCCGGGGAGTCCGGAGGATGTGCACCAGCTCGCTGCCGGCTATTTCCAGAGGCTCGCTGCTTGAAGTCATGGCGGAACAACAACAACAAAATACTTCAAAGTAATAAAAAATTAAATATTAATGTTAAGTTTTTTTTTTTTTTAGTACAGTAGCCGACTTGTTGACATCTCCGTCGGGTCCGCGGAAGAGTTTAGATTAAAAAGTTTCACTTGTTCATTGATAACAGCCGTGAGAGGGGGCGTGGCCACCGCGGCCCCGCCCCCTTCGCCTTCCTCCTCTCCCACAGAAGGAACGGCGTCACGAGCGGAAACGACCATATATGGCCCGGCCGTCACTCCTCATATGGACATTCATTGACGTCAAGTCTTGACTTTCCCTTCCCACCTGCGCACGTGGTCGTTTGGGGTTATCCCGTGTTTATGCGATTGGATGACGTCACGCAGCAGACGCGTCCGTATATCTTTTCTTACTTTTTGGAGAAGTTGTCTCCTCTGTTGCGCTATCAAAACCGATCAAATCTCTGCCTCAAAGAACACCGTGCGCACTGTGCTGCGTGTTGTCTGCAGATACAGACGTTGTTTCGGCTCATTTGACAAGGATTAAGGATTAAGGGCCTGTGTTAGTTATGGATTATATTTAACTTTTGCACTCGGGCGTAATGGAAAGTAACTTATTAAAAAAATGTTTCCATCGTTGTAACAGAATAACTTTTCTTTCTGCTCTGTGTTTATGTCACCGTGAGGAAGGAAACCAACAATAAATACAAGGCTCGGTTGTTTTTAAGCATTAAGTTTGGGACTATTTCTCGACTCAAAATAAACTACGGTGTACTGGTTATGCACCACAATGTGACTCATCCTGGACAACAACGTGGAATTGTTTACAACATAGAGTATGTTAAAGGTGAAGATGACACATCGCAAATGGTGTTAGTGAAACAGAAAACACAGAGATGGTTTGCAGGGTGTTTTCCTCGTCGGCCATGTTTGTTCTTTCTTTGTTACCTTAAAAAGCCCTGAAAACCTGTTTCCTCCATGTCTTTCTAATGGTTCTGATACAGCTATGTATCAGAGCACATCCGCTGCTGTTGTTTATTAAGAGTTTAACACTCATGACGAGTGTTAAACTCTTAATAAACAACAGCAGCGGATGTGTTTAAATGTCATGAAAGACTTGAATGTTTTAAAGCCTTATTTTGAGTCTTTTTCACCACACATGGCCTCAAATCTGCAACATTTATGTCCAGGACTTCTATTTGAGTCGGCTATTGTAGACGTCTCATTGTCCTGGAAGCCGCGGACACACACACACACACACACATGCACATACACACACTACTTCATGTGCAGTGTGAGTTTAAATCTATATATGATCCGATGTCGTTGTCTTCATTTCCTCACGAAACCCGCTGTTCAAATTAGTCTGCCTTCCCACGTACGTCTCCCACGCTGACTCCACTTTTCTTCTTGTTCCCACTTCCCCTCCCCTCCGCCGCTGCCGGGTGGGCCCTCAGCAGCGTGCCCACTTTGTCATGCTCTCCCACTGCTGAGGCGGCGTTTATGCACACACACACACGCACACACACACACACACACACAAACACATACACACTTTATATGCAGTACATCAGGGCTGTCGGCAGAGCCAACTGAGCGAAGCGTTTCATTTACATATAGCCTCAACCTGCACTTTAGACTCCAACACACACACACACACGCGCACACACACACGGCGAAGTAATGAGTCGAGTCTGTTGAGTCGGAAGACTGTGACTGTGTGAGGACGTCTTTTTTTTTTTTTCGCCCCCCGTCTCGGCCGCTCGACAGGAAACGACACCGCACACACATCCTGTCGTCACGCATGTAGGCCTCGACGTCCACACACACACACACACACACACACACAGACACACAGACACACACACACACACACACACACACACACACACACACACACAGAGGGCCTGAAGCACCTGAGCAATGATTACGCGGTGACTCGTACGTCAATCAATCGCTCGCTCTCGCTCTACTTTCAGTCTTGTGTTTCCTCATCCGTCCTACGCTGCACATCAGAGTGTTTTTGAGGCTCGGCAAAGAATCAGCCAATGATGATGATGATGATGATGATGGTGATGACTCACCGTCACGGAAAGTTTCGCTTTCGTAGCGATGCCCAGGGCTCTGTGCATGCCGAAAGGTGGAAAAGAGGTGACACGTGACAGACGTGTTGACAGGGAAGTGGTTGGAGGTCACGAGAGGAGTGACTGTGTGAGTATAAGGGACTATTTCTTCTATTTAAATCAGCTGCCTTCTCCGTACATCAAAGAGTACGGAGAGCACGCTGTACGGCGAATGGAAGCAGAGGCAGAAGAAGTCTGGCGATGGTGTTTCAAGAAAGTGGGGACTTCAGGATGATGAGATCATTATATCGGCAGTGTGATGAAGGAAGTCGCCTTCGCTCTCTCGCTTTCTGAAAGCGAAAAAAAAACATGAGAAGAAACCCTGATTAAAACGTCTGCTCGCTTTTCACCCCCCCCCAACCCACCCACCTCCTCCCACAAGGGGATTATCCAGGATTAATTGGATGGCTGGGGCTATTAATCTCTGAAATCCTTCCCCCTCCCTCAACTGTAATCCAAGAGATTGACCTCATCCCTGATTCCTCTCATAAACGCCCACGTGGCAACGCCAACACGCCACTCAAGGGGAACGCGAGCCACGCCGGGGTCAGATCGCTGGTGCTTAACGTTACGGAAAGTCGAGCGAGTGTGTGTGTGGACGCTCTGGTGCCACCACAAACCTTGGGTTTTACTGGTGAGATTGAATCACATGGACGCCTCTCGGTTGGTTGAGGACACACAATATGTATTGATCAGAAGTGTTTTGTCACTTCTGTGCCATTTCAATGCACGACATGGGCTCTGTGCGGGGCTCTTCATCACACGGGTTGCGCGACGCTCCC
Organism: Clinocottus analis; assembly: GCF_023055335.1. Lineage (NCBI taxonomy): Eukaryota > Metazoa > Chordata > Actinopteri > Perciformes > Cottidae > Clinocottus > Clinocottus analis. The sequence continues at coordinate 21,544,935 of NW_027176229.1, read as the reverse complement.
CTTCCTCTTCCTCGGCTGCTCCTCTTACTCATCATCATTCTGAGAAGATTAAAAAAACACAAAAAAAACACATAAAAAACATGGCAATGCTCATTTTAAGTGGCAGCTGAACACACAAAAAAATAACAGGAAAACCCCGTGTGTCACCTGTTGATTTTTCGTGCCGTCACTTCCTGGAAAAAGTGACGTCATGCTCAGCTCAATGAGGTGATGGGTTCAATTGTAAACAATGAATGTGTTCATGCATCTGACACGCACATAAACCCCATCAACCGTGATTTACTCCCCCATATACGACCACACGACCACTTCCCTCATCTCGCTTTTGTTTCCACTGTCACGCGCCGACTGTTCCTGCGTCACCACCTTCCCCCGTCCCGCTAACCTCCACTCGCTCTCTCGTTGTCTCTCACCTCAGGAGAACCACCGCGAGGCCCACGCTCACCATCAGACACAAAGCCGTGACTGCGGCGAGGACGAGCGGCGCCGGCGGGCCGCCGTAGGATCCAGGCAGGGAGGGCGGGGCAACGATGGGCGGGCGAGTCTCCTTAGGCAAAAGGGCGACTGCGAAGGAAAGGAACGGGGGCGAAAGGATGAGCTCATGGAGTTAAAAGTGAATAGTTTTTAAAAAAAAGCATATTTTTAACCCTGTGATCGTTGAATCTAAAGCCAAACAGCAGGAAGTAACATGTACAGAAGAATACATGAAATAAAAGAAAGCCCACACAGCGACATAATAGAGAGAAACCCCACTTATTAAAGAAATTGACACACCCTACATCCGCCTTCACAGACGCAAACCACGAACACACACACATATATGCAGGAAGTAATTATAAGCCCTTACTTTACCTTTTGAACATGCATTAATTTCTTTCAAATGCGTTTCTAATTATACTCGGGACGTCTGGGATCTCCTTTAACAACCCCGCGGGACCCGAGGAGAAGGATTTAAGTAGCACTTGTATTACAAAACCAACAACTAGAGACGTTTGATCGTCAAGTGTTTCATTTGCTGAGTTGACATCATGTTTATCGGGGTGTTTGTGGCAACCGTTAAAAAAGTGCCGAATTAACTCGGATGCGGCGTCGCCTTTTTGCCTCCCTCCCTTCCCCCCTCTCTCTCTCCGTGTGAGTTAAAACGATCTGACAGCTTTTTCTTCTCCTGTGGCGCCGTGTCTCAGGGCGGTAAACCGTACCGGTGACCGGGTAAGTGAGCCGGTAGAAGACGGTTCCGTCGAGGCCCCGCAGGGTGCAGCGATACGTCCCTTGTTCGTCCGGACGTAGCTGGTTTAGGACCACGGAGGAGTCGTCTGTCACCACCAAGGCTTTGAAATCACCCTCCTTGAGCTGCGCACACACACACACACGCACACAAAGGAAGTGATGGCGAGCTTGTGGGTGTGAGGCAGTCAGCTTCAAGATTCCTGATGACACAGTGCAGCTAAATAAGGGACACAATCTAACGCGTGGGAATCACGGGAAGCATGCAAAGTGGTGTTTAAGTGCTGAGCTATGACTTCATGTTCCCGCTTTGAGCGCACATCTGAAGGGGGGTGGGGGTGGAGAGACCTTTTTGCTGCCCGGCACGCCGCGGGCCCAGGCGTAGTGGTACTCTGGCGCTCCCGACAGAAGACGATGCCACGGCAGGAAACAGTTGAGCACGGCCTGGCCTCCCTCCTCGGCCTGCACCGGCAGCTCTGGAGAAGAGAGACGACTCATTCATTTGAGTCCCTCCGGATTAACTTGAATGAGCTTTTTCATCGGCCGCCGCACATGGACGCCGCACACTGTGGACGTGCGGCGGCGGCGCCTGGCTTAGGGACACATGTGCACACTCGTGACAGCACGTGATCCGTGTAATCTGAAAAGAGTGGTGCACTCCCAGTTTCACCAGCGCACCAACAACTCGCTCACAAAAAAGTGTGACCTCGAATAAGGAAAGTAGCACTTTAGTAGCACTTAAAATGACACTTTGTAGTTTCACTTTATTCTGTTGTTCTGAGTTTGTACCCACGGTCGAAAGCACTTATTGTAAGTCGCTTGGGATAAAAGCTTCAGCTAAATGTAATGTATTGAGTAAATATAAATATACCACCGCAGTCCTGCTGGCCAGAGGGAGAGGGACAGATGTGTGTCTTGTAACGGCAGGAGGAGCAATCCATCACTCTTCGCTTCAAAAGCCCTGCACACCAAACCACGAGCACACACGCACACACACTCGTGCAGTGAATATATAGCAGGTACACATTGTTCCTCTACAGAGGGAAGGATCAGATGGACTCACCACACTCGTTGGGGCACAATCCTGAGGGAGAGAATAAGAAGTCATCTGTAACTAACATCTCTTTTACGCGACAGGGGCTGGCACAGAGCGCCCCGCCTCACACTGTGCGGACCACTCTGCTGTTTATTCAAGCCAATTACCGTCACGAATAAACACGTCCAAGTGTTTTTCTAAGATCTTCCTGCCCTTCTCCAGGATCTGAATGGCCTCAAATGGGACAGATCCTGAATCAAAAAAAGCAACAAAAATCCTGAGAGTAGAGTAGAGTTTGTTCTGATAACAGTGTCGTCACGTCTAAATATATTCAGCGAAGACGCAAGGGAACACGGTTTGTTTCTCACCAGTGTGCTCGGTTTTCAAGAAGCGGTCCAGCTCACTCTGGAACTCGGTTCTGACTCTGTACAGCGTGGTGGGATCTGAGCAGTGGGAAACACAATAGTTTTTAAAACTATTGTACGGTTTTGACATCTCACTAGAAAACCAAAGTGGCCTGACAGCGAACCCGGGTCTCGAGCTCACCGATGACTCCCTTTCGCTCCCGGCTGGTCTCCTCGTAGGTCACAAAGGCGTGGTCGCAGATCTTTTTCAATTCGATCTGGTTGAGCACGGAGGGGGCGGACAGGGAGAAGTTCTCGAGCAGGAGCCGGATCTTGCGGTCACACTGCATGCAGGCTTTGGCTGCCTGGACACAGCACAGCAGGGACAACAGCGTCAGCAGCTTCCTGCCCATCGGGACGAGTGACTTTGGCTCCTGGGGTTCTGAAACAGAGTCGGCAAACATTATTGCTCTCACTAACATTGCTTTTCTTCTTTTTACTGCAAGTCTTATCATCGCTCCTACAGATGCTCATCCGGGAACTGTTACTTTTACTGTTACTACTGCCACTGGTGTTATTCCCATCACTCATGCAAGCCTCATGTCTTCTGGGTCAAGGTTACAGTATAATATAAACGGTGTAAAGTAAAGTGTTTTCTTTCAATTTGGTTTTGGTCATTTCATTTAACAGGACTTTATGTTTAATCCTGAAACTAATATGTACAGTTGTTATGGATTAGTCTTCTTAATTCATGCTTTTTTATGATTTGTATTTTCTCTTCAAATATTGCAATGCCTCAAAACACAGAGGCGAATTCCTTGTCGGAGAAAACCTGCTTATCAATACTTTAAAAAAAAATCTGATTTCTAAATATATAGAATTTCACAAAATATAAAATCTTCTGAAAATCAGTTCTGTCCGATTTACAAGTGAGAAACCCAAACACATTCGGTCAGCTGTCACATCAGACAACTGAGACACTGGAGGTAGTAAATAATTGTAATTTTGCAAGGAAAAAATATAATAATTAATTGATTGTTTTAAGAAATAGTGAAACAATTGTCGATTATAATACTATGTACCATCTACTAGAATAACAAGCTTATTTATATATATTTAACAACCTCTAACGATGAAACTTAAGCCTGATATAAACAAGAACAATGAAGAGAAATACATATTGAACCAGGCCTCTTCCAAGATTAGCGGTGACCATATTTTACTGGAGACTTGCAACATCCTCAAACAACATTGAAATGACCAAAACCAACTGACCTGACTTTGCTCAGCTGGAAACCTGCTGTGGATTCCTCTTTTCCTTCTCTTGGTGTACCGCTGCTGGTATACAAATACTTGTGTTTACAGTTATTAGCTTAGCCGCTATAAAAACAATGTCGCTGCCAGTGCTACTAGCATAACTGTCACTGCCAGTTACGTTAGCGTTAGCTAGCCAGTTTATCGTTAGCTTCATTCAGGAGTTGGTGCCATAACACCACGAGTGCCTCCATTTAAATAAAGGAAAATACACATATGTATACTAAATGAATGACTCTACCCTCTACACAAGTTACTCGCAGACAGATATCAAATGAAACAACAATTATGACAATATCCAAATGGAAAGAAGGTAACCAGGGACACACCAGAGCTTCGTTTCCTGTGCTCTCCCTCCTGTTTGTAACTCGTTGCTGCCACCCAGTGGCGACTGAGGTGACATGACACAGCTCGGGATGATGAGTTTGATGGTTTTCACCGGTGTGACGGTGTAATAGGCGACCGTGTTAACTGGCGACTTTTAGCCCAATGCGTTCGTGGTAAAAAATATATAAAGAGAAGACCTGGCTGTCTTCGTGAATGTCGTCAATGTGTATTATTCATCATAGTAAATCGCATATGTATATATCATACACAAAAATAATAGCAAAAAAAGGATGACAAAAAAAAGTGTGAAAAAAAAGTATGGCAAAATATAAGGATGACAAATGCATGACTAAAAAAAGTATGACAAAAAAAAGTGTGACAAAAAAAGTATGACAAAAAAAAGTATGACAAAAAAAATAGGATGACAAAAAATATACAAGCCAAGGGAAGATACAATGCCACAAAGTGTATTTTGCGTCTTAATTGTTTCCATGGAAAACATTAGCACACACAAAACGACAATACAAATACTGCTCAATACAATTTATTTATCCGTTTTATCTAACGTTCGTCTCTTTTCGGAAATAGTTCTGAAGACTACATTTCCCAGAAGCGCCATGCACGATGAGTGACAAGTAAATGGACGAATCGTTTGTCGCTGGGCGGGACTCGTTGGAGTTCAAACCGCTCTGCGGCTGCGCAGTGGGCTCCTGCTTTTACAGCTGTACACATTGACCCGCGAGAGTCCGACGCGAAGGTAAGACAACTGTTTTACGACCACAGCGCAAACAACGAGTTTTAACGTATTCTTAAACTCGTATATACGTTACTGACATGGCCAGCATAGCTTTTCACTTCGTACGGGACCGTCCTCGAGCCGCCAGTTCGCAGGAACCGGTACAGCCGGTTACTGTATGTCCCGATCGGTCCCATAGCAGCCAGTCAATAGTTCATATCGACGCGTGCGTGTTGTGGGTTATTGATCGGACACGTCGGAAACACTCTATCGGTCAGTTTAATGTCACCTCGGTTCTCTCGTGCTGTCAGTCGCCACTTCAACAAAGTCAGACAACAGCGTCTGTTTTAGTGTAATAGTTCAGGCATTACGCTTCAAAACTAATGTGAACACTAAACAACGTGCAGTGACTGTGGAAGGAAACTCGTCTAAAGCATCTTATTGCACTGCACGGACCAGAATAGACAGTTAAACTGCTGTACAGCACTTTGCATTGAATATATATGTCCCCCGCCCCATAAGCAGCAAAAATAATGACCCTATTGTCATGTACGTCTCCTAACAGAATGGCTGTTTCTTCATGCACAATACAACATTGTGTGTGTGCAGCAATGCTTGTAAAACCACTTAATTAATGATGGTTTCCTCACAAGGTAGTTGGTGCTGCTGCTCCTGGAAAAGGAGAAGGTAAAGGATTGCGCAAGATGTCTTTAAAGAGGAAAACGAGTAACGCAGCAGTGAAGGCGACCCACTTCTTTTTTTTTTTTGCAGGCACTGCATGTCCAGAGCATTTCCTTCCCCTCCTGCTGCAATGCCACAAAACCCTCCATCAGAACCTTATGACAACGTTGAGCTGCAGCGTAATGATAACCTGTTGGGAGGTTAAATATGGTTCTTATGTGGATGATTGGCCCTGTACTCTGTCTGTAAACTCTGGGCTTGCTGCAGTGCCGTTATTTGAGGGCTTCTGGCCTTTTAAATGTTATTTACTCATGGCCCAAGGTGCTTCTTCCTACCTGCGAGGTGAACGTAATTGAACCCTGACACAGCGTTTGTACTTTCCCTGATCATACGTTGCCGAACCACGCCGCTGGATGCCAAACAGCGAGTGCACACAGACCCAGTACAGCAACACAGAGCACTTTTTTTTATAGCTACAGATACTGGAGACTGTTGGGGGGTAATAAACTAGAACTAAATTGTCAAACAAACCCACTGATGGGTGTTTTATAAGAGCACATTACTGGATTGTATGTCCCACACCGAATACTTTGAACTCGTCTATCTGGCCCATTTTATACCCACAATGCCGTCTAATGTTACGGTTGATCAGTGTTTGACGTGATGATATCTAATGGTTGCTTATTATGGTAGTTGGAAGCACACTTCCAACTGAATGATGATCCCTGTCTGCCTCCGTCTTGTCTCGCAGATTTGGACAAATCGCCAGCCTGCCCTGTTCAGAAATGGAGACTCTGCTGATCGTCGGCCGGTAGACATCAGGCTTCCCTTCGTCTCCGCTGCTGCCAGTGTGAAGAAGACGCATCGCTCCGCCCTGAGGCCTTCGGGATGTATCAGATCGTCCCCGTGGCTCCCGGGGAGCATCAGGCGGCCGGGGGAGCTGGTGGCTCTCCACTGAAGAAGAAAATGGCTCACGAAGGCCGGCCCATGGTGTTGGCCGGCATGTTGGGCTGTGTGCTGGTGCTGGCCGCCGTGGTCGCCTGGTGCTACTACTCGGCGTCCCTGCGCAGAGCCCATCTGCTGAAGGCCGAGCTACTGGACCTCGACAAAGACGGTTTTGTTATTCATAACCAGGCGGGGGCCGTCATCTTCAGCATGACCTTCAGGTGGGTTTTTCCATCATAGATCAATCGGTTTATTATTGTTTTGATTTATCTTTTTGTCTATAAACTGTCAAAACAAAGAATGACGAACAGCCAACCCCCTTTTTCTAGTCATGAAGGTGATATGGAGTCAAATTACAAAATAAAAGTATTTTGATGAATTTTACGAAATAAAATGATTTTGATGAGTTTTACATAAATTACAAAATAACATTATTTTTGATGAATTTTACAAAAATTACAAAATAAAAGTATTTTGACGAATTTTGTGAAATAAAAGTATTTTGATGAATTTTTCAAAAATTACAAAATAAAAATATTTTGATGGATTTGACAAAAATTACAAAATAAAAATATTTTGATGAATTTTGTGAAATAAAAGTATTTTGATGAATTTGACAAAAATTACAAAATAAAAGTATTTTCATGGATTTTACAAAATAAAATTATTTTGATGAATTTTATAAAAATTACAAAATAAAAGTATTTTGATGAATTTTGCGAAATAAAAGCATTTTAATGAGTTTTACAAAATGTCATGGCTTAAAAAAATATTCCTAATAAAATAATAACAACACTATCACCTTTTTGGGGCGTTGGCACAGTTCCACTTTGCATGCTGCGCCGTACAGAAACACTGCCTCTCTGTGAAAGTATAATGAACAGACATGTCGTGCTGTCATTTATCAGCAGGACTCTCATCGACAGTACTTTGCTTTTGCAGAAAAATAAAGTAAAAGACTGGAGCACGCAGTATCTTCTGTATTATCTACTCCTCTGTTGTGGTTCTCTTGCAGTCTAATGATCATTATATGCTCTTAATGCTTAGTTGGTGCCGTGCCTAACCAGTTCATTTCTATCTTTTTGACCTTCCCAGTTCTGGCACTCTGGATCTGGACTCCTGCTCAAAGGAGGGGAACATTCTGAGCTGCACGCGGTCCGATTCGGGCAAGCTCAACTTCTTCATCCAGACGGTTCGGCTGAAGGACACGGTGATGTGCTACCGCGTCCGCTGGGAGGAGCTGCAAAGCCAGCACTCGGTGGAGCACGCCATGGCCTACAACGACTCCCATTGGTACGGAGGAGCGGAGACGGCCACACAGCACTGGCCTATCAGGATGCAGGGTGAGCAGGAGCCGCAGCCTTTCATCACCGGCGACGTCTACGCCAACCGCAACGCCTTCGGGGGGATCCTGGAGCGCTACTGGCTGTCCTCGAATGCGACAGCCATCAAGATTAATGACTCGGTGCCGTTTCATTTGGGCTGGTCGGAGAGGGACAGGACCCTCCGGTTCCAGGCCCGATACCAGGACTCTCCCTTCAGACCACCAGAGGGCCAGCAGGCCTTACCTGAACTCAGCTACAGAGTGTGCGTAGGGTCGGATGTTACCTCGATTCACAAATACATGGTGAGTATAGACGTACTGTAGCGACAAATGCTACAATAGCATTTATTGTTTGTTTAGGTGTAGTGTAGTTAAGTTTTTAAGTGTGACTTGTTTATATGCATCAAAATAACTGCACAAGAACTCTTGAAAGCTTTGGGTCTCCGCCAGGCAAAGTGTTGTGCACTTAAAAGATTGAGGCCATGAGTAATGTAGCATAAGATGGTTTTAACTTGAGTAGAAAGTTGGAGTGAAGACGACAGGAAATACCTGCGCCAAGTTTCAGTCTTGGCTGGATGGTCGTCTGATTTCATCACGTTTTCCTAACAAAAAATTAAAACAGTTCTGTCAATCAAGTAATTTATCAGCCATCTGGACTTCCATTGAGAAAACTGTACCCATGAAAGTGTAACCTTACCCGATAAATATCTAGATCACACTCATAAATCTGCGTCATATGACCGTTTAGCTTAGCTTAGCACGACGACTCTAAAGCTGGCTCCGTTTTTACATCTCCTTGTTGTAAAGTGAAAATAACAAATTGCGGTTTAATGAGCGGTGGGACTATTTCTTGGCAGCCCTCCTTATTTCCAGTCATTGTGCTAAGCTAAGCTAACTATCTGACCTGTAGCTCAATAGAGTCGTTCCTGCCTTATCGCCTCCCTCTTGGCTAGAAGGCGAATAAAAGGAACAACCCTTTTTCTTGCTTGATGCTGTTCTTCTTGCACGTGTTGTGTTCAGGTGCGTCGGTATTTCCCGAAGCCCATCAAGGTGCCGTCTCCCGAAGTCTTCAAACAGCCCCTGTGGTCCACGTGGGCTCTCCACAAGACCGCGGTGACCCAGGAGAAACTGCTGCGCTACGCCTCCAACATCACCGAGTACGGCTTCACGTGCTCCCACCTGGAGCTGGACGACCGCTACACCGCGGACTACGGCGAGTTCGACTTCGACCCGCAGAAGTTCCCTAACGCCAGCGGCATGTTCGACGAGCTCCGAGAGGACGGCTTCCAGGTGTCCCTCTGGACGCACCCCTTCATCAACTACGACTCCATCAACTTCGGCGTCGCCGTGGAGAAGGGGCTGTTCGTGCGGGAGCCGAGCGGCGAGCTGCCCGCCCTGGTGCGCTGGTGGAACGGCATCGGGGGGATCCTGGACTTCACCAACCCGGAGGCCCGCGAGTGGTACGCCTCGCACCTGCGGGCCATGAAAACCCGCTACGACGTGACGTCCTTCAAGTTCGACGCCGGGGAGACGAGCTACCTCCCTCGGCAGTTCAGCACCCTGGTCCCGCTGTCGGACCCCTCCACCTTCACCCGGCGCTACACGGAGATGGCCATCCCGTTCAGCGAGCGCGCCGAGCTCAGGGTGGGGTACCACAGTCAGGACATCTCCTGCTTCTTCAGGATCATCGACCGAGACTCCGTGTGGGGTTACGAGCTCGGCCTCAAGTCCATCATCCCGACTGTTCTCACCATCAGCGTCCTGGGCTACCAGTTTGTCTTGCCCGATATGATCGGAGGGAACGCGTACCCCAACCGCACCGCCGCAGGTAGGGTACTCCAGAGCTTACGGCGTAGAGATGTGGGTTTTTTGGGTTGACAAGTCTGACATCTGCGTCGTGTGTTCAGCTGGTTCGGATGGCAAGAATGTCCTGCCGGACAGGGAGCTGTACATCCGCTGGTTGGAGCTGTCTGCCTTCATGCCGGCCATGCAGTTCTCCATACCGCCGTGGGCCTACGACAATGAGGTGAGCAGAGTGCCCCATTTCATCCTCGCTGAACGGCAGACAGCTTAACTCACGTTGCATTTGTATGAAGGTAGATTTGTGTCATTTTTACCCGAGCAAATTTCTTGTTTATAAGTAAAGTATCTCCAAATGTTCTTGTTTGTAAGTAAATTATCTCCAAATCTTTGCTCTCAATTCCAGAAATTGCTCTAAAAACGCTCTCCAAAAAAAAAAGATCTCAAAAAAAAAAAATTGCTCTAAAAAAACAACAACCCAACTTGTAACTTTTTGGATTTTTTTCAGAGCGTTTTTTTTTTTTACAGCAAATTTTAGTTTTGAGAGCAAATTTCTTTTTTGGGAGCGTTTTTTTTTGTGCAATTTTTTTAAATTTTTTTGGGAGCAAAGTTTCATTTTAAAAGCGTTTTTTTTTTTTTTTTTGGAGAGCGTTTTAAAAAAGACAAATTTTGACACAATTTTTGGAATTTACAGCAAAGATATGGAGATAATTTAATTACAAACAAGAAATTTGCTCAGGTAAAAAAAGACACAACTCTACCTTCATACATTAGTAGCAAGAAATACGTTTTATGGATATATTTAATGGAGACTAATAAGGGTTTATATTACCTGTTTAGACTTCATTGCCCCCCTCCCTTTGCACACTTCTGAGATGCATTTGCGATAACGCTCTGATACCAAAAAAGTCTATTCAAAGTGTCCCGATAAGCCTTTAGATGACGCGCTCCTCTGTGGCGCCGTTAACCTCCAGGTGGTGCAGATAGCGCAGAAGTTCACGAGGCTCCACGAGACCCTGGTGGCCCCGCGGGTCCTCGAGCTGGCGGGCAAGGTGCTCGACACCGGGGACCCGATCATCCGGCCCCTCTGGTGGATCGCCAACAACGACGAGGCGGCGTACAAGATCGACTCCCAGTTCCTGATCGGCGACAGCCTGATGGTGGCGCCGGTGTTGGAGCCGGGCAAGCAGGAGCGGGACATCTACCTGCCCGCGGGCCGCTGGAGAAGCTACAAGGGGGAACATTTCGACAAGGGGCCCATGTACCTCACCGACTACCCCGTGGACCTGGACGACTTAGCTTACTTCACGTGGGTCCACTGAAGGCATTAACGGCACATAAACCTTAACGCACGCACACGCACACGCACACACATGCATACTGTCTGTACAGTCTGGTGAGCACACGCACAGGCCAAGAAATACAAATAGCAGGAGATATTTGTTTGTTCTCCAAAGGGAAATGACCACTAAAGGGAGTGTGATTTTTATTTTTTTAACGTTTTGGTAAAGGTGAACCTCACGTCTCCTCTGACCTGCTCTTTCTTTTGGACTTCTGCCGACTACCGTCCGCCCCAAAGAATCAGAATGATTCAGATTCTCTCGCTCCATCCTTAAGCCCATCCTCATCCTCATGTGCCTTCCACAGCCGATAGCTAGACCGATCTCCGATTGTAGCGTCACCGCAGTCTTCCACCTTACGGGCACCTGGAGCGCTCCACAGCTCCACAGCTCCACAGCTCCGGTGGGTTTTGCTATTTTAAAGGCAGATGAAGGGGTAGGGAAAACACCTGTTATGCGTTTCGGTGTTATTTTTTTTATGTGAGCCGACTGGGTTGGGCACTGAACCGGCAATAAATTCGCACATATGCACTCGGAGGGCATGCCTAACCTTTACGTCTGGTGGAGAACACCTCCAACTACCTACGGTTGAAGTTACCATGCATCCATTAGCATTGCGCTGACGGCAGAGTGTGTGTGTGTCACTTTTGTCTCTTTTATATTTATGAACGTTTGATTTTGAAGGATAGTTTTTCAGTAAATTGCCGTAACTCGCTTGCCACGATCCGGCAGAGTGCAAATATTTGTACGTCTACATCCCCGTGACCACTTCCTGGTCGTGCCACGCTGTGATTTCAGTGCCAAAATGTACTTCTCCGTTCATTTTCGTCTTCCAGCCGGCCGCTCACGGGACATTGTAAAAGAAAAATAAGTTTAAATGCATTTGAATGCGGCACAAAATGGATGTATTGCCCCGCTGCTCCTGGTTTGCCTTGTTAAACGGGTGTTATTCTCAAAGATGCCATGTTCTAACGTCCTCGTCCGCCTTGTGACTTAATTTTGCCTTATCAGCTGAACTAAGCTACGCCGTCCTGAAACACACCGATAGATGCTTGATGCCTTTTTTCTCCTTTTTTTTTTTAATGTTTCTCAGCATTAACATTGTAAAGTAATCTGAATACACGTCTGTTTGCTCTCACACAGTGATCGAAGTCATGGAAATGCTTTATTGAAAGTAATAATACAATATAAGCTAGAGTGAGCACTACTATTTTTTAGATATATATAGAACTGTTATGTTATGGGATTAGAGTATCTTTCAAATTGTTCTGATGGTTTTTGCTTGTTGAAAAATGAAACGTTTGTGTATCGGTTGTGTTATTTTCTTGCATTTGTGATCCTCCACCACCAGGTGGCGCCAGATGTTCCAAATCTTCAACGATGCAGTGGCTTTGACTTTATAAACTAGTATGCAACATTTCCTAAATAATAACTGCATGATTTGGATTATTTTATGCGTATGCTTTTGTGTAGAGGAAGAAGATGAATTACTGTGACAAAGAAGTGTCGGATGCATTTTAAGGGATTCGTTTAAAACACTGGAAGAAAGTAATATAAATGCTCAGTATTTCACTGTGGCAGTTATTTGGTGACGTTTATCTGTGTGTTTCCACTGTGACACAACAGTTTGGAAACGCTAAAGGGAAGTGGTCTTCTAAAACGACTTTTACTGGAGACAATGGGGCCATACAATGGATGTAAACATCATATGACCTTCATATTTTCACTTCCCTAAATATCTAATGAGATAAAAAGTGAACATCCCCAAAGTAAGACGCTTTCATGACAATATTATCCATTCTACACACATTTGTATTTGTAGAATAAACAAAACAAAGTAAAAGATGAGACTATGTGCTCTCCATCTTTACATAATCTGATGGTCTTCAGTTTATTCATGAGTCCACCTGGGAAAAGAAAGTGTAGCCTCATTCTGCTTTAGATGATAGAATATTTATGCAGGATTATGGACGTCAAGAAAGCTTGACAGCTGCTAAACTTCAGCATTTCTTTTTGTGATACGCTTAAAAAGTAACACTAGACTCAGTAATCCTCAGGATCAGCCTCGAACCGCGTCCGGTATTCATTCGCTCACCACGGTTCTTGTCCTCTTTTGTCACTGAAGTTTCTGATTATTCATAACAAAAACTATTTGTTTTGCTGTAACCTCCACAGTGATGTGAAATGCAAAAGAATTAAACGATTAAATGTATTTATATGTTTTTATTGTTATCTTGTCGGCGCAAGTTTGGCGTTGCACAGCACACACACACACACACACATACACACACACACACACACACACACACACTTTAAACATACTCCAAATCTAATGCTAATTGTTTTGTGCAGGAACATTATAACATTTGTTTTTACACGACATGTTGCAACTGCAGTTAGAAACTCAAGGTGTTATAGTCTTTTCTTCCTGTTTTTTTGGGTACACTCGTTTGTCTTGCATAACAAACTTAAACAAAATGACAGTTTAAACGCTTCACGTGTTCAGCCTTCCTTCTCTCACATGTGATAACTGCTTATATACGTGTTGTGTTATGTTCCTGGAGTTAATAAACTATTCATGGTGCACCTTGCCTGTAATTTCAGGGATGAAGTGATGTGATGTCGTGTAAAACTCTCGCGAGTGTTGGAGGTGACGAGTTTACATACGATTGTGTGCCTCCTCGCCTCCTTGCTTCCTCGCCTCCTTGCTTCCTCGCCTCCTCCGGTTTGTGACCAGAAATCTCTCAGAGCTCCACCTTGAAGGACATCTCAGTTTCTACAATGCACAATCGGGAAATGAGAGAGACCCTCGGGCTAAATGCTAACTCATCACCTCCAACACTCGTGAGAGTTTTCCACGAGACGGATCACCACGACGTCACATCGCTCCATAACTGAAAATACATAAAATTCACTGTTGATAATTCCCTGTCTTAACTTCAGGAATATAATACAACACGTACAATCTTGTATCTCTGCACTTGTTGGACGGTCGCTTTACCCACATTGCTAAAGTTATTAACGACAAACTAATGTAGCTTTGAGCTTAGCGGTCCGCTAACTGTGGCGGCAAACTCGCAGAGACGACCAAACTATGAGAGTTTCTAATTTGGCTTCCACCATCTGAAGAAACATTTAAATTTGTTCAACAGCCAAGAGGAACATCCTCTCTTTGCAATAACCTGTGTGCCCCCCCCCCCCCTCACCCCCCACCCTACTTACTACATGTTGTACAAATACTCTGCTAGTATTCCACAATAGCAACAGGACACAACATTGAACTGTTGCCATCCTGTCCCAAGTGTTGCCCCACTTTACCCGTCATCTCAAATGTCGTGTTTTCTCAAACGTCTTTGACTTTTGTAAAATGGCGTCGTGTTTTCACTTTGTTACATTCGGTTGCAGTAACAAAGTACACACACATCCACGCACAAACAATCGAGGGGGAGTGTAAAAAGTAACATGTGGTCTCAAAGCGGGAAGGTGTGCTGACCTGTGTCACTAAACCTCAGGATCAACATCTCACCATGTCATGTATTCATTTGATCACGACGGTTCATAGTTTGTCATATTTTGGCTCTCATTTTTATTACTATGCTTATTATGATTCATAAGAACGCTGTTTGTTTTGCTGTAGTCTACATCGTGATGTGAAATGCATGAAACAATCAAATGTTTGATCATATTTTGTGTTTTTATTGCAGCCAGCTTTCACATATTGAGACTTTGTTGACTCTTCTTGAGTCGTACAAACTGGGTCTGAATGAATACGCATGTTGTGAAGCTGCAGCTGCTCCAGCCGCTCACAGGAAGAGAGAGATGATGGCTGAGGATGCCAGCAGGAGGAGGACGCTGGACCCAGTGGGCGTGGCGCCGTTGCACAAGTTCATGGAACAGCACTTTATGGCATCACTACATAATGCACTGCTCATGCAGGACTTGGTGACTGCGTCTGATGGAGGAAAAAAAAAATCAGTTTCAAACGACAATGAAAGCCGCCCGGCAACGTATCGGCTCAGATAATAATTTAAAATGTTTCTTTTTTTTCTGAAAGAAGCACTCACCGCCCGCTGTGACGGTGGCACAACGGTCCAAGGCTGCAGGACACGTTATCTTCGTAACGCAGCTTTTGCCTGCACAGCTGTAGCAGTCGAGACCACATGCTGCAAGACAGAATATCACACACACACACACACACACACACACACACACACACACACACACACACACACACACACACACACACACACACACACACACAGAGAGAGAGACAGACACGCACACACACACGGACACACATTGTAAACAACAGTCATTGTTTAATGCATAAGAAAATATAAACATGACACAAAATGATACATGACACCCTGCAAAAATAATACATGACACCCTACATATCTTAAAAAGTAAAAAAAAACAAAAAACGGGGGGGAAAAGAACCACGCCCGACCATAAAAATCCCATCACAAGCCGAGGCGCGTGACTAACTGATAACTTACCTGCAGACACAGTCACCAACAGGATCAGAGCTCCATAAAGATGCATCTTGAACAGACGGATTAAAATCTGATGTTAATGAACTGCGTACCGGAGAGAGATGTGCCTTCTGGGAAAGTGTTCCCTTTATAGTCCTGCCCCTCCTTCAGTATCAAAACCACAGTTGCATTTCTTTCGCAGGTCTCCTCCCATCCAGCAGCGTAAATGGAAACAGCTTTGCTCTGTTGAATGAACATGTTTGGACAAAAGAACTGAATATGTGTCAACACGCTGTACTTTTCCATCTTGTTGCAGGATGTTTATTTCTTGGGTTGAATAGACATTAAAAATGACGCTCACAAAGTGTCAATGAATATTATTGAATATATATATTTATTGAAGTCCTGTGATAACCATTTAAACTTGAATTTTAAATAAGTAAGTGAGGTGTACAGAGAAGTATAAGCATTCTAAATGTGTTCAATAAAGAAAAAATGCCCTACAATTTTAATCAATTCATTCCAAATAGTTTTAACCAACATTTTTTGAAAGCTTATATTAATTTCACGCCAATAATCAGTATATATATATATATATATATATATATATATATATATATATATATATATATATATATATATATATATATATATATATATATGTGTGTGTGTGTGTGTGTGTGCCCCCCCCTCATATATATATATATATATATATATATATATATATATATATATATATATATATATATATATATATATATATAGTATAGATACATCTCACCCAGATATTCAGGAAATAGAAATCAATTCAAACCAAATGGAGCAAATGTAAATTAGTTTTGCTTGAGAAATGGATTTGGATTTACTTATTTTTGTTATTTGTTTTTGTATTTTGGAATCAAATTTATAGAACTTACAATCTATTCAATTATATTACACATTTTCTTAAGTGATCATTGGTCACACTCTTTAGATAGGTTGATACTTCAGAGTGTAAAGTGTCGTATGGACCAAACCCAACACATAAGTTTTAATACAACCAATGCATTTCAGCCAAATGTTCTAGATGTGCATGGTGTTTGAAAAAAAAGGTGTTAAGATAAAACATGTTAGTTTGGAACTACAATCTGAATGTAAGTAAAGTTGCTTTCACAGTCTTCTTCCTTCAAAAAGTGAAAACTTTATCCGAGACGGTTATGAACTCAGCTGCAAATAGCAGAATGCATTTGGCGCCATCTTGTGGGCCTCGAGCGGAAGTGTTGCAGCGTCTCACGTCACACAGGAAACATCTGTACGCGGCCACGTGCATGTTAAAACCTGCAATGTTGATCACAGGTCCACCACTTCTGATCCAGACTGAAATGGAAACGGGTGAGATAACTCTAGTGTAGTGACGACGTCCAGAGCAGCTGCTTGAAATTAAAAATGTAATTTTAAAATGAGGCTGAATGACGGTACGCAGTGGATATTAGAGAGGTTTCAAAAGCTGGAGAGCTGAGATAACAAACATATGCAGATATTTTTACCCCCACATCTCCTCAAACAGCCTGATGCACCATTGTTCTGGACATAAGAAGGTTCACTAAGTTATTACACTCATTATGTTCAGTGCATTTTATTGCATTTCCCCTGGATGTGTGTGCATGCTGCCTATCTTCACTTTAAGATAATATAAGATAAGGTTGGCCCAGTACAGATGTTTTGCACAAAAAAAACATGTGCTTAAACATGTGCTTAAAAATGTAAACGTAAGTTTAAAATTAGGCTGAATGGTGGTATTTTTTCGTGTCTGTCTGCTCTTAAAGAGGGATTTCTGGAGTGAAAGTACGTCATCTAAAAGCCTTGAATAGTAGTAGTAAATAAACTAGAGTGAGCACTGTTTTTTGAAAATTCATTTATGTGAAAGTCAACAGGGATTATAATATATTTCTTGTTATTCTGCTGTATTTGTTGCTGTGAACTGGACTTCTTCGTCTTCTTCTTCTTCTTAGACAACCATACATCTGGTGCATTACCGCCACCTTCTGCTCTGGAGTATGAATCACAGTCTTCGCCTCAGAAGGGTCCAGGTGGGCTTTCCACCTTTCAGTTTTTTCCACTCTGGCCCTTCGCTTGGGTCCTTCAGTGCAGGCTGCCCGCGTCCTGCCTCACCGCATCAACACAAGTAACAGTTTTACACCATTAAAACAACTGAAAACAAACGACCGTTTTCATCAATATTTTAAAGGCCTTTTTATTTCAATGTTTGCTAGAAACTCCTCGCTTGGTTTCCTCTTGTCTCTCTGTGAATTACTGGTGGGCGGGACTAAGACGCCAGTGACGGAAACTGGGACGCAATTAAGAAACTTTGGATAAACTCTTAAAAGGAAACCTTTGCCAGAGGTCACATCTCTCTCCAGTACGCAGTTCATCAAACATCGGTTGTTAAATCTGTCTGTTCAAGATGCATCTTTATGGAGCTCTGATCCTGTTGGTGACTGTGTCTGCAGGTAAGTTATCAGTTAGTCACGTGCAGTCGTCCCTTAAGGTAATTTGGTTGTTCTTTTGTTTGGTGTGGCTTTTTCCCCTTGGGGGAGGGGTTGGATTTCCTTTTCTTTTTGAGGGGGCCATCTAATTAATTTCGGCAAACTTCCCAGTATGACTCAATGCAAAGAAAAAATATATCAAACGCACTTTACTACTTTTGCAGTTAAATATTTAACATTTATTCCAACAATTTGACATTAATAGAATTCAGTTTGTCTGTCCTGCACCTGACTGATTAAAATATATTTATAAATTCCTAAAACCAACGTGAGAGCTGTGGACAAAGGCACACAAACTACGATTATGTTTGCTTACTCCTTGTTTGCATGAATATAACAGTTAACACTTGCGCTAATTTTCTTAAAACATACATATTTATTACAACTTCAATTAACCACGTGCCTCTCCGGGTGAGTGCTAATACCGTCACTGTTTCTAATTTGTATCCAAAACTGACCATATTTTTCGTAGCTTTTCGACATTCAATGCAACTTCCTGTTTGGCCTCCGCGAGCCGCCTTCAAAATAAAAGCATCTCATCCTAAAACCAAACGAGAGACTAGAATAAGGGACGAGACCGCGCACGATTTGGCCCCCATGCAGAATGTATTAATTTTAGGGTGCTGTTTGGATAAATTGTGTGCCACTCGGTTATATCTTTAACCAGTAATTGGCTAAACTGCTTCTTAGACCCGCCTCTCTTGGGCCCAAACTATTTTGGTCTAAAAATAGACTTGTTCAGGTCAGACAGCAGACACTTGGCGTGGACGTGCAGGAAAAGCGCAGCTATCCTATTTTACAAATATTACTGGATATATTTCAAAAGCACAAATACTGACAATTTGGATGATTTGAATATTATTATATATTCTGTATTTTCTGTTGTGTTGTTGTACAGGCCTCATGGCCCTCTATTGGCCAGCTGTTCCTGGGTATCATATTTCATAGTTGGAGTTTCTTTGCTTGTGTTCTTGCTGGAGTTTGTTTTCAGAAACAATTTATTAATTTTTTTTTAATGCTCAAAACGCATGTTAGATTTGTGTTTGTGTGTTTCTGTGCAGCATGTGGACTGAGATGCTTCGCCTGTCAAGGCCAAGGCTGCACTCACCAGACGACTTGTTCCCCCGGCTTTGACCATTGTTCCTCCGTCACGTTGGGCGGTGAGTGGTTCTCCCAGAAAACAAGCGTTTCAAATAGATTTCATTGTTAACAATTTTCTTTTTCTTCTTTTCATCAGATGATCACTCAAAGTCCTGCATGAACGATAAACTCTGCGCTTCGTCTGAGGCCATGAAGTGCTGTTCCACGGACTTGTGCAACGGCGCCACGCCCACTGGGTCCAGCGTCCTCCTCCTGCTGGCATCCTCAGCCATCATCTCTCTCTTCCTGTGAGCGGCTGGAGCAGCTGCAGCTTCACAACATGCGTCTTCATTCAGACCCAGTTTGTACGACTCAAGAAGAGTCAACAATGTCTCATCATGTGAAAGCTGGCTGCAATAAAAACACAAAACATGATGGACCATTGGATTGTTTCATGCATTTCACATCACGATGTAGACTACAGCAAAACAAACAGCGTTCTTTTGAATCACAATCTGCATATTATGATGCATGAATTCAACAACTATGAACCGTCGTGATCAAATGAAGACATGAGCTGGTTTGTCGTTGATCCTGCAGATTAACAATGCAGATCAGCACACCTGAACCTTGTGGGGTTTTAGGCCTTTTTCTCAATTTTTACTTTTGTTAAAACATTTTCTAAAGGCACTTGCATATGAGTTTCATACCCATGTGTTACATCTCAATTTGCTCATCTCAGCTCTCTATACAATCAGGCACTATTGTAAAAAGGTAATTTGTCCCTAAAGCTGACAAATTGACGCTTGATTTTTGAAATTCTTCAGATCTCTTGTGAAAACATAACTTTACTCATGTGGATGAACTGTTTTGGTGCTTGCATTTGCTTTACAAAAGGTTCACAAAAGCAGTGACGGATATGAATAAAATGCTAGATGCATGTAAGTAAATGTCTTAAACCAAATTTTGTGTTTTAGTTTTTTAAGTAGAAAAGTTGCCCGTCACACCTTTCAACAAAATGATAACAATGGAAGTGAGAAATGACTTCATACTGCAGACCAAGCTTCAGGGGGTTTGTGCAAAGACAAAATGACCATTACAACATTTAGTTTTTATACATGAAACACAACGCACACATTTCAACAGTGTTTCACCTGGAACGACAGCCATGTTCTGGCGGCCGACAGCAAAACTTTAAAAACAATAAATCGACATTCATTTAAGATCTCACAGACAAACTAAACAAAAATATTTGACCAACTATGAACCTTCCACTTGGACACATCAGCCTTTTATGTAAACTGTAGGTGGTCTTCAGTTTGTTCACCTACTGTTACAGTTCTGTATTATCAGTGGGACATTTCTTGATTCCTTGTGTTTTCGACCTCTCAAAGGAAAGCAGCGGCTCATTTGGTCTCTGACTCATGATGAAAGAATATTTTACTGGAAGTGCATGACGTAACCAATTTATTTAACAGATTCCTGCTGCTTCTGAACTTTAGTGATGGAAAAAGTAACATCTGGACTCAATTTTTCATCACTATGCATATTATAAATCATAAGAACGCTGTTTGTTTTGCTGTAGTCTACAACGTGATGTGAAATGCATGAAACAAAATCCAATGTTTGATCATATTTTGTGTTTTTATTGCAGCCAGCTTTCACATATTGAGACATTGTTGACTCTTCTTGAGTCGTACAAACTGGGTCTGAATGAAGACGCATGTTGTGAAGCTGCAGCTGCTCCAGCCGCTCACAGGAAGAGAGAGATGATGGCTGAGGATGCCAGCAGGAGGAGGACGCTGGACCCAGTGGGCGTGGCGCCGTTGCACAGTTCCGTGGAACAGCACTTTATGGGATCAATACATAATGCACTGCTCATGCAGGACTTGGTGACTGTGTCTGGTGGAAGGAAAGACAGCTTCAAACAACAATGAAAGCCGCCCGGCAACACATCGGCTCAGATAATCTCTTTAAAATGTTTGTTTTCTAGAAGAAGCACTCACCGCCCGCTGAGACGGTGGCACAACGGTCAAAGCCGGCGGGACAAGTTACCTTGTCAGAGCAGCTTTTGCCTACACAATTGTAGCATCTGAGTCCACATGCTGCAATACAGAATATCACACACACACACACACACACACACACACACACAGAGAGAGACAGACACGCACACACACACGGACACACATTGTAAACAACAGTCATTGTTTAATGCATAAGAAAATATACAAAATCTTACTGGACATAATTCCAGCAGTAAAAATGAGCAAAGAAACTATGAAACATGACACCCTACATATCTTAAAAAGTAAAAAAAAAACAAAAAACGGGGGGGAAAAGAACCACGCCCGACCATAAAAATCCCATCACAAGCCGAGGCGCGTGACTAACTGATAACTTACCTGCAGACACAGTCACCAACAGGATCAGAGCTCCATAAAGATGCATCTTGAACAGACGGATTAAAATCTGATGTTAATGAACTGCGTACCGGAGAGAGATGTGCCTTCTGGGAAAGTGTTTCCTTTATAGTCCTGCCCCTCCTCCACTCTGGGTTTCCTTTCTTTAGAAAGTCTCCTCCCACCCGTCTGATCTAGTTATCCCATGAAGCTGCTGGGAGAAAGAACAGAGAACCATGAACCAACTGAAAGTTACGTGAAATTTGTCTGTTTTTGGTTCAGGCTGCAGAGTGATACATCGATTGTTTGACAACAACAACAACAACAACAACAACAACAACAACAACTAACATTTATAACATTGATTTTGCAGCTTTTAATTTTAAGGCAGTTCTTATGTTTAAGTAAAAAATAAAAATATGGAAATTGCATCATGTACAAGTAAAAAAGTAAAAGTACTATATATATATATATATATATATATATATATATATATATATATATATATATATATATATATATATATATATATGTTTCAAAGGCCTGTAACTTTCCGTTTAAAGCAGTCTGGTGTTACGTTGTGTACGGTGACGGCATGAGGAAGGTCACGGTGTCACCGTACACAACCTGGTCACCTCGGCCCTCTTGACTTTGCATACGGCCTCTTGCTCTTTAACTGCAGCGAGCGCTTTACCGCCATTCCCATTATCTATTTCCCCATTTCCTCCATTAGTCTCGCTGCATTTGCATTGGCCCATTTCCAGCAGCAGTTTGCGGCTTGGCTCCTTTGCATCGGTCTCAGCGTTCCCAGGCCTCTGATATTTGCCTTCCCTGATTCCAGGAATCAAGTTTTAAGCTCGTTCATTGTCATTAGCCACGACAGAGGAGCAGCCGCTGGCGACGGACATCTTTGATCGTCGGGTAGCAGCAACCATGCTGTTTTAACATGTAGAAGAAAAACCAAGCAAGTAAAAAACAAAACGAGAACGTAAACCATGAACTCGTGCAGGTTAAAGGGCGAGTTTGTTCTGATTGCACAACTTGTGTTTTGATTCAGGTGAAGTTAAGTTTAATCTTTAACTGGGACGATGGAGATGACGTCCAGGACGTCTCAGGACCCCTTCACAGTAAGTCACATCGTGCTGGTTTTGTAACCACAGTAAAAACTACCACAACTTGTAGAGAACTGCCAGAAACCAGTTCACACATCAAGGCCTGCACAATCGAAACTTTAATGTGAGGAAAACATCGGTTGATGGTTTCCTGTTACACTCGGTTTGAGCCCAGAATCTAAAGCGTGTTGCTCTACAAATTAATGTTCACATTTTTGAAAGATATTTTCTCATATCTAAAGATTTGTTCTTTTGGTCTGTTTGAAATAAATGTAATATTTTATTTTTCCGTGTTGCAAGAAGACTCGTCTCAGGCTCTTACTCACTTCCTGTGAGGGTGTGTGAGCACTAACAAGCTGCCAAATATGAAGTAGATGAATAATATATGTATCTGTGAGTTTGTGAATCATAAAGTCCTTCTCCAGCTGAACCGCAGTAAACAGCTTTCATGAACCAGTTAGCGTGAGACAACAGACCCAATGCCACACGCACACAGTACACACACAGTACACACACAGTACACACACAGTAGATACACACAGTACACACACAGTACACACACAGTACAACTCAACAATACAAGGTGATGGTAACGAGAAAAAACAATGGAAACAATGAGGGCAGCACGTGCAGACAATGAGAAACGAGGCACACACACACACACACACACACACACACACACACATGGGCAGGAAGTGTGGGACAAACTACAAAAGAAAACAGGAACCCAGAAAAACCCAAACCGTAACAATGCAGTATCCTGTCTCCTGTCTCCTTTCTCCTTTCTCCTGTATCCTGTCTCCTGTCGCCTGTCTCCTGTCTCCTTTCTCCTGTCTCCTGTCTCCTGTATCCTGTCTCCTGTCTCCTGTCTCCTTTCTCCTGTCTCCTGTCGCCTGTCTCCTGTCTCCTTTCTCCTGTCTCCTGTCTCCTGTATCCTGTCTCCTGTCGCCTGTCTCCTGTCTCCTGTCTCCTGTATCCTGTCTCCTGTCTCCTGTCTCCTTTCTCCTGTCTCCTGTCGCCTGTCTCCTGTCTCCTTTCTCCTGTCTCCTGTCTCCTGTATCCTGTCTCCTGTCGCCTGTCTCCTGTCTCCTTTCTCCTGTATCCTGTCTCCTGTTTCCTGTCTCCTTTCTTCTGTCTCCTGTCTGTGGCAAGATGGCGCCGTGCCAACGGCTGCCTGTCGCAGAAGCTCCCCACATGTTTTATTTTTTATTGTCTTTTTTCCACTTTCCTGTCTCTTTCTTTTCTTTCACGTTCTTACTTATGTATATATCTGTTACCCCTGTTCCTCTTATTATTTATTTTATTTTATTTTATCTGTGTGTTTAGCTTAGCTTATTTCATTTATGTCTGTAAGTGTGGGATGCTGCTAGTATGACAAAAACATTTCTCCTTGGAGATTAATAAAGTACTTTTCATTCATTCATTCATTCTGTTGCCTGTCTCCTTTCTCCTGTATCCTGTCTCCTGTCTCCTATCTCCTATCTCCTATCTCCTGTATCCTGTCTCCTGTCTCCCCAGTGTACACACACATCGTGTGAGTCTTTTTCTTTCATAACCTTCTCTCTGCTTTATCGTCATATTTTGGCATTTTGCACTTGAAAAAGTCGAATGAACATGTTCGCACAAAGGAACTGTAATAAGTGTATTTTCTGGTGCCAAAAAAGCAGGATGTTACATTGTTACTGTCATTTTTTAAATGTCTAATCAAAGTGTCAATCAATATTACAGTTTTTTAAGTTTGCTAAACGACAGCGGGCACAACTGGAGTCACGTGCAAAACTCAGTTTCAAAACTCTACACACTTATCGGATGACTTTAACCACAACCTGCACAACACTGTGGTTGTGCATAATGTTTGGCTGCACTGAGCGTGTTTTGAGCCATGTGTTAAGAGTTGTGTTGCTTGGAATGAGTTTTGCAGGTGATGTGAACTGTTTAGCTCAGATGACTGTTGGTAGTGTTTATGTGAATATGTTTAAAGTCCTGTGATAAAAATGTAAACTTGAATTCAAAATACTAAAGTTATGTATATATATATATATATATATATATATATATATATATACATATATATATATATATATATATATATATATATGAGTAAGTATAGCATTCAAAATGTGTTGAATAAAGCAACAATGTCCAACAATTTTCGTCACTGTCATTTATTTTATCCAGATATTTAGTAAGCTTTCATCAATTCCACCCCAATATTCAATACATATAAATCATAAAATGTAGTGTTTTATCCAATATTTTGTAATCAAATTTGTAGAACTTAAAAGTGACATGTGAACCTTCTGCAGGAGCTGATAGCGTCATCGTGTCTGACGTGTATTTTGCAAACTGTACAAGTGCTCGCTTTGGCGCCATCTGGTGGACTCCGAGTGGAAGTGTTGAAGTGTCTCACGTCACACAGGGAACATCTGTACGCGGCCATTAGAGAGGTTTCAAAAGCTGGAGAGGTGAGATAACAAACATATGTGTATACTTTTACCCCCACGTCCCCTCAAACAGCCTGATGCAGCATTGTTCTGGACATAAGAAGGTTCATTATACTTATGTTCACTGCATTTTATTGCATTTCCCCTGGATGTGTGTGCATGTTGCCTATCTTATGAGATAAGATCATCCTTTATTGGTCCCGTGCAATCCCGGTGCTGCAATACAGAATATCACACACACACACACACACACACACACACACACACACACACACACACACACACACACACACACACACACACACACACACACACGTTTTAAACACACTCCAGATCTCATTGTTTGGTGCATAAAAAAAAGACTTGAGAGAAAACTAGGAAATATGATACTCTGTCATTCAAAAAGAAATAAACCCACACCCGACAAAAAAACTGCAAAAATCCCATCACAAGCCAAAGCGCGTGACTAACTGATAACTTACCTGCAGACACAGTCACCAACAGGATCAGAGCTCCATAAAGATGCATCTTGAACAGACAGATTAAAAACTGATGTTTAATGAACTGCGTACTGGAAAGAGATGTGACCACTTGGATATTGTTCCCTTTATAGTCCTCTCCTCCCTTAAGTATCACTTTCCTTTCTTTAGAAAGTCTCCTCCCACCCACCTGAGCTACTTATCCCGGGAAACTGCTTGAAAAAAAAAAACACAACTGAAAGTGAGATGAAATTTGACATCTCTTTTGGGTTTTTAAAAATCAGGCTTAAAATATAGTTCACTACAAAGTATAACTTTGATTGTTGCAACAACAACCACAACAACTGAGGTTTTTAAATTGATTTTAAGCCTGTCAGAACGTGGCGATCCTAAATTCAAGATTTCACTGAAGTTTAAGTAAAAAGTAAAAGTACTTTTTAGACACAATCGTCCTCATCACCGCGTTCGAGTAAATCAAATCGTCTCTGTTGCCTTCAGGGTCTGTTATTTATTGTATGTATATAATATTGGTGAAAGAAATTACATTTTATTTAAATACAATTAATAATGCGTTCTATATTTTATAAGTGAGATAGTTTGTTGACCTTTGAATGAGCTGCACTTTAGTGACGAGTGTAAAACGTAACATCTGGACTCAAAGCAGGAAGTGATGAATCTTAAGGTGCGTCACTAAACCTCAGGATCAACATCTCACCATGTCATGTATTCATTTGATCACAACGGTTCCTATTTTGTCATATTTAAGCTCTCATTTTTCATCACTATGCATATTATGATTCATAAGAACGCTGTTCGTTTTGCTGTAGTCTACATCGTGATGTGAAATGCATGAAACAATCCAATGGTCCATCATGTTTTGTGTTTTTATTGCAGCCAGCTTTCACATATTGAGACATTGTTGACTCTTCTTGAGTCGTACAAACTGGGTCTGAATGAAGACGCATGTTGTGAAGCTGCAGCTGCTCCAGCCGCTCACAGGAAGAGAGAGATGATGGCTGAGGATGCCAGCAGGAGGAGGACGCTGGACCCAGTGGGCGTGGCGCCGTTGCACAAGTCCGTGGAACAGCACTTTATGGGGCTGACACATAATGCACTGCTCATGCAGGACTTGGTGACTATAACTGATGGAAAGAAAGACAGTTTCAACAACAATGAAAGCCGCCCGGCAACACATCGGCTCAGATAATCTCTTTAAAATGTTTGTTTTCTAGAAGAAGCACTCACTGCCCGCTGAGACGGTGGCACAACGGTCTAATCCGGCGGGACAACTTTGCATGTCAGCGCAGGTTTTGCCTGCACAATTGTAGCATCTGAGTCCACATGCTGCACAGAAATACAGAAACACACACACACACACACACACACACACACACACACACACACACACACACACGTTTTAAACACATTCCAAATCTCATTGTTTTGTGCATAGAAAAAAAGAACTTGAGCGAAAACTAGGAAATATGATACTCTGTCATTCAAAAAGAAATAAACAGTTGAAAAAAAGGCTCGTGACTAACTGATAACTTACCTGCAGACACAGTCACCAACAGGATCAGAGCTCCATAAAGATGCATCTTGAACAGACGGATTAAAAACTGATGTTTAATGAACTGAGTACTGGAGAAAAACATGTCACCTTTGGGAAAGTGTTCCCTTTATAGTCCTCTCCTGCCTCCAGTATCAGTTTCCTTTCTTTAGGAAGTCTCCTCCCATCCACCTGAGCTACCTATGCCCTGAATTATCCCACTGCTGCTGCTGCAAAAAAGAGAACTGACATGAATGTCCTGTTATTTATTGTATGTATATAATATTGGTGAAAGAAATGACATTTTATTTAAATATAATGAATAATGTGTTAGGACTCAAACAGCATTTATTTAGATATTAGAGCTGGTGAAGGTCCAGCACCTTTTACTTTATGTTGATACTTTAAAATAATGGCCCACTTTAGTAAATGTACTTAGTTACTTTCCAGAAAGACATCCGAGTGGTATAAATTATGCATTTGTGATGAAAAATGAAAATAAATATGTATTATTTTACGTGGTTTTGTGCTGTAGATCAGAAGCATATTTCTTAATAGAATATAGGACATAAACACAGTAACAGGTCCAAAAAGACAGCATGAATCTTGTGTGTGAATCTTGTGATCTTGTAATTGCTAATACATGTTTTTTTACAGTCACCCGGCCCCTCGCTGCCATGTTGGTGTTTTCTAAGTTATTTCATGTAAAATCTTGAATGGCTCAACCCTGATCCCTCTCAAAGCCTTATTTAATATGAATTTTTATGATATTCATGCTTGTGTTAGTTTTTTGTCTGTATAAATTGTGCCACTCCTTCCTTTTTGTGTTGTCTAAGTGGTAACAGCCACATGTACACCTCTCAGTACGACACTTTAAAGCCAGTAACCCGGAGGCGGAGGTGCACAGATCTACTGCTTTGTATACTGCTTTGTGTACTGCTTTGTGTACTGCTTTGTGTACTGCTTTGTGTACTGCTTTGTTTGTTTCTACCTGCAGTCCTTCAAGCTCATGTGATCTCTGACAAAGGTCATTTAGACCGAAAGCTAAGAAACAAAATGTCCTCTGCATGGATTCAAGTGTGCAGAAATATATATTCCAGCTTGAAAATAAAAATGTAAATGTGAGTTTAAAATGAGGCTGAATGACGGTACCCAGTGGATACCGGAGAGGTTTCAAACGCTGGAGAGGTGAGATCATTTTATTGTCAACTCCACGACTAACAAACACACAAACAAGAAGCTGCATCCTCCAGACAAGTGAGACTTCGTCTCAGTGTGTGTTTACAACGGGAAAGAGACAGAAAGTGCTGCATTGACAAAAAAAACAAACACAAAAAGGAGATCCCAGAGCGTCAGAGAGAGAGCGCCATCATGGCCGAAGACGCCAGCAGGAGGACGACACTGGGACCAGCTGGCGTGAAGCCGTTACACAAGCTCCCCTCACAGCAGTCCATGGCACCTGCACACACTAAGCTGGTCTGGCAGCCTTTGGTAACCATTGTATAACCTGCACACACACACACAAAAAGGGAATCCCTCAGAAAGCCATGCAATGAAACACACAACGAATGCAAACGACAGAACGACTCACCGTCGACTCGGAGAGAGAAACAACGGTTGAAGATGACGGGACAAGATTTGGTGTCCGTGCAGGACCGAGGGTCGGTGGCCGTGCACGTGTAGCATCTCAATCCACACGCTGCACACGGACACACACAGCACACACACACACACACACACACACACACACACACACACACACACACACACACACAGGTCAAGACAATGCCACATATCACACACCACTTCTTCTTCTCCTTTTTGATTGAATGATGTTTTTTTTCACACAGTTGTTGTTGCATTGTGTTTTTTTTGTTGCAACAAGTGTCTGATCTGATCTCTGCTTTTTTGAGCTAAGGGAGATGGGATGTCATGAGACTTCCTGTCAGACGCAGCGGCCCGGTGACCTCCTGACTTCCTGACCACGCGCTCTTATTGGCCAACGTAGTTCCTCTTTCTTGCCACCATGCAGGTTAACCAGTGAAGACTAAAGAAAGTCACCGCTTCGGCGCACAGTTCCCACACACAACCACAATAATACAAAAATGTTTACACTTTGCAAGAATTAAACAGACAAGAAATACTCTTTCAAGTACTTTTATTATATTAAATCTGTAGAGTTAATATTCTTCTTCCTATTTAATGTTGTTTTATTACCGCTCTACTGTATCTTTTTTTACTTGTGAGCAGTGCTGCTGTAATCCAGTAATTTCCCCACTAAGGGACTAATAAAGGATTATTTTATTTTATCTTATACGATGTATTAATGTGTCTTTTCCTCTCTCACCGGCTGTTGGCTGTAACTCGCCCTGAACAGCAGTGTCAACCATCTCTTAGTCAATACACACATTTTACAACATTATTACTTATGACTTGTGAGCAGTGCTGCTGTAATCCTGTAATTTCCCCACTGAGGGACTAATAAAGGATTATCTTCTTATCTTATGTTAAACTAGTTTATGTTGACCTTCAGACACCACTTTCTTTTCAGATTGTTTTGTAAAAACACATCATTTGCAAGGTGACAATCTCCCGTCAGTGCTCATGAAGCGGTTCTTACCTGCAGACAGAGTCACAAGCAGCAGCAGAACTCCATAAAGCTGCATCGCGAAGAGGGAAACTGATTGTTTATCGGCCGAGCGAGGGGAGAACTGGAGAGAAGCCTTTTTCTACTTTCAGCACAACTTCTTCTTTTGGCACTTTGGCATTAGCATTTCCTCACAAAGCCTCCTCTCAAGTGACCTGAATAACATCACCCCTAAAGTGACCTCATTACCCCGAGAGAGAGAGAGAGAGAGAGAGAGAGAGAGACGTGCACTTTTATTGGGAAAACAAGACAAGAAACTTAATAATAAACTTAAACTTAATTAATAAAAGATAATCTATAAAGTAGAAAAAAAACGAGTTCATATCTTTGTGCAGACTGACTTCACACATGCATCAATCAAAGCTATTCTTTCTGATCTCTATAATTTTCTGTCTCGACTTCCTTTCACTTCCTTCTTGTAGTTCCCAAATAGATCATTTAAAACCGCTTACTCGGATGCTAGTGTGAACACGAGGTGCTGAAGTAGAGAAGCGTTAAGCCAAGTGGAAAACAAAGCGGCCTTACTCGCTGACCCATCAGTCGATCTCAGTCTACCAGGGCGACATGCAGGTTAGACTATGAAGGGATTAAATGGTTTCACATTATTTAAATAGGTTTTTGACAGTTCAGAGGAAGTTGCACAAAACTTGATATCCTCTTTTAGGGGAAATCTGATGTTGTACCAAACTCATCAGGCTCATGTGCTTTCTTCAAAACGCATCTGCTTGTATCATAATTGTGTCATTATTTTTGTCTTTGCAATGATCTTAATCGGGTCTAGAACTGCAGATGTGAAATCACCGCCTCAGTTTCACTACACCAGACCAGAAGTTAGATTGTCGTATGTTAAGTTTCACAATAAAAGCGTTACAAGAGGACGTGTCATGAGTTTATGTGGCTCATCTGTGACGTTTTTACTTATTGTGCAATACTTTTATACACATTTACTTATTTTATTTTTATTGCATCTGTATATATAATATTCTTCTTACTGTTAATTTTTTTAATTTTGTTTTGTTACTGTTCTGTTTATTTATATGACTTGATCTTTATCTTGATATTTGATACTTGATATTTACTGTGAGCAGTGCTGCTGTAATCCTGTAATTTCCCCATTGAGGGACTAAAGGGTGAAGGATTGGTTTTATCTTATCTTGTTTTCAACTGCAATAGATCACACAGAAAGAAAAAAAATACAAATGCAATAAAAAATAAATAAAAACATGTTGCATGTCAAATCCTATGGGAGCCCATTTTTCCGCCACACACCCCAAAATAAATTAGGACCAAAAAAAAAGAAAAAAAAGAAATGGCACAAAAAAAAAATAAAATAAAAATCTACTTATTTTTTTTTGTTGTCTTTTTTTTCTTTTCGTTGACTTGAAAAAAGGCAACGAAAAAAAAAGTTGATTAATTTTCTTTTTGGTCCTAATTTTTTTTTGTGTGTGGCAGGGATGGGCTTGGTGTCTGGGGGTCGTCTTGGCCTCTGATTGGCTGGACGCTGCGTCGCGTCATCTGCGCGCCCGAGTGACGCCACACATGCGCCGCTATGTTTTGGAAAGAGCCGGGAGCCTCTTAAAGCCGCTCACTGCAGCGGCCCGCCGCTTTTTTTTTTTTTTAGTTATTGTTGTCTCGTGCACGGACGTCTTTGAACAAAAACATGCCAAAGTCCACGAAGAAGTCCTGCAGCAGTCAGCCCTCCATCAGCAGGTACTTCGGAGGTCCGAGCGGCGCCTCCGTTACCCAGAATGCAGCTCGGCACCAGCTCTCCAGAGGCAAGGTGAGGCGCGCGCTTTCATACATGCACAAGCTCGGATCACACGTTTGTTAAACCAAACGCTGACGAGGATTTTTTTTTGTCCTGCAGAAGAAACTTTCCCCCGATCGTGGCCATTTGGGATTATCAGCAAAGCGAGCCAAGCTCTGCGCGCGAGCCCAGCAGCAGGAGGAAGAGGAGGAGGAGGATTTGGACAGTGAGCCAGCAGCACCCCGTCAGAGCACTAAAGGTGACAATCAATACGTCACACACACGTGTCCCCCACGCCCTCCTCCTCCTCCCCCAAACACAGCTTCTAAACGTCACAATCCTCATGTGCAGCAATGCATCCTCCTGCTACTGAGCTTCCCATGATGCATTTGGGTTGTGTATAGTTTTGGGCTGATCTGACACAATGCCAGTCTGGCAGCAAATCTCCCCTTGGTATTACCTATGAACAGGAAATTAAAACAGTGGGTTGGCTGAACGGTAAAATATTCTTATTCCACTGATTTCTACGTCTTTCTCTCCTCGACGTCTCCGCTCCTCTCAGAGGCGACGCTAGCGAGGAGCCGGGGGGCCGCCGGCCTCTGCGCCTCCACCAGGGAGAAGCTGAAAGGGTTCACCTGCACGGCCGAGCCCGGCGTCGCTCAGAGGGGAGAAGGGAAGACGGGTGGAGGAGGAGGAGGAGAAGGAGGAGAAGGAGAAGTAGGAGGCGCTTGGCTTCCCCGGGATGGAACAGATCAACGCCGCAATGAAAACAGCCTTCCAGACGAGGAGGAGCAAGAGGAGGAGGAGGAGGAGGAGGATGTCAAAGACAAGGAGAGTTCAGGGATGGCTGCTGCAAAACAGGTACCCAATATATAGACGTTCCCTCAGAGTACATTGTGCCCATCAGCAAGGCAGCACTATGACTCTGACCTCCGTCAAGACTGTGGTCACAATTCTGTCAAAAAAAAAACTGTATCAAAACTCTATTGAAGTGTTTATTGTTTGACTTTGAGAGGGGAAACTGTTGCTTCTTTTCTGTTGCAGGGATTCCACTTGTCTCAGTTTGCCAAGTCGGGAGGAAGAGGAGGAGGAGGAGGAGGAGGTAGAGGAAGAAGGGGTGCAATGCCGAGTCCTCCGTCAGACTCCGGCAACCCCTCCAGACGCCAGAAGAGCGCCTACACGCCCCTGGAGCAGCAGGTCGTGCAGCTGAAACAGCGGCACGAGGACGTCCTGCTGGCCGTGGAGTGCGGCTACAAGTACCGCTTCTTCGGCGAGGACGCAGAGGTGACTGTTGACGTCCTTGTTTAGATCACTTCCGGTGAAAGGAGTTCACACACACACGTCTTACGCTTTCCTTCTCCCTGTGTGTGTGTGTGTGTGTGTGTGTGAACAGATCGCTGCGAGGGAGCTGAACATCGTCTGCCACCTGGATCAC
Source organism: Clinocottus analis (assembly GCF_023055335.1). Taxonomy (NCBI): domain Eukaryota; kingdom Metazoa; phylum Chordata; class Actinopteri; order Perciformes; family Cottidae; genus Clinocottus; species Clinocottus analis. The sequence continues at coordinate 21,511,969 of NW_027176229.1, read as the reverse complement.
AGCTTCATGACGTGCAGCGTCCCCACGCACCGCTTGTTTGTGCACGTCCGGCGGCTGGTGTCCCGCGGTCACAAGGTGAGATTCAACGCGGCGCTGTCTCTCTCTCTCTTTTCACCGCGTTCAGAGGCCGGTCAGCGAGCGGCTGACCTGGACGCTGTCGTCTTTCTTCTTCTTCTCTTTCTTCAGGTTGGCGTGGTGAAGCAGACGGAGACGTCAGCCATCAAGGCCTCGGGGGCCAATAGGAACGCTCTGTTCTCTCGCCAGCTGAGCGCTCTGTACACCAAGTCCACTCTGGTGGGAGAGGGTATCCTTCAGCTGTGTGTGTGTGTGTGTGTGTGTGTGTGCGTGTGTGTGTGTGTGTGTGTGTGTGTGCAGCAGGTACTGAGTTCCTCTTTGGCAGCAAGGTGTCGCTTTCTCTCTCTCCCCTTTTTTCTCTGTCTCTCTTTGTCTCTCTCTCTCTCTCTGTCTCTTTGTGTGTCTCTCTCTCTCTGTCTCTCTCTTTGTGTCTCTTTATCTCTCCCTCTTTCTTTGTGTCTCTCTTATCTGTCTCTCTCTTTACCCATCTCAATGTCTCTTCCTCCCTCCCCCCCCTCTCTCCCTCCCTCCTTCCCTCCCTCTCTCCTCACTCGTTGCCTCCTTCCTCGACCGTCTTCCTGAGACGTGAACTCTCTCTGTCTCTCACTCCCCCTCCCTCCCTCCCTCTCTTCTCTCCATCCCTCCATCCTTCCCTCCCCCTCTCTCTCTCTCCCTCCCTCCCGCCCTCCTCCCTCGTTGCCTCCTTCCTTGACCGTCTTTCTGAGACGTGAACCCTCTCTGTCTCTCACTCCCTCTCCCTCCCTCCCTTCTTTTCTCCCTCCCTCCCTCCTCTCTCGTTGCCTCCTTCCTTGACGGTCTTCCTGAGACGTGAATCCTCTCTGTCTCTCGCTCCCTCTCCCTCCTTCCCTCACTCTCTCCCTCCCTCCCTCCTCTCTTGTTGCCTCCTTCCTTCACTCTCTCTCTCTCCCTCCCTCCCTCCCTCGTTGCCTCCTTCCTTGACGGTCCTCCCGAGACGGGAACCCTCTCTGTCTCTCACTCCCTCTCCTTCTTTCCCTCCCTCCCTCTCTCCCTCCCTCCTCCCTCGTTGCCTCCTTCCTTGACCGTCTTCCTGAGACGTGAACCCTCTCTGTCTCTCGCTCCCTCTCCCTCACTCTCTCCCTCCCTCCCTCCTCCCTCGTTGCCTCCTTCCTTGACGGTCTTCCTGAGACGTGAACCCTCTCTGTCTCTCACTCCATCTCCCTCCCTCCCTCCCTTCCTTTCTCTCTCCCTCCCTCCTCCCTCGTTGCCTCCTTCCTTGACGGTCTTCCTGAGACGTGAACCCTCTCTGCAGCGATGTGGAGGGTTTGAGTCCTGACAGCTTCCTGCTGTGTGTCAGTGAGAACTGGGACAAAACCAGGAAGCATCTGACGGTGGGGCTGGTGGTGAGTGTTCGCTTTGTGTGTTTGCTGCTGTACTTTTGTGTGTTTGACAATAAGACTCATAATTATAAATGAGCATATGAATACATACAACCCCAAAAAATAAGACAAAACAAAACCTTTTATATTTGTTTATATATAAACTATAAAAGCCTCACGCTGCTATTTTTTTTTTAATGCAATTAGTTGTTTAATTAGCATTCTGTTAGAATGTCACCTCTGTCTTCTAATCCTGTAGTTAATGAGCTCCCATAATCTCATCTGTGGGGACTGATCAGGAGATTATAATGAGATTCATACTGCGAGACAATATTACAAAAGTAGCTTCTGTTCCTGCCGTTATGTGATTCTCCCGTTAACGTTTGAGGTCTTTTAGATTATGGCGATGACGTTGCATATTCCTCTTTTTATTTGATCCATAAACATATGGACATATATTACATAATGATAATAATAATAATAATAATAATCCATATCAACCATATGGAGAATTTTAAATGCATCTTAACGTGCATTCTCGCTTTTTTGTTTTGAAAACAGCCTCAATTATGAAATCTTATTTCCCCCTTCTTTTGTTTTTACTACAAACTTCAATGTTTTTTCTTCAATGTGACGTGTGTGTGTGTGTGTGTGTGTGCGTGTGTGTGTGCGTGTGTGTGTGCGTGTGTGTGTGCGTGTGTGTGTGCGTGTGTGTGTGTGTGTGTGTGTGTGTGTGTGTGTGTGTGTGTGTGTGCATGTGTGCGTGTGCGTGTGTGTGTGTGTGTGTGTGTGTGCAGGCCGTTCAGCCCAGCACAGGAGACGTGCTGCTGGACTGCTTCCCTGACGGTCCGTCCCGCTCCGAGCTGGAAGGTCGCGTCCTAAAGGTCAACCCCGTGGAGATCCTGGTGCCCTCTGACCTCTCGGAGCCGACCCACAGGCTCCTCCAGAGCATCGCCAACGCCAGGTAACCTGCTGCCAGGGCCACTAGGGGGCAGCCTGCACACATTTACGAGTGTGTGTTTGTGTGTTTGTGTGTGTCTGTGTGTGTCTGTCTGTGTGTTTTTCCTCCTGAGGGATTGAGTCGTCATGTGACGACGTCCCCCACTGCAGCGCTAGAGGGGGTCCAACCAGAGCTTAGTTCATTTAAAAGTCTGCAGACTGACAGATGTTTTTATGGCATTTGTGTCACAAAGAAATATATAAGTTAATGTATGAAGTTTAATCCATTAGTCAAATGTTTAAAGGAGTAAGTCAAAAGTTAAGAGTTGTCTGGAGGCCTCAGTGGACTCTGGTGTGTTGATAAAGCTTTTTGTGAGGCTTTTTGCTCGGAGCCAAGTTGTTTTTTGCTTTCTTTTTCTCCAAACTCCAGCAAACTTTAAATACTTATGGGAATATTACATCATCTAGGTTTCATAATGGACACATAATTAACCGGATAACGTTTTAAATTTACAAAATAAAAGTGTTAAAGTGTTAAAATACAAGTGATTAAAGGATAAGGCTGTGCTCGTTCCTCTTGTTCGCTCTGGCCTTTTTAAAATATGATTTTTTTTTATGTGCATCCAGTGTAAGTGATGGGAAACTAAATCTACACTTGTAGTTCTGTGGGAAGATGAATCTAACATGAGGCTTGGTGGTTTCTTAAATCTAGTGATATCTTCCCAACTTGCAGCCCTTTCTCGTACCAAACGTCTTCCTTCTGTTCCAACTCTTCCACTGCTGCTGCGTAAACGAGCATGGCTTCCTGTTTTGAACGCGTTTGAACCCTGCGATCCAAAGTGAAAAAGCCCAGCAGCTCGTCCTCTGGTTCACCGGCTGACTGACGCTGTGTTCCAGAGGACCTGTTGCCTCCCCTGCCGGCTCGTCCTTCCAGCCTGCACCCAGCGTGTTCACGCCTTTTGAGGGACCGGCTCCTCTGGAGGCCGCCGGCGGCTGCATTGTGCTCTGGAAACGAAGCGCGGGGCGGCAAGGGAAGGGAGCAGATTCGATTTAGATGGTTGTATAAAAGGGGAAGGATGCCCGCCAACCTTTTTGCCTCCTTTTGTCTCCGTGACGGCGCACAAATCTCATTACCTTTTCCTATTCAAGTTGCTACTTTCTACCCTCCTCCATTTGTTTTATTTCCACATTTTATTCCAGGTAATTGTATTCATTCAGATTCATTCCTCCCTCCTCCCCCTGCTGCTTTCTTTCTCAGCCGTGATTATAGCGGAGATGGACCTGTAAAGGCCAGCCCAATTATTGTGTTTGAACAGCTCTGCCCACCAGAGACGAGACTCTCCTCAATTCGCAGCCCCGTTTCACGCGAATACACGGCAGCTTCGTCTGTTCGGAAAGAATTCCACGTTTCTTTATGCACACGGGTCCGTTTACGCACCGCCACGACTGCCAACGTCCCGAGATATCTCTTCTAGGTGATTCATGTTCTTCTCAATCGTTCACCCGTCTGAAATGAAATGGCACTTGTCATGCGTGAAGGGTTCTGACGTTGGGTGTTCTTGTAGATGCGTGTTTAACATCACAGAGATATCGCTCCGACACATTAGTCAAATATGAGCGAGAGAGCCACCCAGGTGAGCGTTTAAAACGTTCGCCTCCGTGTCTCTGAGGGGCCGAGCCCCCTGGCAACTCTGTAAGTGTGTGTCTGTGTGCGTGTGTGTCTCCATGGTTGGGCAGGTAATGAGTCCCTCGGTGGCAGCTACAGGTGCGGCACTGGTTGCTTTACTCATCCACAGCCTGGAGTCATGAGTCAGGATCAGAGCAGTGACGGGAACTAAAGCCACCGAGAGAGAGAGGAGAAAAAAAAAAAAGCTCTCGACGCCGTCGACACAAATGTTCTCGCTTCCCTAAAGACTTTAAGTCGGTGACTGACGCTCTTGAACGCTAGGATTACGCCCTGGGGACTGCAGTCGTGTCAGAATAGGTGTTCTTAGACATAATATGTGCGTTTTACGAGTGTGTGTGTGTGTGTGTTTGTGTACACGCTCACTGCTCGGTATCCGCCCCACAGCAATAGACGCTAACCGAGCGCCTCGACCTGCTGTGCACATTAACCTCTGCTCTCTCTGGGTGGAAACATGGCCGACTTGACCTTTAACCCTCCCGGCCTTGATTGATTATCAGCATCACAGTGCCCTGAGCCTCGGAGGGGGATTCATGTTGGGTAAATGTGAAGCACCCACCTCTTCAACGCTGCAGAGACAAACTTTTCTCACATAATCGGCGTCTCTCGACGTGGACATTTCTGGCTTTATTACTTCATACTTCATACTTTAGTCGGCGTGGTCACCACCACACTGGACCGCCGTGCAGCTCGTGTGCAGGCGTTCATGATCCCCAGAGGACGAATGGTGATCCTCTTGACTTTTAACCCGACGCCGTCATTTAGCGCTCATTAGCAAATGTTAGCATGCTGCGTTCTGTCATCCCTGTTCTTATATTTTATTTTGTGTGTTTAGTTTATTTAATTTGGTGTCTGTAAAGTGCTGGGCGCTACTCTGACAACACATTTCCCCTTGGGGATTAATAAAGTATATATATATGTATATAGATATATATATACATTAGCGTGCTAGCGTCGGCATTTGTGAGCATGCTAGCAGGCGCTTTAAACTCCTACAGCTAACTCCCAGCGACTGTGTCATTTCATTGCAGTGAGCGCTAATAACACAAATCAAAAATATATACATTCATCTTCATTGGTGTTAGTGAAAATCAACAAAACACAAACTGTCCGCGCGCCAGTTACCTGAACCAGTGTTGTAGTTTCCCAGGTTCACAATGTGCCGGGTCCTGCAGAGACGCTGCACAGCACCCTTCTCTCTCCACCGGATCAATACCAGCGATTGCCGCCGTTCTGGTAAAGCTCATAACACGGTTAAATCGACTGGTGGAAAGATTAATGGTCGCGTTTGAGCCGCTTGTGCAACACGCGCTCCATCGATCACGTTTACGTCCCGCCTATTGCTGTCAGCCTGACCAGTGACTGAAGTGAGAGATGATGATTCTTCTATTTGTGTGTGTGTGTGTGTGTGTGTGTGTGTGTGTGTGTGTGAGCATTAGGAAACGGAAGAAATAGAAGAAATGCTCCGGAGCCACGTGTTTGCCTCGGTTGCTTTGGCAACAACGGAGCGGACAAAGCAAACGAGTCCTTGAAATCAGCGACGCCGAGCGAGTGAATGGAGCGATGGGGAGATGCAGGGAGAGTGTGTGTGTGTGTGTGTGTGTGTGTGTGTGTGTGTGTGTGTGTGTGTGTGTGTGTGTGTGTGCGTGTCCATAGAGTCTCGTTGAACAAAAGGGCTGCTGCCGTGTCTCATGTTTTTTTTTATTCTTTCTCTTTCCCAGTCAGGAGAAAGATCAGATACGGGACGTCACATTTCCCCTTTTTTTTTTTTCTCGCTTTGTACGTCACAAACACCGCCGGCCTCCTGATTCAATGCTGTCAGCCATGTTGTGTGTGTGTGTGTGTGTGTCCCCTCTCTGCAGCGCTCATGCCGACGATCGCGTGAGAGTGGAGAGGAGGGACGGCGCTCAGTTCGAGTTCGCCTCCGCGATGAACACGGCCACCGAGTTCTACTGCCACGGCCCGGAGAAAGGTGTGTCACCTCCTGCCCGTTTCCCTTCAGTTACACACACACACACACACACACACACACACACACATATAGGGTCTCGGCTGTAGCCCGAGGCGTGAACCCGTGACTCACGGCTGTGGTTTTATCTGTGTTGTCTCGTCTGCGTCCTCCAGGCGCTCGCTCTCTGTCGAGGGTCGCGTCCTTGGAGAGCGCCGTGATCTGCTGTCTGGGGCCGCTCATCCAGTACCTCCAAGAATTCAACTTGGAGAGAGTTCTTCGGAGCGAAAGGTACACGGTACACACACACACAATAACACACACGGCGACACAGGCTGCCAGCGTGACTCTCCAGTGTTGCCGCTGGTCATGGAGATCCTGTGTGGCGCTGAAGCGAAGAGACGATGAAGTTTATTTGATTCAGCTTTAATCCTGGAGCAACATGGGGTTTCACTCCTTTATGTCTTCACCACAATGTATTTTAGACTTGTGTTGCTTTTCTCAGCGTGAAACATTTCAAGCTGACCTCAGCATTTATAGGAACATTTTTTTTTTTTTTAAATCACAGGATTGCTGTGACTTGCTTTGACATTTTTATAATTGCCGTCAGCACTTTTTTTCCTCTCCCGAAGCGACACACAATGATCATGTGATGCTGCAGCTGTGTTCTGACGTGACGCTGTGCTCTCGCGCAGCTCGTTCCGGCGGCTGTCCTGCGAGTCCGAGGGCATGAACCTCAGCGCCGCCACCCTCAAGAACCTGGAGATCCTCAACAACCAGGTCAGCGGCCCGGCAGACATGTCGAGCGTCTCGAAACGGAAAAAAATCTGCACAATCATTTTTGTGGTCACGTTTACTTCCCCTTCCGATAAACATCCGCACATCTACGCAGAGGACTCTTCACGGCGGGTGCGTGCTAATGCGCTATATTAAGATAATCACTACACCTGCGTCACATCGGCACGTTGTCATCGTGAGCACGTTAGCACGTTAGCGCGCCAATGTCGGCATTAAGCTCGCACAGCGTTTGACCCTTGACCTTGTGCTTTGTCTAATTTGAATGTCTTTGCTGGCAAGTCAGGGCATTGTCTGCTGGGAGCTAAGCTAAGCTAAGCTATATGTTCGGCTAGTGCACGGATGTGGCTCAGTGGTTAGCATGCCCGTCTGTCAACCACAGGATTGGTGGCCTTGTCGATGCGTCCTTGAGCAAGACACTTAACCCAGAGTTGCTCCCCGTTGCTGCCTCTGCGGCGTATAGAGCCAAGTTGTAAGATGCTTTGGATAAAAAGCGTCAGCTAAATGAAATGTTTTAGAGCGGGAAAATGTCCGAGTCAAGTCCGAAGCCGACCGCTCGGGCTAATGAAGACAAGTGTGCACGTCGGTGAGGATCCATCGTCCAGGTTTAGTCGTTAAGGAGCTTGAACATGAGGATTTGTTACATTTATGTCTGGATAAAAAGAAAGAAGAAGAGAGGAGTAGACGTCTCTGCTTCATTCTGTAGTCCGGCGAGCTTTTCAGCACCAACGCGCCGACAGCCGTCCCGGCTGCAGGTGTCATGACGGTCACCTTCCCGGAAGCAAACGTTGTGTTGCACGTGTCAGTCGGGACCGTCCCAGATTACGCCTACAGCGCTAGTTGTAGCCGCGGCGGCGCAGCGGACCGTGGAGGAATTTAATGTGCCGAGTAAAACTGTCATTTCTACCCGACCACAAGAAAATGCTCGGTGACGAGTCGAGCTCGCGTGGGCGGCGGCTCAAAAGTTCAGCACGACTCCGCTGCTGCCGTGGCGCGTTTGTCACACACACACACACACACATACACACACACACACACACGGAGTTCAGGCTCCTCAAACCGACTCCTCGTGTCCTCCGCTCGACCGGCTCGCTTTGAAATCGTGACGTCGTCTTGAGTTTTTTTTTTCCTCTCTCTTTTCCGTCGGCGCACTCTGAGTTGTGTTTTTGTTGTTTTTTTGTGTGCGTTCTTTTGGATGACAGACAGATGGCGGCGCGAGGGGCAGTCTGTTGTGGGTGTTGGATCACACTCGCACTCCGTTTGGGAGGAGACTGATGAGGAAGTGGGCGAGCCGGCCCCTCACAGACCCGCGGTGAGTACAGGACGGCCTCCTGACATCTGATGAAGCGCTGCGAGTGTGTCGCAGCTCCAGCATTCGGTTTCTCTCTGCATCCCAGAGCCGCTTCCTTTGCCCTGAATCAAGAGTCTCTCATGCAGATACCGGTGAAGGCCTTCAGTCCCTCGTGAAACTCCTGGTGTTTGTGAGAGTGTAGAGTCGTGTGTGGATTAAAAACATGGGGTATTGACAATATGACATTATTCAATTCAGTTTATTTTGTACAGCTCTAAATCACAAATATATGGAAGCCCATTTCTGCACACACACAAAAAAAAAAAAATTAGGACCAAAAAAAAGAAAATATATCACTTATTTTTTTTGTACTTGAAAAAAGGTAAAGACATTTTTTTTTTTGGGGTCCTAATTTTTAAAAAAGATTTTTGGGTTCAAATTTTTTATTATTATTTTGTTGGTCCTAATATAATTATTATTATTTTTTTGGTCCTAATTTTTTTTTTCGTCTTTATTTTGGTCCTAATATTTATTTATTCATTTTTGGTCCTAATTTTTTTTTGTGTGTGGCGGAAATGGGCTTCCATACCAATACAAGATTTGCCTCGGAGGGCTTTAAAATCCGTACACATAACATGTCTGTCCCAGGACCTCACATCGGATCAGGAAAAACTCCCCAGACAGTAAAAACCCTTTTCACAGGGAAAAAAGAGAAGAAACCTTCAGGAGAGCAACAGAGGAGGATCCTTCTCTCCGGATGGACAGAAGCAACAGACGTCATGTGACCAGATGAGCAGCGTAACACATTACAATATGACATCATATCTGTCACATTTGTGTTTGATGACCTGGAGCAAAAGACGCTGGCGAACACGAAGCATCCACCAGCCCTCATTATGACCATCTCACAAATCTGATGCTGGTTATTACGATCATTTTGATGTGCCATGAAAGCAGCATTTCAGTGGCCACGGCTTAGAGCCATGTGTTTGTTTTTTTTTGATTTTCACATTTTCCATGAAGGACCGTGCAGCTTTTTTCTCCGAGTAGGACAGGAAGCAGACAATAAGAAAGATTAAATACCTTATCAGCTCCAGAGATGATACAAACCTGTAGCAGAAGGCCATTTTCATCCATAAAGTCACATGACTGATGTGTGTTTTTCTCCCGTCTTTAATTCCTGTGTTGTCTGAAGCGTCTGTGTAAATACATCCAGAGCTGTACGAGAGGATGCAACACGCCGTATGAATGTTTGCTTCTTTTTTTTTTTAATCCGGCAGTTGTTTCTCTTTTCCAGAAACACTGCTGGGTGAAAATAAAGAGAGAAAAAGAAAGAAAAAGAACATATAAAGTGATGCTTTTAAAATGAAAATGTTGAAACTGACTCTCAGTGGAACAAACAGCCTCTCAGTTATATGATTGCAGCGCTGCTCCAGTTTTCTGCAGCGTTATTGTACTATTCATTTAGTGTGTGTGTGTGTGTGTGTGTGTGTGTGTGTGTCCCTCTCCCTCCCACAGTGCAGGGATTATAGCTGTGGATTGGGCGCTGCCATCAGATTATACAGATAGCTGCTCTACAGAATTTCAACGCCAAATAAAACCCAGATTACACGCAGGCACATTAAATCCAAGACACACACACACACACACTCACACGCAGAGTTGTGTGTCCATGTTATTACATTACAAAGCTTGATTTCCTCTGTTGCTGTTGCTGTTGTTGTACATTTTTACTCCTAAATCAGTGTTTTACAGTTTTTTTTTAACACTTTATACTTTCACCTTTCCTGTAATACTGCCCAGGTCGATCATTTTTAAGTTTTTTTTATAATACACACACGTTAATGCTGCAGAAATACAGATCGTAGCTGTCACCAGAAAGGATGACCTAAAGATACTGTAAAGAAAAGTAGAACAAATCACTTCAAAGTGAAGAAAAGTCCAACGTGATTTAATCGCGCTCTTCGTCGCTCGTTGGCTTCAAGTCGTTCAGGCCGCTGGTGAAAACCTCGGCCCGTCACAGGGTTTCTGAATAAACTCATTTGGCAGATATTCGCTCCGAGTTCAAAACGCACAATGCCTTTTTCAATCAGGTCCAATTCAGCGCTCTTTAAAAAAAAAAAAGAAAAGAAAAAATAAGCGAATCAATCGAGCAGATTGAACCGTTTCCTTTGACTCTTTGTTGTCCGCGAGTCCTCATCTACTCTCTGAAAGTCTTTTCTTTCCCTCCTTTTCTCTCTCACTGACCCCCTCAGGTCCATCTGGGAGCGGCAGGACGCCGTGCAGGAGATCCTGGAGTCGCACTCGCTCACTTTGAACGCCGTGAAATCCCTGTTGGCGCATTTGCCCGACCTGGAGAGAGGCATCTGCAGCATTTACCACAAGAAGGTAAAAGGATGGACGCGCATACGCTCCACTCTCTCTCGCCCCCTCGGCTGATGGATATCTATAGTTTTATTTTAATTTTTTTTTGTTTCCACAACCGTGGTCTTCATCTTTGTGAGACTGGTAGTCATTCTGTCAGTTATGATAACGCCTCAGAGGAGCTCTGTGGGCGAAGTGACGGCCGGAAACTGCTCGGAAAGAAATGTGAAAAGTACAAAGAATTTGACAAAAGCAGCGGAGAAAAAAAGCTCTTATTGCTCGCCGTTTTGCATAAAAATGAAAACCAAAGCGATTCTCTCTCTCTCTCTTTCTCTCTTTGTCTCTTTGTCTCTCTCTCTCTCTCTCTCTCTCTCTCTCTCTCTCTCTCTCTCTCTCTCTCTCTCTCTCTCTCTCTCTCTCTCTCTCTCTCTCTCTCTCTCCCTCTCTCGCTTCTTGATTAACAACATGGAGCAGTCGCCTCTGTGGCACTCACCTGATTGTCTGACAGAATCTCATTTCCCATTGGACCCATTTTTGAAGTGTGTGTCTGTCTGTGCATATGCGCGTGTGTGTGTGTGTGTGTGTGTGTGTGTGTGTGTGTGGTACGGATATGAAAGAGGCTCCTCTGGTCTGAGCTCATGTTTGACTTTTCTTACTCCATTTGTTGTTAAGAGAAAACAGTCAAATGTCACTGGACAGACACACACACACACACACACACACACACACACACACACAAACAGGACCTTAATTGTCTTCATGCCCGTTGATAAATGGGCCTCTGTGTTTTGGCCTGTGTCTCTGCGGCTCCGTTGACATAAAGCTCCTCGTCTGCGGTCGCTGTCTGTTCGGGTTCATGAAAGAGCATCGCAGGGAACGCCGACATGCGGGAACGCCGACATGCGGGACCGCCACGGCGGCGGCGGCACGTGATTAATGCCGTAAAGCATCGTCGCTGTGACTCTCATTAACCTTTCATGACTTGGCGACTCCGCCGTGACGTCACCGACGGCAGTTTGAAGTCGGTGTGATCTACGATACGAGCCCTCTTCCTCCTCCCAGGCGGTTTTCACGCGGAGCATCGATTAATCAGTAACTCGGCTTCGTCTTACACGATCATGGGTTTAACATTCAGCAGAGATGTTGAAGTAAAACCGTCTCCACAGCCAGCTTTGTTTCTTTTATCGTGCGTTTGCTTATTTTTCACGGCTAAAAGTGTCCGGGGTTTATTATGGAGCGACCAGGCGGCGATAAATACAAGTGTGTGTGTGTGTATGTTTGTATTTTATACATATATATAGTGGACAAAAGCCCTGATACATCAAACAAAACCCCCCAAAACTGGAGGTAACTGCCCCTAAAGTATATATAAAAAGTGGACCAACCTAAAACATCCTTGTACAAAAGAAAATAAGTTAATTGTGGTCGTGAAAATCAGCAGAACAATGCAAATATATATTGATATTTAGGTTTTTTCTATCTGTATTTGCAAGAAGAAGGTGAATGCATGGTAAGATGACCCCCTCACCCTCATGCACCCGTTTGCACGGCTTATTGTGCGTCCCCAGTCTTCCACGCAGGAGTTTTACCTCATCGCCAGCGGCCTCTCTCGACTGGGCGGCGAGCTGCAGGCTTTGCTCCCGGCGGTTCGGTCCCAGATCGGCTCGCCGCTGCTCCGTCAGCTCCTGTCGGACGCTCCGGACCTGCTGGCTCCGGCCCGCCGCCACCTCGAGGTGCTCGACGAAAGAGCCGCCAAGTGAGTACGAGTCAAAAAGCCGAATGTGAAAACTCTGAGCGTGCCACTCTCTCTCCAGACAACCTGATCCAGCGGTGATTCATCGCGGAAGCGGATTTACTCTGAAATGTCATCGCCATAGATTTTGTCTGAGTGCTCATTATTGTTTATTACGAAAAGAATGCAGGCAATCAAGTCACCGGTTCATAATTTAGATTGCTTTGTTGTTTACACTCACCGGGAGACTGAGATTACGCCATTGATTTGTTTTTTTGGGATCAACATTGTTTAGCTTATAGGAAGTCAAACTAATACTAAAATGGCCGCCCCCATTTTCTCAAACACTCCAAAAAAGCCAAATATTTTCTATTGGCAATGATAAAAGACTTAAAAACATTTAAAGAACCAGCCAGTGTGCCTTAAAACTGCATCGATATGACCTCAAAACGACCTCAAAGCAGCATATTTGCACGTGAACATGGATCCAGGAGCACACACACACACACACACACACACACACACACACACACACAGATTGGTGTCTCTCTGACTCTTCTGCAATTACTTCATTTGGATTTAATCCCTAATGTCACTCGTGTTCCTGCATCGTGTCCTCCGATGTGCGCCGTGATGGGAAACTCTGCTCACACGTGTGTGTGTGTGTGTGTGTGTTTGTGTGTGTGTTTGTGTGTGTGTGTGTGTGTGTGTGTTTTGCGCAGGGCGGGAAACAAGACGGAGCTGTTCTCCGACCTGTCCGGCTTCCCGGTGCTGCGGGAGAGACGGGAGCAGATCCAGACCGTCGTCTCTGAGATCCAAGACCACCGCAAAGACGTCCGCCGCACGCTGAAGGCGCCGGCGCTGGACTACACCACCGTGTCTGGACAGGAGGTCACCCACCGTGTGTGTGTGTGTGTGTGTGTGTGTAGGTGTGTGTGTGTGTGTGTGAGGCTGAGAGTGAAAGACAGGTGGGAGGGGTTGACGGGGAGCAATGAGTCACGGCGGGGATCTGATGTCTGCACGTGTGTGTGTGTGTGTGTGTGGTATCTGTGCGTGTGTGTGTCAGTTTTAATCAAGAGCGACACGTTGTTTGGTTCTTTAACAAAGTCTTCCTCCTGCTCCTCTTCCTCCTCTGCCCTCAGTTCCTGATTGAGGTGAAGAACTCGCTGTCGTCCACTGTTCCACCTGACTGGGTCAAAATCAGCAGGTGAGCTCACAACACACACACACACACACACACACAAACACACACGCACACACACTCTGTCACAGCGACTGACAGTTTCATCACTTCTTTCTAAAAGGACATGACAGCGGCGCTGACTGTTGCATCTCACCTCTGAAAGGATCCGACATTAACTGGATAAAAAAAAAACAATCTTGGAAATGAGTCGGCCATTTTTCTTTTTTTTTGTTTGGGTTCGCTGGCTGAAATAAGTTTCTCTGGTCAACACAGTTTAACTTTTTCCTGTATATGATATTCATATATGATACGTCAGTAACAACCCCTCTATTGAATGTTTAGCTCTTCTCTTAAAATCAAGACAATAAAACGTCTTCTCTGATTGAACTCGTGCTCCAAAAATCACAAAAGAAGATTATCTTGCCGCAGTATCCGATAAACAAACTCCTATTGGCTTTTTTTTTTTTCAAAGAAACACTTGGAAGGAATGTTCTTCACACCTGGCACGAACATCCACTTTCACTCAAAGATGAACTGATTAGAATTTGAATATCAGAAGTTACTAACTCCAGAATTCATATGCTAATTATGTCAATTACACACACACACACACACACACACACACACACACACATCATCTAATGGGACCAGACGAGGCATTAAACGAGTAACTAGTCAGATTCAGCTGCATCGTTCTGAGGACATGTATTTTTTCTCTGTGCAGCGCTGAATGTGAGGACGCTGGGGATGGCAAATTAATATTACTTTGTTTGTTTGTTGCATTTATCATAATATATATCGTGATGGGATATATAAGCCAGCCATGTTTTTAATTGGTCTGCAGGTGTGTGTTGAAGTGTGTAGAGCTCGCAGTATGTTCCTGGGACATCAAACCCAGAGGAGCAATAATTCAAAATTGGTTTAAATTACATAAACAAACAGGGAAAGTGTATTTTACTGCAGGCAACCACAGTAACGCCGCCATTTTGAACTACACTAAGAGGTAATTTGGTGACGGAGGTAATCCTGTGATGGTTTTAAGATCCACTTTTGGTTTTACGGCCGTCCAAAAAACCTCTTAAGAAGTTGACATGGTCGTAATAACACATGGAGACGTTGCTTGAGAAGAGGTGTGTGTGTGTGTGTGTGTGTGTGTGTGTGTGTGTGTGTGTGTCAGTGCTTATTGAAGCTCAGTATATATTGTGACATGGTCTCCACAGCACCAAGGCGGTCGGCAGGTATCACTCTCCCTTCCTGGCGCAGCGCTACAAGAAGCTGCTGCAACTCCGAGAGCAGCTGCTGCTGGACTGCCAGAGGGAGTGGACCAACTTTCTGGAGTATGAGACACACACACACACACACACACACACACACACACACACACACACACACACACACACACAGCTGCTTGTAACTGTTTTGGTGGAGTGGACTGTTCGTGTCGTCTGCTCAGAACGCTGAATGCACTTACCTTAATTTACACAATCTCTCTCTCTCTCTCTCTCTCTCTCTCTCTCTCTCTCTCTCTCTCTCTCTCTCTCTCTCTCTCTCTCTCTGCAGTCAGTTTGGGGAGCACTATCACACCATGAAAAGGGCTATTAGTCACCTAGCAACCATGGACTGCCTCTTCTCATTGGCCGAGGTGGCTAAACAAGGGGACTATTGCAGGTGATGTCCTCTCATGATAACCCGAAATATTAGTGAGCGCGCGTGTGCGCGTGTGCCATTTTGTGTGTGTGTGTGTGTGTGTGTGTGAGATGATGTGTGTGTGTGTGTGTGTGTGTGTGTGTGTGTGTGTGTGGGTGTCCTGTGTCGTGTCCTATAGTCTCAGACAGGCTGTGTGTGGGAGTGTGCACCGGGCTCTGCAGCGTGCTCAGCCAAAACGCCAACATCTCTCCCACACACACACACACACACACACACACACACACACACACACACCTTCATATTGTTCATCTCGTTGTAATAGCTTCACATCCACAGTCCTCTTTAAATCCGGTCTTTTGTTTTCTGTTTTCTCTCCTAAAGTTTCTTCTTCTCTTGTGTGTAAATATGTTTATTTTGACATTTAAGCTGCGATATGATTTATGAATGTTTTTCTTTTGTTTCTTACGGTGAAAATGTCATCTCTCTGCCTTCTTCCTATTGTCACAGCGTTTACTGTTTGTTTTGTGAAGTGCCTTTTTTTTTTTTAAAGCGCTGCACAAACCACATGTCATATTATTAATATTAATATTAGTAAAATACGTGAAGATCAACACCACTCGTGTCTGTACGCTAAACACGAAGCTACAGCCGGTAGCCGGTTAGCTTAGCATAGAGACCGGGCGTTATTAATATAATATGGTCCGATATTGATAAATTGTACATTTTGGCGTGTTTGCTAAATAGATTATGGAGCCGTAAATAGCAACAAGTTTCACCGTTAATGCATTCTTTATATAGATTTTTATTAATCCAATTTTATTTTGTGTGTTTTATTAGTATTTATAATTAAGTGATTGATTGATGTAGTGTTTGATTTAAATGTCTCATCAGTGAAATTGTTTTTAATTTGATTTTTCTTCAATATTGGATAGAATTGCAATACAAGACTGTAAATAAAACTGAATAAGAGAAAATGATAAACACGTTGCACGATGGTGTGTGTGTGTGTGTGTGTGTGTGTTTTAATTGGTTAATTGTATGCGTCCAACTTGCGGAGTGTGTTCTCTGTGTCCAGGCCACAGGTGTGTGAAGGTCAGCGCCAGATTATAATCCGGGACGGCAGACACCCGGCCATCGACCTACTGATGGGAGAGCACAACCAGTATGTGCCCAACCTCACCGAACTACAGGTACACACACACACACACACACACACACACACACACACACACACACAGGCTCATTCAGAGCTTTGAACCACGAGTTTGAGCCAAACCACGCTGGGACGTTTGTTTGCTCATTGAGGCTCTGAAACAAATTTGTAACGGCCGTCGCACAAACACAAATACACACACGACGCATACGGACTCGCACGGCACCGCGCGCGCTTCCTGGCTCCGTGCGGGAGTGGGTGGAGGTTAATTTTGCAACAGAAGCACAAGCCAATAGGAAGAGGAGCCAAGCTTTCCATCCACCCACCTCCTCAGCTGTGCAGGACAGCATGCAGGAATCTGATTCTGTCTCTGCCCTCGCCTTCTGGCTCTGTTGTTCTCTCCTCTCCTCTCCTCTCCTCTCCTGTCCTCTTTCCTCTCTCCTCTCCTCTCTCCTCTTTCCTCTTTCCTCTTTCCTCTCTCCTCTCCTCTCTCCTCTTTCCTCTCTCCTCTCCTCTCTCCTCTTTCCTCTCTCCTCTTTCCTCTCTCCTCTCCTCTCCTCTCTCCTCTTTCCTCTCTCCTCTCCTGTCCTCTTTCCTCTCTCCTCTCCTCTCTCCTCGCCTTCTGTCTCTGTCTCTGTTGTTCTCTCCTCTCCTCTCCTCTCCTCTCTCCTCTCCTTTCTCCTCTCCTCTCTCCTCTACCCCCGCCTTTTGTCTCTGTCTCTGTTGTCCTCTCCTCTCTCCTCTCCTCTCTCCTCTCCTTTTTCCTCTCCTCTACCCTCGCCTTCTGTCTCTGTTGTCCTCTCCTCTCTCCTCTCTCCTCTCCTTTCTCCTCTTTCCTCTCCTCTCTCCTCGCCTTCTGTCTTTTTCACTGTTGTTCTCTCCTCTCCTCTCCTCTCCCCTCTCCTCTCTTCTCCTCTTCTCTTTCCTCTCTCCTCTCCTTTCTCCTCTCTTCTCTCCTCTACCCTCGCCTTTTGTCTCTGTCTCTGTTGTCCTCTCCTCTCTCATCTCCTCTCTCCTCTCCTCTCCTCTTCTCTTTCCTCTCTCCTCTCCTTTCTCCTCTCCTCTACCCTCGCCTTTTGTCTCTGTCTCTGTTGTCCTTTCCTCTCTCATCTCCTCTCTCCTCTCCTTTTTCCTCTCCTCTACCCTCGCCTTCTGTCTCTGTTGTCCTCTCCTCTCTCCTCTCCTTTCTCCTCTTTCCTCTCCTCTCTCTTCGCCTTCTGACTTTGACTCTGTTGTTCTCTCCTCTCTCCTCGCCTTCTGTCTTTTTCACTGTTATCCTCGCTCCCCTCCTCGCTCCCCTCCTCTCTCCTCTCCTCTCTCCTCTCCTCTCCTCTCTCCTCTCCTCTCCTTGCTTCTCTTCTCTTCTCACTCCTCTCTTTTCTTCTCGCTCCTCACTCCACTCCTCACTCCTCTCTCCTCGGTCCTCTCCTCGGTCCTCTTTTCTCTCCTGTCCTCACTCCTCTCTCCTTTCTACTTGGTCCCCTCCTCGCTCTCCTCTCTCCTCGCCCTCTTCTCTCCTCTCCTCACTCCTCTCTCCTCTCCTTGCTCCTCCTTGCTTCTCTCCTCACTCCACTCCTCACTCCTCTCTTCTCTCCTCGGTCCTCTACTCTCTCCTCTCCTCTCTCCTCTCTCCTTTCTACTTGCTCCCCTCCTCGCTCTCGTCTCTCGTCTCTCGTCTCTCCTCGCTCTCGTCTCTCGTCTCTCCTCTCTCCTTGCTTCTCTCCTCACTCCTCTCTCCTCTCCTCGGTCTTCTTCTCTCTCCTCTCCTCACTCCTCTCTCCTCGCTCCTCTCCTCGGCCCTCTTCTCTCTCCTCTCCTCGCTCCTCTCTCGTTTTTACTTGCTCCCCTCCTCGCTCTCGTCTCTCGTCTCTCGTCTATCCTCGCTCTCTCCTTTCCTCTCTCCTCTCCTCTCTCCTCTTCTCTCTTCTCTCTCCTCTCCTCTCCTCTCTCCTCTCTCCTCTCCTCTCCTCTCCTCTCTCTTCTCCTCTCTCCTCTCCTTTGAGTGTGGACATGCAGGACACCAACGCTTTGCGTGAAGTGAGTGAACTTCCTTTAGAGAATCTCTCCTGTGTGGCAGGGCGATGGCCGGAGGACGATGGTCATCACGGGTCCCAACATGGGGGGCAAGAGCTCCTACATCCGCCAGGTGGCTCTGATCTGTGTTCTGGCTCAGATGGGCTCCTACGTGCCGGCTTCTGAGGCCCGTCTGGGCCTGCTGGACGGCATCTACACCAGGTATGAGATAATCCTCCATTAGTCCCTCAGTGGGGAAATTATGGGATTACAGCAGCACTGCTCACAGTAAATAAAGATCAAGTAATACAAATAAACAGAACAGTAACAAAACAACAGTAAAAATTAAACAGTAAGAAGAATATTAAATATACAGATGGAATAAAACATACAATAAGTGTGTAAAAGTATTGCACAATAAGTAAACGTGTGTAGAAAGTATTGCACAATAAGTAAACATGTATAAAGTATTGCACAATAAGTAAACATGTGTAGAAAGTATTGCACAATAAGTAAACATGTATAAAGTATTGCACAATAAGTAAACATGTATAAAGTATTGCACAATAAGTAAACATGTATACAGTATTGCACAATAAGTAAACATGTATAAAGTATTGCACAATAAGTAAACGTGTGTAGAAAGTATTGCACAATAAGTAAACGTGTGTAGAAAGTATTGCACAATAAGTAAATGTGTGTATAAAGTATTTCACAATAAGTAAACATGTATAAAGTATTGCGCAATAATTAAATGTGAATAAAAGTATTGCACAATAAGTAAACATGTGTAAAGTATTGCACAATAAGTAAACATGTGTAAAGTATTGCACAATAAGTAAATGTGAAAATAAAGTATTGCCCCCCCCCCCCCCCACACACGCTCTGGATATGTGATATTGCTCCTTTAATGTCGCCGTGTTCCTGGTGACTCACTGATGTTGAAACCTTGATAAACGGATTTACTGGATGTGCAAGAAAGTCGAAGGTCTTTTTTTTTTTTTTTTTTACACCTGTTACTCGACACGGACAAACACACCGTGAATAAACATCATGAAGTAACAAACGCATACCGAGGATGACTATCGCAATGATATCAAGAAGATGATTTCATGAATAAATCAAATGAATAGCCACGTCACGTCAAGCAGCAGAGAGACAGTTCAGTTCATAACGTCATTGTGCAAACCTGTACCTGCTCAGCGGCGCTTATTGTCACACCCCACTTTGGCAGAAGTGCACTTTGTACAAGGTGAAGTTCTCATGTGGCTCATGTCGTCCTGAAACCACAAGGTTGCCGGTTCGATCCCGGGTCTCCTCATAGTTTGCATGTCCAGTGTCCTTGAGAAAGACACTGAAAATCCCAAAAGTTGTGTAAAAGTCCTGTGAATGTGTTATATTCATGTGTTCATGACGTTCATTTACGCTGAGTCTGAAATAATTAACATGCTTTTAAAAGAAAGAGGCTCAAAATATCAGCAGCATACATACAGACATCTTTATAAATGTTTATTCTTTTAATCAAACTATTGTCTCTCATTCATTTGTTAGTTTAAATACTACATTTTATTACTTTGTACTGTTTACACACACATTTCACACAATGTTTGATCCTGGAAATGTGGTTTAAAGTCATGGAAATCCATTGGTCCAATTTAATAAAGGATAATAAAAAAGAGAAAACAAAATATATGAAAAAATCAATAAAAAAAAACTATATTTAGACGTAAAAATCCTTTTAAAAATATTTCTTTAATACGTTTCAATGAAACATAAGTGTAGGTTCATGGACTGAATCATATATTGTACATTTAATCAGACTGATGCTTTTTTTTTTCAACCAAAAATCCTCTACGTGGATATCGGGCACTAAAAAAATACTTAAACACTTCAAAATGAAAAAATAAAACGACTCCTTTTAGTTTGTGAATTGCTTCATGGAGCAATGTGGAGGCCACAGAGACGCCATGACGACGTCATCTGATGCAGCTGCACAGACAAAAACACCCAGTTCGCTGTGTGTGTGTGTGTGCATGTGTGTGTGTGTGTGCACGTTAAACATGAGACATCCATCCACAGTGACGCGCTCACAAACACACCAATGCACACACACACACACACACACTCTAGTGACGTAAAAGCGACAAAACGAGCTCCCGTGTTTCTTTCTCTTCATTGATGGACAAAAAGTCGAGATACCCGAGCGACTTCTTCCCTCGTCAGGAAGGAGGATAGTGGCCATGACAACGCCGACGGAGCACATCGCACCTTCGCCGCCGCCGCAGGTTGTTTCATACATCGCTCCGACTGCACACGAGGGAAAAAAACAACCCAAACACCTCAGTCACCTTGTTTCCTCCTCCTCGCCGCCTGTGACAAGGGGTCCGATTAATCTGCAGGACTGACACGTGTGTGTGTGTGTGTGTGTGTGCGTGTGTGTGTGTGTGCGTGAGAGTGTGTGTGTGTGACACAACTGTTCCATCATGGTGCTGTGTGATGCAGCGCTCTGTATTGTAGAACCCCTCAGACAATGAGGCTTTGTTGGAGATGACCACCCCCGCCCTCAGCACGCACACACACACACACACACACACACACACACACACACACACACACACACACACACACACACACACACACACACACACACACTGATTATTCTCATTATGGTGACAGTAGCCGTGCGCTCTGCATGTTGTTTCCAGCCCCGGCTACATATTAGCGTGCAGCGCGGGCCAACAAGCCGTCTGGCCTCTGTTGTTCTGCTGCTCTGTGTGATTACAGCTAATGGCTTGCAGATGTGTGTAAATGTCTTCTCTTCTTCTTTTGTTTGTGGGTTTAAGCATGTTCTCATGCTTTTAACCCAGCGGGTGCCGGAGACCTGCGTCCTCTGTCCTCGAGGGGAAGCAGTCGGCGGTTTTTTGGACTTCACGTTAGCACTTTGGAGGAAGAGCGATGCGGCGTCGGGGTCAGCGAGGCCGGAACCGAATCACAAAGTTATAGCTGTTTTATTAAAATATGTCATTGTTGCGTGCTGCGGTCACAGCTGTTGAACTACACAGCTGGCGTAGTGACCAAAACCACGGACCGCCACTGGAACAATGTCACATTTTGTGACAAAATTGTCACATTTTGTGACAAAATTGTCACATTTTGTGACAAAATTGTCACATTTTGTGACTTAATTGTCACAAAATGTTTCAACTTTTTGTGACTCCTCCATCTGTGCTGTTTCAAATAATAGCACATACTGTCACCGCGTTGGTTTATGTCAAAGAAGAGGTAATGAGATGATGCGTAGGCGTCTGATGGGATTAACCGTCTGAACTGATCCAGCTGATTGATTATCTATGAGGATGAAGGGAATAATCTGGAGATTGGGGTTGAAAGCAGGGTGCTGCCCCGCTGAGTCGTTTCCTGCCCACTCTTCTGTGTGTGTGTGTGTGTGTGTTTGTTTGTATGTATGTATGTGTGGGTCAGGTGGATGCATGCGTGTGTGTGTGTGTATGGAGGTATGCGGCCGCTGCCTCTCCTGCGTGTGTGTCTGTGTGTGTTATTTCATTGTCGGCATTGAGTCCTGAAGGTTATAGAGCACATATCCCTCCATCCCTACATGGTTGTTATGGAAACAGCAAAAGGAAGCAGATGTAAAACAGCGTTTAAAAAAAAAAGAAAAAAAAAAGGACCTTTTAATCGACCGTGGACTCGTAGCAGTGATCATGCCGAGTTTTACTTAAATCTTCCACACGCTCCCTTCAGGAAATGCAGCGAGAATCTAAGTTTTTTCCGGGGGCCAGAAGTGGAGCTGAGGTTCCTCCCCAACAACGTTTAGATTAATTAGATTAGTGACGTCATGAGGTACTAACAGACAAAACATAAACTGGGCTCTCTGCGAGGCAACGAGTGAACCTCGAGTTTCAGAAAAAGACCTTTTTGAAATGTGGCTCGCTGATGATGAATGACTCTATTTTCAGGATGGGCTCGTTTGGCGGGAACGAGGGGGGAGCTGGATGCTGAGCAGCGGGACGCCCAGCTGGTCGGGCACACGCGTGTGCGTGTTTCTGCTGTGCGTTCGCTCATCAGCGGGGTTTTTTTTTTTTTTCAGGCCGCTCTCTCCTTTCGTCTGACTCTGTCCTTCGATTCAGAAAAGATCCGATCGTCATGATTCCCCCCCGAGTCTCGGCACACATGCGAGCGCACGAACGATAAATTGGCAAAATGAAATGCAGCAGCATGTCTGCCACGCCCCTATGTGATGTGGCGTGTGCGTGTGCGTGTGTGTGTGTGTGTGGTTCATTGATACCATGCAGCTATGTTGAAGGACAATCAAAAGACAGATTTGGAGGCGAGAGGAAGCTGACTGGCGGGCGGATCCGCGGTCCAGCTGGAGTCCCGGCTCGGCCCGCCGGCGCGTGTCGGTGCGCTCAGACGAGGCCGCGAGGCGCGTGGAGAAGTCAACACGTTGTCATCGCAATTCCCATTTGACGTGAGCGCTGCGGGGCGGCGACATCGGCGGCGTTTCAAGCGCCACTGGTTCCACTTTTAGCTGCTCCATCATCAACAATACTCGAGGTGTTCAAAGAACGCAGACATTGATGACGTTTAAGGACGGACGGAAACGTCTGGAAGTCTGCATCAGTTTCCGTTAAATGAATGAAAGCGTACGGAATAAACCATTGATGAGGCTTTGATTTTAATCTCAGATGCTGTCGGATGAATGATGAACATATGGAAGCCCATTCCTGCCACGCACAAAAAAAAAATTAGGCCCAAAAAAAAAACAATTAAATAAAATTAGTACCAAAAATAAATAAATTAAGGAGAACAAAAATAATAAAAATAATTATGACCAAAAAAAAAAAAAATTAGGGACAAAAACCCCGCAAAACAAATAGGACCAAAAAAAATTTCCTTTTTTTTTTCTTTCTTTCTTTTTGTTGACAAAAATAAAAAAAAACATCTAAGCAATATGTTATTTCATCACTTTGGTTTTACAATACCTTAATTTTAAATGTAAATTTAATTTAAATATAAATGTCACTAGTCACGTTTTTTTTTTTCGTTGCCTTTTTTCAAGTCAACGGAAAAAAAAGACAATGAAAAAAAGTCTTTTTTTTTTTTTGGTCTTAATTTTTTTTAATATTTTTTTTTGGTCTTAATTTTTTTTTTTGGTCCTAATTTATTTATTTGGTCTTCATTTTTTTTTTTTTTTGGTCCTAATTTATTTTTTGTGTGGCGGGAATGGGCTTCCATATAAATACATCCTGATTAATTGGAAATTTAAAAGCTGGAGGAATTTTACAAATGGCTGGATGTTAAAACCAACCTCAGAGGAGAAGACACATTTGGAAGTAGAGTAGAGTAGAGTTGGACTTCCTTCTTGTTCTCCTGTTCGGTTTGAAAAAGGAACCTCAAGAGTGAGTGTGGGAGCTTCTTTCTCTCACTTTTAGTTTCACACCTTCTCCTTTTCTTCTGGGTTGTGTGTGTCGTCGTGTCTGTGGGTGTTTGGTTGAGTTTGTGGACGAACAACAGATTTGACGATCCGCCCGTCGCTATTTGCATCGGCGGCTTCATCAATAAGGCTCGACGGCTTTCTCTTTCCAAGTGTGTTGCACATGAGCAATGATCGCTTTGAGGCGCATTTATTTCTGTACTACAGGAGCCTGAAAGTAGAGCTAAGAAAGAGAATACACAATGATGGAAAACGTTCACAGATCCACGACGCGACATTTCAAAAAACTACAACTGATTGCGCAATCTGATCCCCGCGCAACTCTCTCTCACCCGTCACTTTTGACCTCTGACCCATCACTCTCTCTCTCTCTCTCTCTCTCTCGCTCTCCTGGTCAGGATGGGGGCGTCGGACAACATTTACAAAGGCCGCAGCACGTTCATGGAGGAGCTGAGCGAGGCCTCGGACATCATCCTCCGCGCCACCGAGCGCTCGTTGGTCATCCTCGACGAGCTGGGACGGGGAACCAGCACCCACGACGGGATCGCCATCGCCTACGCCACGCTGGACTACTTCATCAGAGAAGTAAGTGTGTGTGTGTGTGTGTGTGTACTCGCCGGGGGGGAAGACGAGCTTGATCTACAATGTTAATAATCTGTTGGAGTGCAAAAGAAGACGCTGGAGACGTGTGCGAGCGCTCTGAAGATCACTGTTCCTCAGAGAGAGAGAGTGTGTGTGTGTGTGTGTGTGTGTGTGTGTGTGTGAGAGCTGGCGCAGTCAAGAGCCCCTTTGGGTGTTGCACAATGTTGCGTGTGTCTACTTTTTTGACACAGCAGTCCATTTGCTAACCTGGCAGAAGGAGAAGGGAGGAGTGGTGTTTTGTGTTTAGTGAACCGGGTCATCGATACCACGAGAGACATTGGCGACTCAATCGTGTGTGTGTGTGTGTGTGTATATGTGTGTGTGCAGCGCTTTAGATCAATGTCGTCCGCACACAGACCCTCGTCGTTTCAGTGTGACGTGTAGTTGTGTGTGTGTGTGTGTGTGTGTGTGTGTGTGTGAGGTTGTGGCATTAATTAGGACGCACAGCTGTTGAAACGTCGGAAATGCTCGACGCACATTCATTCAACTTGAGATTATCTAAACATGCACATTACTTTGACAGGTTAAAAGAATCATCAGAAGATGCACTAATCCAAAGGTATCACTCTGTAAAGTCCCCTTTCAGGTCCTCGCTGTGGTTTTTGTTTTTTGTGGGCTGCAAACTCTTGTCGACACACTTCCTGCAGCCGCTCACATCGAGCTGGTGAACATGATGACGCAGCAAACCAGACAAAGTCTCTTCAGGAGTTAGTGAAGGCCAAAGGAGATGAATACAATGAATAGATATTCTCTAATCTGTCATTCCGCATCACTTGCTTATTTTTCTGTGGATTTATCAGCTCCGGCGCTCCCCGCTGACCTTATCGAGTCAACTACAAAACCCAAAGCATGGAGGCCCAGAGTGCAGCTCATTGACGGACGCCATTCAGGGGTTTCTGGAGTTTTACCATTTAAAGTATTCTTTACTCCAGCGTTGCCTTCTGGGTAATCAAATCTAGCTGTATCCAATCTGTGAGTGCCGGTATTTGTTTATTT
Source organism: Clinocottus analis (assembly GCF_023055335.1). NCBI lineage: Eukaryota > Metazoa > Chordata > Actinopteri > Perciformes > Cottidae > Clinocottus > Clinocottus analis. The sequence continues at coordinate 21,486,697 of NW_027176229.1, read as the reverse complement.
TTCTGTTTTCCAAGAGCTCAGTCGAAAAGACTCCACATTGCCCTCGAGCCCCCCCCCCCCCCCCCCCCCCTCCTTCCTGTTCAAATGTGGATGAATAAACATTCATCTCTTAAGAAAAAAAAGCTCATTCGAATTTTCATGTTTTGCCAGTTGCACATTAATCTTTGGACGGCATCTTGGTTTGTTATGCAACGCTGCTGGAAAACGTGTGAAGATGTGTAAAGCTGCTGCTGCTGCTGCTGCTGCTGCTGCTGCTGCTGCTGCTGCTGCTGCTGCTGCCGGCAGGAGGAGGAGACGCTAACTACCTGTTGTGTAACAGCATTGATTTGTCAGAGGAGCCTCGCTGTTAACGGAAAGACAAACAAAAGAAGTTGTGCTGCACGGAGAGGCCTCGCCGCACGCTGCCGGCCGACCTGCCGAGTCCTTCACTCCTCCTCCTCTTCCTCCTCCTCCTCCTCCTCCCCCCCACCCTTAGCATTCACCTGAGAGAGAGTTGATAATGCAGATGTGTTTCATAACGCCACTCCATAAAAGAAACAGCCTTGACACAAGCAGAGAGAGAGAGAGAGAGAGAGAGAGGAAGAGAAAAAGCAACAACCTGAGGAAGAAAAAAAAAACCTCTCCGGGTTTTTGTTTTCGGCGGTTGGCACGCGGCCCGGCCTCCAGCGCCGCCCTCACGCCGTCCTCTCCCTGAGCCGCTACGCACTCTGAGACTCCCTCAGACTCTCGCGTCTTCCTCGCGCCTGTTTAGCTCCGCGCTGAGCTCATCGCTGTCAAACATCGCTCGCCGCTCGCCCCGTGACTCAGGCTCGCATGTGACCGCACAGTCGCTGTGATACTGCGCTGCGAGAAAAAACAAAAGAGACAAAACAACAGGCGGGATCGAGGCCCCCGGCCTTTACACTTGGACTCGGCGAGAGAACGACACTAGAACTCACTTTTGGCTGCGCGCGCTACAGTGGGCACATTTGCATCGCTCCACGTGGGCGTAAATGGTCTGATGTGCTCACGCTGATGCACAAAAGCTCCTGCCAAGTACCCACATGTGCTCCGCTGACTCTCTCTCTCTCTCTCTCTCTCTCTCTCTCTCTCTCTCTCTCTCTCTCTCTCTCTCTCTCTCTCTCTCTCTCGTCGGTCTTTTCCTCTCAACTCACATTTCGTTGGGCTTTTGTTCTTGCTAATGCGAGAACATTAATACACAGCATCAAACAACTATTCTCCCTCCATAGCTCTCCGTGTGTGTGTGTGTGTGTGTGTGTGTGTGTGTGTGTTACTCCAAGCTTCTCTGTGCTTCGATGACATCGCCGAGTCCGGCTGCGAGTGCCTTTTTAGCCCGTGTGAGGCCACTGCGCTCATATGACGGGTCCCTGACCCACGCCGCTGTTATTAGCTATTAGCGCCATTATCCGCTAGCCGCTGAATGTATCTGTTCTTATTTGTCGGTTATAAGTGTGTTTTCTTATCCGAAACTACACATGAATAGTCTCAAAGCTTTAACAAATGGGTGTTGAAGTGAATCCCTGCAGCGTGGATCCCCTGCAGAGATTCACTTGAACTCAAAGTACTGCGTTCTGACGCGGATGAGGACGAGTTAGCCCTGGTTTACTTTACACAGGAGCTCTAAGTGCTGGCACGGACGCGTGCACAGCTTGCCCGCTTTGTTCTCAGACTCTACTTTCTAACGCTGACTGTAAAAAGTGAGACTTCTCTGAATCAAACGGTTGAATCTGTTCTGTGTCTTTATTCCCACTTAATAACACACAGGGACGAGTGTCCGATGGGATGAGATCAATACATGCAAGACATTTATTGGAATTTATGTATGGACCTCCATGAGAGCAAACACTGACCCACAAACCCGGCGTTGCAATATTTTCATCACTGAAAAACATATTTATTAACGATGTGCGTCATTTTTTACCATTAGACCCCCTCCTCTCGGTTCCTTTAAGAGATTCATACACGATGTGCAAACATTCAAATTCATTCGCCCTCAGAAGAAGCACAGTTGCTGCACAAAGACCAGCAGGTTTTTCTTTTCAGGCGGGACATAATTGGACAAGTGACATTTATTTCTAAAAAAGCCAGAGTCAAATTCTTCCCCCCGAAAGCGCCCTGAAGCGCTGGCCAAGAGACGCAGCGTGACCCAAAGCTCGTGGTTCTCTTCTTTTATTTTAGTGATGGACCTCCTGCAAAATATAGTTTGCACCCACTGACTAGTGTCTGATTTGATGTAGAATACATACAATTCTGTTCATGAACTTACGCTTATATTTTATTGAATATTTCATTTTGAATTATGACAAACAAACTCTCACGCCCCCCCCTGCAGGGCCTCCACGTACCTCCACTTGAGAGCCTCTAAAGGAAAAGGGCCATGACCTATGAACCGGTCTCTGACCCCGACTCCAACCGCCAGGAGGAGAATCAAACAATTTTGTCATCATCAAAAACCGCCGCTGATGAATCTTCTGGTTTCCCGACTAAACGATTAATTGCTTCATCGGCGACTCCGTCACATGCAGAACATCTGTCGCTGCTCCCGGGGCGGTCTGGTAACGAGCCGCCATTAGCGCCTAATCGGCATGCCGGGAAGGCGGCACGCTCCGCTTGTGTTTTACCTTCTTTTTTTTGTCGGTGGAGGTGGACATTAATGATTGAAGCTGCGCGTGTGTGTGTGTGTGTGTGTGTGTGTGTGTGTCTCTCACCAGGCACGTCTCTTTCAGAAAGAGGTATCACTGGTGACGTGTGACCTTTTCTAAAACCGGGCGGTCAGCGGGGCGAACCCGAAGCCAGCCGAGTCCTGCAGCCGCCTGTCTGCAGCGACGATGTAAATCACCACGAGAGCTCACACACACACACACTCTCTCTCTTTCTCTCTCTCTCTCTCTCTTCCTTTTTTTTAGCAGATACAACTTTTGCTCGCTCGTGGTAACACAGACGCCGTTACATAATGCAGCACTTGTTATGGTACCCAGCATTTGGTATATGTGTCACTTTATCTCCTCGGTCTTGCTGCTCTTTTTTTTTTTTCCCAACGCCTTCTTCTCTCTCTTGTATAAGGCTGAATGGAAAAAGTAAAATAAATAATCTAATAAAAACTCATGAAAAGAAGCAGAAGTGAAACAGCATCTCAACGTTTAATATCCTTATGAATTACATAATTGTAGAAAAGGTTAAGGTGCATTTCCATAAGGGCTTACAATATGTTTTTTTTAAATATTTGCTGACTTTGCAGATTTCCTTAAGGCATCTCTCTATCTCTGTATCTCAACACTTAATGCATTTGTACACACATTCTCCATAGTCGCCATAATTAATATATATATATATCCACTAAGGGTGGGAATCACCAGAGGTCCCACGATATGATATTATCACGATACTGCGATACGTTGAGTATTGTGATTTATTACCTTTTTTTAAACCGCAAATTGTCCCGAAAGGAAAACTTTGTCAACAAAAAAATAATTGATTTTATTATTCTTGGACCAAAAAGTTTTTGAATTCATTAAATAAAAAATCGATACTCGGCTTCCGTGCATCGATACAATATCGCCACGCAAAATATCGCGATACTATGCTGTATCGATTGTCCCCCCCCCTCATCCATATTATCCACATCTACGTGTTCACCCACTCATGATGTGTAATAACTTCACCCAGCAGAATTTAATCCTCAGAGTCATCATCTCATGACCTCTTGTCGTGACCCTCCTGGTATGAAACCGTTGCTCCAACATCGCCACGGCGGCTACATTTGTTTATTTCATGTTTTTTGACTTCACCTTGTTCACGAGAGCGTGTCCGTGTCATCGCTGCGTGGCTCATTGATTTTCATATGTGATCATCATTCAATCGACATTGACCGACTCCTCGTTATGACACTGCAATAAGCACCCGGGTGTGCTCAGCAGATGAATACGACCGGTCCACACGCACCACAACGTGTGCTGCAGTTTTCTTTCATGTCATTTTCTGGTCTGCGTTTGGTGCACACACTGCGGTCGGGTCTATTTCTTTCGCCGGCGCTCTGCGAGGCTGGTGAGTAGGTGGGAAGGTGGTGGATCTGTTGTCGGCAAAAAAAACCACACAAACAAACATAGCAGGAGGAGAGGTCACCGCAAGTGATGTTACTGCACACGCTGTACTTTTCTGACTTTTACCCAGCAGCCAGCAGTCTGTGACGGCCGGAGACAACACGAGTGAAGAGCTTCGCTGGATGTTTGCTCACCTGGCCGACCCGCGGTTCCCCCGATCCTTCTCGTCCTAGAGAAGCCTCCCGGCAGCTTTTCTTCTTCCACCCGGCATCAACGTGTTAACACTTGTCTCTCCCCCTCTTCCTCTTCCTCTTCCTCTTCCTAGGTGAAAGCCCTCACCCTGTTCGTGACCCACTACCCTCCTCTGTGCGAGCTGGAGCGCGAGTATCCTGAACACGTGTCCAACTACCACATGGCCTTCCTCCTCAATGAAGCAGACGTTGCTGCTGACACTGACGGTGTGTGTGTGCGTGCGTGTGTGTGTGTGAGAGAGTGTGAGTGTGTGTGCACCCATATGAACATTATCTTTAGGGTTTCACTGTTGTCTTGCAGGTCAATCTAGAACAATGTCACGTTGGCAATTTCTTAATCATTCTTTCTCTGCTGGTGTGTGTGTGTGTGTGTGTGTGTGTGTGTGTGTGTGTGTGTGTGTGTGTGTGTGTGTGTGTGTGTGTGTGTGTGTGTGTATGTGTGTGTGTGTGCGCGTGTGCATGCATATGAAAATTATTCTTGCCTTGCTGGTCAATCTAGAAAAATCTTACTTTGGCAATTTCTAAAGCATTATCTCTCGGCAGTTGGAGATTTTAACGTGTGTGTGTGTGTGTGTATCCGTGTGCGTGCATGCGTGTGTGTGTGCGTGTGTGCGCGCCGACAGACGGAGAGGTTCAGCCAGAGTTCATCACTTTCCTCTACCAGTTAACCGAAGGAGCCGCGGGGCGGAGCTACGGCCTGAACGTCGCCCGATTGGCCGACATCCCGAACGGCATCCTACGCGCCGCCGCGCGCAAGTCCAGAGAGCTGGAGAGCGCGGTCGACGCCAAGAGGTGAGCACACGCATGTGCACCGTGACCATGTCTTAAAGGTCCTCAAAGAGCAGCTTGCTAGTCACGGCCACCAAAGAGATGCATTGTGGGACATGCGGTATGTTTGTGGAGCTTGACCCACAGTACAATTTAAATCCGTCTCTCATGAATCCAATATTTAATGGAAGTTTAGTGCTTATATCCTGGAGTTTGTATCTTGCTTTTTTTAATATAGCAAAAGAGCTGAACAGCTGAAACGAGTTCAGAGAAAGGAAATATAAAACTGGAAGGTTGTTGAAGACCCAACACTCAAATGAACGGAGCAGAATTTTTAAATAGTTCCTTTTTAAAAATTTGCAATTAGCGTTCCTAATTTGTTTTTATCCAATTGTCCAATTTTAATAAACATCAATGTGCTGGCATTGCTAATTAAAAATCAAATGAAATAAATATTTTCAAACTTCTGTCACATTATTTCTCCCAATTGGCTCCAAATCATATTTTCCCTTCAGCTAATTACATTTTCCGAGCATTGAGCATCACGCACAAGTGCACACTAAGTGAAAATCTATATCTTTCTTTAAAAAAGCTTTCCTCGCGATCGAGTCAGGAAGCTGAGCGCGGCGATTCCTCCGTCTTGCGCCGTCAAAGCGTCGCTGCGGTGCACTTTCTCCCCAACACGGCCTTCCAGCGCTGTGCATTTGCCCGCCGCGTCTCCTCGCTCTGGAGCAGACGGCCTGCTGGGAGTTGAGTGCCGCTTAAGCCTCTCCCTGAGTAATCCTCACCATATGAAATGTATTTCAGCTCGCACACACACACACACACACACACACACACACGCAGTCCTGCCTCTCTGTCAATGGTAATCCTTCCTATATGAAATGTTTGTACTTTGTTGGAGGAAAGCACACAATAATCGAGCTGCTGGTCGCAGGTTATGAGCCGGGAGTTTTTTTATTGGACCGCCCACTGTGTTTTTTTTTGTTGAAGCCAACACGTCTGCGTCTTTACCCTCCAGGAAGAACAGGAAACTCCTCTCGGGTCTCTCGAGCGTCTCGGACAGATTGTCCCTCGCGGAGTGGCTGCAGTCCAACGGGATGACATCGCCACGACGTGAAGAAGAAGAAGAAGAAGAAGAAGAAGAGCAGCCGGCCATCAGCGGAGGAGCAGAGTGTACCAGGGCCAAGAGATGACGTGGTCCACTGATCGGAGCAGAGCGGTTGTTGCTGCTCTCACAGGATTTCACTCGCCATCGTCTGCACCGTATTGTCAGAACATCAGCTGATCTAGACTCGACCTGTACCGGACAATATGTGGCGTGAGTGTGTTTCGGTTATTAAAAAAGACAAACGTGTCACAGCTGCTGTCCTTTGAGCTCCCCTGACGCAGCGTTCAGCACTTCTGTTGTTTCCACTGTGTTGAATAAAAATCGATGCGTTCTTTATTCTGCGAATCCCCTCTTTCTTGTCACTGCCTACATTACCCACAATGCAAAGAGGCTGCCGAGAAGTTTCGTTTTGGAGGTTCAGTTGTGTGTTTAGCCGAGTCTTTCTCCACTACTCATGTTTTACTTTTCTTATTTTTTCATTTTAAACTCTTCCTTTAAGCCTCCAACAGACTTTGCCTCGAGTGACATCACATGAGGCCTTTCATAAAAAGCTCCCTCCAGTGCCTCAAATGGTTTTACACAACTTTCTTCACGTAGCTGCAGCTGCGCATAGTGAACAACTTTCTTTTTTAAATTTTCTTAAAGGAAACATAATTTGACATGAGGAGGCTTTACATTGTTTCATAAAAAAGTTTGAATATATTAAACATAGATATCATATTGTTCTTCTTTTCTTGTATGTTCTCTTTGATGCACCGCTATGTATCACTGATGCAGACACAAATCACAACATTTGCCACCGGGAAAATCTGCATTACATCTCGAGCTCTCTCAAACACACACACACTGACACACACACACGCGCGCGCGCACACAACTCATGCTCCGCCTTTAATTCCGCCAACTCCAAGATAGAGAGACACAGCGAGAGGGGGAGAGAAAGAGAGAGAGAGAGAGAGAGAGAGAGAGGTCTGTCAAAGCCGATTACACTTTATCCATCTGTGGTTCTGTCACTTGAGGGTTCTCCTTCCGTGAGCGACACGCCTCTCGCTTTGTTTGTTTGTTTGTTTGTTTACAGTAGCGTGTATTTTTATTTATTTTTTTCCCGCTCCGGCATGGATTTATCCTCGTGTTTGTGGGACTCGGAGGTCTCCACCATGAGTTCCTCTGCAGGAGCCCTCCCGTCAGCGCGGCAACTTTTCGGTGCTCCGATGCGGCGCTAAGCCGCGCGTCTCTCGGCGGGGAAAGTTCCCACGCAACCCGCTGCGGGCTCGCGGTGAAAGCTCCACTCGTCCCCGTCCTCCCTCGTCCATTGTCTCCCCCCACCTCCATCTCTTCTCGTCCAAAAAAAACCGCGCGGCCAAAATGCAGAAGAGCGTCCGCTACAACGAAGGGCACGCGCTGTTTCTGTCGGCGGTCGCGCGTAAAGAGGGAACCAAGCGCGGCTACCTGAGCAAGAAGACCACGGAGAACAGCCGCTGGCACGAGAAGTTCTTCGCCCTCTACCAGAATATACTCTTCTACTCCGAGAACGAGCAGAGCGCGAGAACCGCGGGGATTTACCTGTTGGAAGGATGCACCTGCGAGCGCTCACCGGCGCCCAAGATGTCCACCACCGGGAGGGACGCGCTGGAGAAACAGGTGAGAGTTTTTAAAGAGTCAATCTAACGTCTCCACATCTAATCTGGTGGTACAACTTCCCGCTAAATCTCCCGAAAGAAAACTGGCACCAAACTACAAGTTGTGTTTATCACTGAGATAAATATCCAGCTAAGATGTTGTGTTTTTTTTTTTAATGTTGCTTTTTTTTTCCTTCGTGAAACTTTTTCAAAATCACAAAATTTGAACTTATTCAATCTGACGTCCGTTTAAAGAGCAAGTGGCTCGTGCATGCAGCATCAGACTGAAGTGTCTGCAGCAGCTCAGCCTCTGCAGGTCCTGCAGTGTCAAGTGCCCCCCCCCCCCCCCCCCCCCCTCGTCCCCTACACACACACACACTATGTATTTCCTATAAAACAGTTATAATCAAGACATCAAATCGGGTCCCTTCTCTCTGACGTCATGCCTCAACATGTGTGTGAACCTGATAGCCTGTCACATTTACAATCGCAGGTTATTGTGAACTCCACCTTCCGTGGATCAATCAGAGGAAGGTTGACATGTCCTCTCAGCTCAAAGCCAACATGATTTCCAGCCTGACAGCGGTGAAGCGACTGCTTCTCTTCAGCCGTTTAACCTCCCCAAAGCTGCAAAGTTAGAGCCCACGATTTCATCCTCCACCCTGTACGTGTCACATGCACATGTCATATTTTCATCTCCATCATCTTTACATTTAATACAACACGAACTCCCAGGATGCCATGGTGTGATGGCTGTAACATTACGTCGTCCTGTGCTTCATTTAGTTGCTGCAGTGGGGCATGTTCAGTGTCTTTAGAAATCTTCTGATCTTTATTAAAATGTAAAACAAAGCTCCGTTGGTTTAACTAAAGCATGTTTGTGCAACTTGAGTCTGTGACAATAAATCCACTGTTGAATCCTGCAGTGCTGGAAAAAAAAAGGTGAGATCTTTTTGACTTCAAAGCAGTGGGAATATCAGTTTTTTTGGAGTGGGGGGTAAATTGCTCGGTGTCTGCGCTCCTGGCAGTTGCCTCGGCATTGTTGCGCCAACAGCTCGGGAGATCTAGTTGCTAGGAAACATTTTGAATTACCCTTTGCACACGCTTTTCATTGAGAAAACCACAAGACTGGCATCAAAGAACACGATGGGAGCCGTCAATCAATGAACAATCTTTGAGGAAAAACAAAAAACCCTACCTCTACTTTGTGAACATAATCTCAAAGACAGCCTTTATTTTCCCTTTCAGTTTTCAGCTGGCCTCAGGGAATGGGTGCATGCGTGTGCACGGCCATTAAAATGTGTGTGTGTGTGTGAGAGGGATTACACTGGAGAGAGACTTTAAAACATTTAGTTTTTCACAATGTGAGCGAGTATTAGAGAGATACCATGTGCACGCACAATGAATCACACGAGAGTTATAGGGAGGTCAGCAAATAACCACTAATTATCATTCCAGTGGACGTCTGTCCCTTTAAATGCACAGTGTGCGTAAAGACAACTCTTTCCAGATGTTTTGCAAATGGGGGAAGAGGCTTCAGGAGAGTCGTGGTTTCAATCAAGTCATTAGCAAAGGAAGGCCAGTTTTGTCTTTATATCTGTAGTTGAGATTATTATTGAGGATAAAAAAGGACAAATCTCTCTTTTTGAGGGCAGGATTACACATGTGAGGGTTCCTCTACCTCTCATGTTGATGCCTGCTTGAAACCTGTCTCCTCTGATGTTTTCCTCCAGCTCGGCAAATTCCTTTTCCACTCTCTCTCTCTCTCTCTCTCTCTCTCTCTCTCCCTCTCATCTGTCTCACTCTCTCAGTACAGATGCGATGTTTAATGAGGGTTATTTACAATCTGCCCCCAGCTGAAACCTCGTCCGCCGCAGTGTAACCGCTTCGCTACGTGGCAAACAGGACGCCGAAAAACCAACGCAAATACTTTTTTATCTGGGTTAGGAGGCTGCGTGCGCTCGAGTGTTTCCTACACGATCGAGGATCCATCGACAATAGTTTCAGTCTGATCCTGTGTTGCCGGTGCGAGGGCTTTTTGGTGGTGGATGAAGTGAGAGAAGGCCTCTTATCTCTCTCCATCAGTTGCTCTCACTCTCTCCCATCTTTTTCCTGTGCGAGTCTGCCAGCAACCTGCAGTATCACACCCCCACAGTGAGCCACAATACAACCACGCAAGTAACACACATCCACTCACTCTCACTCTCTCTCTGTCGTACGCTCAGATAGACACGAACCCCTTCAGATAACGTGGAGGCCTTTCTCACGCCGGTCTCAATAGTTTTCCACGGCGAATGTGGACGTGCATCGCTGATGTGAACTCACACGCGTGTAGACAAATCCTGGATGACTATAATGTTGTTTTTTTCAACCCCGCCGGATCGAGTGGCGCGCCGGCGTGCCACACAGACATAGGCCGCGTTTCCCAGATTCGTTAAGAAGCTCTTAAGCGCTAAGAGCTTCTTAAGAGCGCTGTGAAAAAAGGACTTGTTTCCTAGTGTCGTTCTTAGCTTAAGAAGATCTTTCACTAAGAAGGAAATGTAAGATCAGCCTGACCCACGCTTAACAGCAGAAGGCAGTTGAGAACGTGTCTGGGAAACACACTTATCTTAGTGCTCCTTCTTAGCCGAACCCTTCTTAAGAGCCTTCTTAAGTCCATAAGAACGATTGAATCTGGGAAACGGAGCCTCAATATATAGAGAGCTGAGACTGTTCTGCAATTTTAGATGTCAAACACACGGCTATGTATCATATGCAAGTGACTTTGAAAAGTGAATTTGATAAATTATGTAAAATCGAGAAAATGACCTCGGACAATTGGCAAACAAAAATGAGGGAAAAGCTGTGTTGTCTGTCCGTCCGGTCCATTCTCATGAGCGATATACTTCAGTAATGCCTGCAGGGAATTTATTTGAATTTCCACCTCCACGCGATAATGAAATTATTTGATTTTGGAGGTTAAAGGTCAATGTCACGGTGACCTCGCCTCGGTCCCGTCCTGGTGACATCTCATAAACGACTTCTTCGAGTTTCTTCAAATGTATCCACCTGGACTTTTTAACCGATTAGTCGTCAAAGGTCCCCGTGACATCCCAAAACCCTTTTTTGGGCCAAAACGCAATACTTCTTCATATTCATTTTGACAATTCGGTCACAAACGTCTGAGAGGGTGACATGATAAAGCGATGACACGGCTGCAACTGTAACTGGCCCGGTTGGCTATTATCAGCCTTCATCAGTTGGGTTCTCCGGTGGGGAAAGGTGTCGGATTGTTGTCCTCAAAAGGCTGAAAGGGCTCAGCTTGACAACTGCACGGCTCAGAGGGCACAGCAAAACAAAAGTAAAGAGTGAAGGCATTACTCGACATGTTTCAGGGGGTTGTGGTTGTGTTGATGGAGCAGATGGAGGTTGAGCTGTGTGTGGTTTCTGCTGTGTTACCGTACCAGAAACACACATGCATGATGTACTAGTGGTGGAACAAAAGTTCACTGACTGATGTCATGCACCATATAATGGCCCTAAGGTTTGTTTTTGTTCAACTAAAAGAGATAATTGTGATGATTTTTGTGTGTGTTTACTTTGCTACAATGTTTGCGGGGCGTTTATTGTTTATAGTGTAATCATTTCATCACAACATTGTGTACTCCAACAATGAGACTTCCACTTTTTGGAAGTCTCGTCGTCTGTTTTTCCAGCCGTTTTCAAAAAGAAAAATGTTCAAACAAAAAAGAAGGAAAATGACATATTAAAAGCTTCAGAGTAGCCAGGTTGTTGTGTACACTGCAGCAACATTTTTCATCCCCTGCCATGTTTATGTTTTGAGTAATGACGACATTACATGTGTAGAATAATCAAACCTAGCCCTGCTTATTTATTGAAGAGGAATTGAACAGTGTGTTACAGTTCGGCTTTGTGTTTTCTAAAACGCTTTTATTTGCTGAAATATTGTTCTGAAATGCTGCATTTTGCACCTCAAAGCAAACGGATCTTAGTCTTAATGGATGCTGAAGTAGATAGATATGAAGGTAGATTTGTGTCTTTTTGACCTGAGCAAATTTCTTGTTTGTAACTAATTTATCTCCAAATTTTCTTGTTTGTAAGTAATTATCTCCAAATCTTTGCTCTCAGAAAAATTGCTAAAAAAAAAATTGTTTTTTTTTTTTTTTATAAAAGTTGCTCTCAAAAAAAAGAAAATTGCTCAAAAAAAAAAATAAACTTGGAACTTTTTGGATTGAGAGCTCAGTTTTTTTTATGAGCAATTTTTTTTAAGACGTTTTTTTTTTTCAGAGCAAATTTTAGTTTTAAAAGTGTAATTTTTTTTTGAGAGCGTTTATTTTTTTTTATTTTTTTCCCCAAATTTCTTTTGAGCGTTTTTTTTTTGGAGCAAATTTCAGTTTTGAGAGCGTTTTTTTTTGGAGAGCGTTTTTTTTTTTAGACGCAATTTTTTGAATTGAGAGCAAAGATATGGAGATTTAATTACAAACAAGAAATTTGCTCGGGTAAAAAAGCCCAAAATCTACCTTCATAGATAGATAGACAGATAGACAGATAGGTAGGTGGGTGGGTGGGTGGGTGGATGGATGGATGGATGGATAGATGGACAGACAGATAGATAGATAGATAGATAGATAGATAGATAGATAGATAGATAGATAGATAGATAGATAGATAGATAGATAGATGGATAGATAGAAAAAAAGCACATGGCTGTAGTGCAGTGAGACGCGTACAGCTTGGTAGAGACATCATGGGTCGATCGAGTCTTGTGTAATCCGGCTGCATTGTCTTACATAAAGTGTGTTTGTAGGGTTCCTTTCCACCTCCTCTGTTCTCACTAGACTTCACGCAAGGAAAGGTGGGGTGTCACTTCTGAGCTGAAGCGTCAGCGCTGACTTCCTGACGCAGGCGAGTGTGTGTAATCATTCCTCATTACAACGCTCGCATGGCTCTAAACGCCCCTCTCAGAGCCTCGCGTTTGTCTGCATCAAGGAACCAATTCTTCCCATATTAGCGAAGCCTGATGTGCTCCGCGGGCTGCCTTTCATTTTCCTCTTAAGCCTGCCAAGGTTTTGAGCCATTATGGACCTCATTAGTGTCGGATCAAAATAGTCAGATTCTTGTCTGTCTCCTCTGTTTGAAATGCTGCAGGAATCAAAGTCGGGAGGACAACGAGGGGTCGGCTCTTACTTCCAAGAAAACCCTCCCGGGCACAGCAATCTTGCATTGTTAGCACGTATGAAAACCATCGTATGCAAATGACCTGATGTTTATGAACTAAGACAAGCAGCAGCGGTGAGAAGATCGATGCCACTCTCTATGTTTGTTTGCTACAGCGAGGAGACGATTAGCTTAGTCTAGCTTAAAGGTGGGTGGCGGGGGGAAGCTAGCCTGGCTTTGGGCGATCAACAGATGGGAGCGGTGACTTCCAAGGGTCTTGTTTTTAACCCAGGGCTGGCCAGGCAACTAGTTGCACAGAATTGCTGGGCAGATGGATAAACTAGTTTAGGTACCGGTAGCATTTTCTTTCCTCTTCAATCAGAAAACCAGCCTTGCTTCCAGCGTTCACGCTAGGCTAAGCTCCACACTTAACGCAAAGACGTGGTGTAGATCTTCTCAATTAGACAACAAAAAGGTGTATTCCCCATACAAATAAACTATTCCTGTTGATACTGAACTAATAATATCACATATGTGACGTGAGAGGGCTTGCTTGTAGGTAAAAAAACAACAGCAGAGAATTATCCTGAGCTCTACGGAGCGTTTTAGTGTGTTTTAGCTCATTGCTTGGTTTTAGTTCCTCTCAACTCGGCTGTCTTGGTTTCTCTCCCGCTGTCCACCTCGAGGGCCTCTTTCAAAAAAGGTTATAGAAATCCAACTGTAGACACTCCTTAAATAGCCTGTCTGCTAAACGGCAGCGTCATATGAATGTGCTGCAATCGGCCAAGCTGAATTTGGCAGAGCTAGCTAGGAATCGTTCATAAAACATGTCGGTCGCCCCACTGCCTCGAGTTAGGCAGAGGAGAGGCGCGAATTAGTCCGGTGTGAGTACTTGTGTTTCATCCCTTCTCCTCCCGAACTGGCGCAGGGCTCTTCAGACGGACGCCCGCTGGGTGATACAAAGCTCTTTGGACATCGAGAGCTTCGGTGGCGTTATTGCCTCCCATCTTTTTACATGCTCCTCCTTTCAGCAGCGACAGGTGTTGATGTGGAGTGGTGGCACAGAGAAAAGGGACAGACAAAAGGACAAACACACACACAGACGCACAAACACAGACACAGACACAGGGGAGAGACTATAAAATAAACTTCAGCGTCTAGGTAATAGGATTGTCCCGTAGTTTCCATGTGTGTTTGTTGTGCCGGGTTTATGAGCACCGTATCTTACAGGATCAGGTTAGGCGCACCGACGATCCTCCAGAATACAGTAAAACAGATTTACAGTGAGCTCAGACCCCTCAGCTGTTGCACTGTGGGAGTCGTAGAGCAAACTTTCCGATCCAGCATCCGTTCCTCCTGGCGATGGAGTGACTGTGGAGCAACAAATGTGTGCAATTGGAGAAAGAGCTTCATGGTAGCTGTGTATTGCATGTGTGTGTGTAAATGTTTATGATTTATCGAGCGTAGGAGGATGGCAGCGAAAGTGAACAGACTAGGTTGTGGACTAATCGGTTTAATCTGCAGATAAAAAGACAGGTAATCCCTGATCAGAGTGTTCTGAGGCAGGCACAACAGTTATTAGTGTACACACTGTGTGTGTATGCGTCTATGTGTGTGAGTGGTGTGTGTTATAGACGGAGACAGCCCCGTACTTTGTTGTGAGAAGTTCTCGGGAGGAAGTGAACAGCATGGAGGGCAATGAATTAAACCGCAGGATGTTGATTCAGTGATCGTCACATTAGCCGGTGCATCATTAGGAGAATTCTGCGGGTACATAAATTAGTGCATCAATTTCCGTCTGTTTTCTGGAATCATAAAATGGATGTTAATGCGGATAAAGAAACAAAAGAGGGAAAAGAAAGTTAAAAGAGGAACGATGTTAAAACTGCCACATTTACTTATCTTAGATATAGTACTTTAGTATATTTGTGCTGGCTTTTCTAAAACAAAGGCAAGGGAAATAAAGCATTCGAAAGGAAACAATAGTTAGCCATTTGAGGAAATATGCTCGCCAGCTTAGCTTAGCATTACTTTTAGCTGACGCATTTATCCAAAGCGACTTACATTTTGCTCTATACACTGGGGTTAAGTGTCTTGCTCAAGGACACAACAACATGGACTAGTGGAGCCGGGGCTCGAACCTCTGATAGAAAATAGCTGGAATGCTAACCACTTAGCATGAAGCGTGTAAAGTAGCCTGGCTCTGTCCAACTGAAAGACAATCCACCTTCCAGCAACTCTAAAGCTCATGAACACCTTATAGCACCTTTTTGTACAATAACAGAAGACGTAAATGTACATTTTTGGTTTAACGGTGATGCCGTGGCTTCTTGTCATCAACGTGATGCTGCAAGGAAACCAGAGGAAACTCCAGGAGGACCTCATGAAATCGACAAAGTGATCTTTTTTACTCTTGGCTCTAGCGTGGATTTAACAAACAAGAGACAACATGCTGACTTAGCGTTAAAGGTGCTGAGAAGCAGATTTTGTTAACTTTTAACAAAGGCACGCTGGCCGTTTCCCCCTCTTTCCAGTGTTAATACTAAGCTAAGCTAATATGCAGCCGTTATCGATCTCGTCTAAATCTTGGCAGAAATGCAAACAAGCACATTTTTCTATGACGTTATTCATCATCGCAGCTATGATGTCTGACACTTATTAAAGAAGCACGGGTGTGCAAGCAGCACCCAACAACAATACGGTCAAATGCATGTTATTTATGCACAAGGCTTTCATGACATTGAGGGGTTTGTTTCTCTGTTCTTGTCCTTGGAGCTCCATTCGGCACAAAAAGACATTATTGCCCCTGTGGGAGCAACGCCGGCGCTGAGCAACGAGAGGAATGGGAGGCAGATTGAGTCTGATGCAGTAGACTGGTGGGTGGAAAAGTGAACCCACATCCCTTCTATCCTATTCATGCCTCTCTAAAGAGTCCTCTCACAAATGACTTTTATTGTTTCAGTAAATGATTTAACTCTTATCACGGCCAGTAACAGATCTGACGGTCAGTTTCAATCTGTTGTCAAAGCCAAAAGTATTCTGTCGGCAATAAATCTTAGTTATTTAGAAACTCTAGTAGTGTGTGTATGTACCTTTTTAATGACTTTTTTGTGTCTTTGTTTTTTAATTCAAAGTAGGCTGGTTTCTCCTTTGTAGATTGTGTCTTTTTCACTAGATTATTTTCAGATTCTGTGTATTTTTCTCCCCTCAAACCTAAATAATTGATATTTGTCCT
Source organism: Clinocottus analis (assembly GCF_023055335.1). Taxonomy (NCBI): domain Eukaryota; kingdom Metazoa; phylum Chordata; class Actinopteri; order Perciformes; family Cottidae; genus Clinocottus; species Clinocottus analis. The sequence continues at coordinate 21,470,516 of NW_027176229.1, read as the reverse complement.
GAATATGAAGCCAACAATGATATTTTTGAGGAATTGTTCATCCATGAGAATGACAATAACAGGTGGTTTGAGATGCATTAACAACCGCTCATGATCACTACATGTGTCTCTCACACACATACACACATACATACATACACACATACATACATACATACATACATACATACATACATACATACATACATACATACATACATACATACATACATACATGCATGTACATACATGCGTACATACATACATACATCGGGCCTCCTCTCTGCATACATACATACATACATATACATACATACAGATATGCATGCATGCATGCATGCATACATACATACATGCATACACACACACACACACACACACACACACACACACACACACACACACGTACATACATAGACACGTACATACATACATGAACTCCAGTGTATTGATTGTATCAGCTCCCTTTAAATGCCCATATACACACACACACACACACACACACACACACACACACACACACACACACACACACACACACACACACACACACACACACAGTAAATCCAGTGTATGGACTGTATCAGCTCTCTCTAAAGGCCCACATACACACACACGCGTCGGGCCTCCTCTCTGTTGTACTTCTCTGTAATGATAATTATTTCCCAGCGGGGCTGTGGATCAGTGTGCCGTCGCCGCCTCGCCACAGCGGTGCAAAGGTGGAGACGCACTCTACTTCAGCCGTTTTTATCCAAACAGCTTGTTAATGATTTCTTTTCCCTTCTTTCATGTCACGTGTCAAATGCAAAAACGCTCATAGCGGAGGACATGCCATCAGCCAACCTGCATCACACAGCTAATACGTTTTAATCCTATTATTTATGGTCTGGAGTCATTTTCACTTCCCCGTGCCTTCATGCAAATAACAGTCTTTGTGTGTACTGTTGCATATTTGCTTGCTGTATTGTTTGCTCGATGGTGGCAGCCTCTTTAAATACTGTATGCTTTACATGGAGGCGAGGGGAGGCGGCAGCAGCACACTGATGATCTCTTTTCTGACCCACCTGGCTGCTGGTGACACCAACACAATGTTAGCACTGGGTTTGTGTGGATGTTCATGCTTATATTTCAATAAGTATGCCAGCGGTTTGCATGTCGTAGCCCATTTACTGTACCACGAATTGTGTACACTTCGTCAGCATTTTGGTTAACCCGTTGCCGTGTTTTAGAACCGTGGCTGAGGTGTTGGGCCTTTTGTTTTCTCACTACTTTTCCATCCGCCCGCCGGTTTCTATCCCTGGAAGTACGATATGAAAATAGCATTTGAAACCTGCTTGACTTCTATAAACAATTGCAATGAACGTCAGGTCTGCAGTAGTTCTGACTTTTTAAATCCATTACGACACAACAAAAACAAAACATTAAATCCAAACTCAATGGTCAATGTGATGAATGTATACAACTCAAGCTAGTTTTTTAGCCCCTAGTACACTCATACTAGTCATTTCTGAGTACGAGACGTTGTTCCCGTTCATCAAAAAAGGAAATTCTATATTTGTGGCTGTTGCTGAACTGTAATACTGCCGTCTAATCGTTTCTTTCAGACTGAATAATGCTCATTTTGGGGTTCGGAGGTGACTCTGTGAATCTCTCGCTAGATTTAGCAACTTTTTTAGCCGGTGCTGCTAGCTACTCTCGTTGGAAAGGAGTTGGCAACACTGGGCTGGCTTTTCTCAAGATCACCAACCAACCAATCAACCGAGGAGAGATCAAGTTAGCCAGAGTATTTGAGAACATCTTATTGAGTGTTGTGTTGTTACAGAGAGTGCTCTACGTAACTGCATTGTCTTTCTGTACTCTCAGTATATACACATGAAGTCCAGCGGGGATCAAACCGTTCACACTTTCAGCATCCTTGCCTCTTTCTACCAGTGGAGTGAACTACAGCAAAGCAGTATGATGCCAGTCAGTCACTATAAAAGACTGAAAGTGAGTAAAACAACAACCGTAGGTCCATCTGTACTGTACAACACAACGTGGCCTCTCATCAGTGCACACACCACAGCAGACAGCAGCGCTGCATCATTAGTTGCTATTCCGGTCCCTTAATCGTCGGCGGATCCCGACATTCTGTCATCTGCTTTTAAATATTTATAACGCATTAGTATTTCTGGATCCCTGAGCCGTCGTTCGCTTGATGAATCTATCACCACCAAGTCCAGTTTCATCTTTGACTCTTTAATCTTTAATAAAGGAGAAAAGTATTTCCATCAAAGCTCCCACCGTGCCATCGCAGACGGTGGGTTTTTAATTTCCTAATGTTCCGTCTCTGTCGAGCAGTGAAAAGTATCGTCTCGCTCCTCGCCTCATGCGACTGACCCCACATTTTCTCTTCATTGAGTGTCCTGCTGGTGGTCAACACGCTGCTTTTGTGTCACGCTGTCAGTAAAAGGTGAGGGAGAAATTGGTCGCCGGTGATGTGAAAAGAACGAAGGAGTTTCTTCTCCTTCTCCTCTCTGCCTTTATTTGTTTAAATGAAATCTCTCACAGTACAGTGGAGGCCCCGAGGGATGGAGGGAAACAGTGGAGCTGAGTTGAAGAGCGAGCGAGCGCGCCGCCGTCGTCCTGAACCAACAAGAGTCGGGAGGCTGCGTGTTCACATCTCGCAGGGAACGGACCTCTTACTGCTTTTACTGTGTCGCTCCTCCGCTAACGAGGACGCCGCACAGCGCGACGATGCGTTTCACTGCGCTGCATTGTTCATGTTTTCAATGCCACGAGGTCCAGCGTGATGCAGAAATCTGCTATAAAGGACGTGATGCCATTAAACTTTAATGATTGCCCGGGGCCAATTGGGTCACCGCTGCACCAACGAGGAAGAGTATACAGTGGGGGTGAAAAAGAATACATAAATTGATATATATATGTATGTATACACAAGTGGGAATATGAAGTTGATTCTCTGCGAGTCATTTAAACATACGCACGGAGCACTTTAAAGTTAAGCTGATGTAGAACGAGAGAAAACGAGGCATTCAAAGGGGATTTTTCTTTCGTTTTAATCCAACAAAGCTAACGTTCGCTGTCTCCCGCCCAAACGCAGTAGTGTGCATCCGCAGTGCAAATGTTTTATGAGGAAGAAATTGTATTTGAACTCTTTGAATATTTAAAATTGTGCATTGTTTAAATCCATGTTCTTCTTCTTCTTCACTGCCTCTGTGCGCCCTCTTTTTTACATCCTTCTGTCCAAACAAAAGACTCATAACAAAAGCTCTCTAGCGATCCTATAGTGTCAATATACTTCACATATGAACATCACAGGATGGATTATCAACCAATTCTGCTTCATACTTGCATTTAAATGCTGTAATATTAATGAAATTGCACATCGCTGAGGTCAGTCTGCCTATTACCGGCCAATTTTCCTCTGTTATTTTTATTAAGTATACTTACAAATAATCCGCTTAAAATATATATACTATAATTTCTTTCACCCCTGATCTTAAAGTGGGATAAAAAGCATGTCGCTTCTCATATACGTGATATTACTGACAGTGACGTCTGTGTGATCAAAGCAATCATGTGGATCAATGCCGGCGTGTATTCACTTTAATAGGGCTATGAAAAGGGCCGCCATGTTGTAAACCCTGATGTATAACGTTCACCATAAACATCCGGAGCCATTAACGCCGTGTCCTTTTTTATTATCTAAAATGTGCTGACAGCAAAGGAAAAAAAAAGGCTCACAATATCCATCTGGATATCTGAATTGGCCAAATGACTTCTCTTTCACTTCCTTCTCGCGTCTAAAATTACAGAATGGATCAATAAAAGCGTGAAGTGAAGAGAGAGAGCCGTCGTGGTCGACGCTTCGGATATTGCGTTGCCATGGAAATGTTATCTTGTTAGGCGGCGACACAATTTTTAGAAATGTGTACTCGGTTAGGAAACGTTACGTAACCGCTCGCTCGCTCGTCCCTGCTCTGTTTCTCTCTGTCAGAGGCCGTTAGAGCTCAGATTATTGCTGGTGTAATAAAATCCAGCCGGGGAATCGAAGCGACAGCGAAGGCGGGGAGAGGAGGATGGAGATGGAGGAAGGTCTCAGCATGTGTGTGTGTGTGTGTGTGTGTGTGTGTGTGTGTGTTTGTGTGTGTGTGTGTGCGCGTCCGTCCCAATCACCTTGGTGACTCCTCTCCCCAGCCTCCATATCTCCACTGCAGGGGCCCAAAGCTCCTCCATCCTCCTGCAGGGTAAACGTCTCTCCTCTCGGACTCAGTGTGGTTCACCGAATCCTCACTGAGAGAGACACAAAGGGAGGATGGAGGGATGGAGGGATGGAGGTGGAGTGGGTGTGGGTGTGGGTTTTTCGACAAAACAAGAGACGCGAGGATGCTATTCGAGCCGGGCAGAGGAGGCGGAGTGGGATGGTAGGTGAAGTGCAAAGAGAGAGAGAGAGAGAGGAGGAAGAGAGAGGTGGTTGGATGATGAGAAGAGAGGAGGAGGAGGGGGAGGAAGAGGACGAGGAGGAGGAGGAGGAGAGAGAAAGTCCATGCAGAGCTTAGTCTTCTCTGACTAAGAATAGCACCTCTTCTGGTAACCCAGTGCCCCAGGACTTGACCGTTTGGATAAAAGCCTCCATCGCATCACATAATGCCTGGTGTGTGTGTCTGCTTGTGTGTGTCTGTGTGTGTGTGTGTGTGTGTGCGTGTGCCAGCGCTACTGCTGGTGCGTGGCATGTATCGGCATGCGTCTTTGTGTAGACGTGGGGAAGTAGTTTGAAGGCAGAGGCTCGGGAAATTCATCAGAGTGATGAACAAGACAGAAAGGAAATATGAGAGAAGGGGGGATGGGGGGGGGGGCTAATTGATGATGATGATGATAATAGGTTGATGAAGATGGGAGCCACTCTGTATCTCCCCTCGTCCCGTCTCACTCTGTGCCTGTGCGCTCAGCTTCACGTGAGGCCTGTGGGAACTTGAATCTGGGCAAGAAACGAGTGTGAAAAGCGAACGTGGTTGAAAGACACGTTTCCATATGCGAGCGCCATATGTCGGCGGCTCGCATCTCAAAGGGGCGACCGACGCGTCTCGTGTTGTAACGTGACAATGTTGGCACAACGGAGGGGTGGCGTTGTCGATGTGTTCGGGTGTCGGGGTCACAAATGTAAACAGATCTTTTTCTCTTCATCTCTCTCTCTCTCTCTCTCTCTCTCTCTCTCTCTCTCTCTCTCTCTCTCTCTCTCTCTCTCTCTCTCTCTCTCTCTCAGCATTACTTCCTCATCGTGTTTGGCCACGATGGACAGAAGCCTCTGGAGCTTCGGACGGATGAGGAGAACGAGTGCGATGAATGGGTGGAGGCCATCCAGCAGGCAAGGTACACAAGTTACATGTAGTACACCGAGTTTTGCATGAAGGGTATTTTTTTTCCAGCATGATGTTCATTTAGGAAATGATGGCCATTTAGAGTCAAATAGACCGTTTCGTGGAGTATGCTGTCAGGCGAGCTTACTCAAAGCGCCACCAGAGCCATACACGCCGTCTCTACATCACTCTTCCCCATTCAAAATTGTAAAAAACAACATGGCGACGGCCAAAATTCAAGATGGCGGTTCTCAAACCAGTGGGTGACGTCATGATGGCTACTTTCACTTCTTATATACAGTCAATGGTAGTGATGCGAGGAGTCAGGCAGTGAAGCTAATGTCTGCTAATGCCTAATGCTAACTTCCTAATGCTAGTTTATTTTGAAAAGACACATGTTAAGAGTATATATATATATATATATATATATATATATATATATATATATATATATATATATATATATATATATATATATATATATATATAGACACGCCGCAGTATCACGTGTTTAAAACTGAAGCTTTGGGGTAGGTAGACAGCGTCATAGTGCCCAAGATGCATGGTAATGTCAGGTGTAAACAGCGATGAATCTAGATAAAGTTGTTGTTGATAGACCCAAAAACTGCAAAAGACCTCATTGCTGTAAAACAGTGTAATCATCAATAAGTACTTAGACAAATTAAGCACAAAAATATGTTTCAGGGAAACTTCTTAGTGAAGCCACTGAGGACAGAAACAAAGTTTACAGTCTCTCCAGCATTCATTTCAATAAACTTTGGGGGACAGAAGCCAGACATGTGACATATTTTGTGCTTCATATGAACTGATATCCATTTGTGGACTTCTCTTGGCTTCCAGTTACTCTGACATCATCATTGAACGAGAGGTGCTGATGCAGAAATACATCCACCTGGTGCAGATAGTGGAGACGGAGAAGGTGGCCGCCAATCAGCTGCGCACCCAGCTGGAAGATCAGGGCACGGAAATCGAGAGGCTCAAATCAGAGGTACAGCCCGCTGACGCACACTCGCACACTCGCACACTTGCACACCCGCGAGGTGTCAGTTCAGCACCCGTGTGGGATTTAAATTGGCGGGACACATATGAAGGTAGATTTGTGTCTTTTTCACCTGAGCAAATGTCTTGTTTGTAAGTAAATTATCTCCAAATCTTCCAATTCCAAAAATTGCTCTGAAAAAAAAAAATGCTCTGGAAAAAAAAACTTTGCTCTCAAAAAAAAGTTTTGAGAGCCAAAAACTTTTTTTTGAGAGCGTTTATTTATTTTTTCAATTTTAGATTTTTTTGAGCAAATTTTTTTCTGAGCAAATTTTTTTTTTGATAGCGTTTTTTTTTTTTTTTTTAAATTTTTAAATTTTTGGAGAGCAATTTTTTTTAGCGTTTTTTTTTAATTATTTTTTTAAGCAAATTTTAGTTTTGAGAGCATTTTTTTTTAGGCACAATTTTTGGAATTGAGAGCAAAGATTTGGAGACAATTTAATTCCAAACAAGAAATTTGGGTAAAAAAAGACACAAATCTACCTTCACAGACACAATGCAAACAAAGCAGGATGCACAGCGCAGCAGAACCTCCACAGAGGACCGGCGGGTGTTAAGCGCTGTACATGTGCATCTATGTATACACATCTATCCGTGCGGGTACGCTGCGTGTCGGCCTTCTCACAGCTGCGTTTGTTGCAGCGGAGTTGTGGGTGTGAACGCTGCTCGTTCACCTCTGAGCGTAGGAGGAGAAGCCCACGGCTCCACACAGACAGCCCATCAGTTTCCTAACAAAACAGCTGCCAAAAAAAACAACAACTCCCCCCTCCCGCTACGCTTATCGAACGCAACACCTTCCTGTTCTGCCGTCACGACACGATATATCAGACGAGCGCGCTGACAGAAAAAAAAAAACCCACGACTGACCTCGACAACGTTGTTAATCAGAACTAATTACAATCGTCCCTCGCGCACACAACAGCGACAGCAGGTAACTATTGGTTTATGGTAATTAGATCAGCAGCTCTCCTCGTAAACAATAAGTGAGCCTCTGTTGGATCCTGACGTCACTGTTTCACACATTTGCATCATCTTTGTGTGTCTGTCTGTCTTGAATTGCATGTTCATCTGACCGGCTTTGCATGAACAAAATGCTCTCGCTAATACCGCCAATGACAGGCCCCTGATTGGTTAAAGGAGGACAAACTGCACCAAAGTGAGATAGTTCTTTATCGGGAACTTTAAAATTAAAACAAAGCTTTATCATTGTCTTTTCAAATGAATTGCTAATCTGCTCTTTCCTCCAATTTTCCATATCATAAAGGTGTCTCAGATGAGAAGCGCTCTCTTCTGTGCCGCGTAGATGACCAGAAGCTGCTAGCATCCGCGTAAAACCACCGCCATTTTTCAATTCTGTCTCGACTCATCTGTGTCAATCATGGCTCCTTTAAATATCTCGCTTATGGCGGCGGGTCCGGCCTTCGGGAGGACGCTGCTTTTTGTTCTCATAACGCAAATGCAAACAAAAGACTTTTTATGTTCGGAAACATCTGCCCTGCTCGTGAAAAAACAAAAGGATTTCGCTTTGAGAGCCAGTATGCAGTTGGTGATCCATCTCATTAAAGCACACTCTTTGTTTATTTGTTTGTGTGAGTGTATGTGTTGCTCTGTGTTTATGAATAATTAAACCAACTAGCCACTGTGGCTGTCAACAGTTGGCAGTTGGCAGGCCGGCTCCTCTCCGCTGCCACTTGCAGCAGAGCGCTGGTGGAGGAGGAAACGAGGACGGAAAGCGTGTCGCTGGAGGCGGCTTTCGGTTTTCCACTTTCACGCTTATCGACCGCTTAGCGGCCGGAGAGCGAAGACACAAAGTGATATCGTAGAGGAGAACGTCTTCAACCTCTGCTGGGTTCACTTCTCCACCGCGTTGCCCAGAAAGAAAACCTTTCACCAGCTGTGTTTGAAGTTAGTCATCACTGTTATTTAAAGAGAAGAGCGCTATCTATTATTAGCTTTACGATGTGAAATGAGATATCTTTTTTCTTCTTCACACCTTAATAACATTTTGAGTTTCATATCTTCCTGATGGATTCCCTTTACGATGTGTCACATGTACGACTGTGTGTTTTTTCCACCTGCAGAGACTAAATGTCACACGTTGAAAGGCTAATTGGACTGAAGCGAGTATCTCACGGCTGTAAAAATGTTATAATTAGATAAACTTGCTCTTTAAAAGGTTGCGATATTACGGTTTCCATAGACTGTTTTGTGAGTTACATCACATCACTTCCTCCCGCTCCTCAGGAGCTCGTTGTTTGTGTGATTTTATTGTGTCGCTTGTCACTCCACGTTATGCTAATTTAGTTTGTGACTGAATTTCTTCTCCAAGATTATAGCTCTGAACAAAACTAAGGAGCGAATGCGGCCTTACCATGTCCACCATGAAAACGAAGACCCGGATATCAAGAAGATCAAAAAGGTACATCTTTCTCCTCGTGTCTTGTCTCATCTGGGATTTCTTGCAAGTGTTGTGCGCGCTGCGTGTTTGTGTCTAAGCTGCCGTCACACATGTCCGCCTTCAGGTGCAGAGCTTCATGCGGGGCTGGCTCTGCCGCAGGAAGTGGAAGATCATCGTCCAGGACTACATCTGCTCTCCTCACGCTGAGAGCATGAGGAAGAGGAACCAGATCGTCTTCAACATGGTGGAGGCCGAAACCGAGTACGGCCACGCTGAACGGAGGAGCGGCACACACTCGAGAAAAGTCGTCGTAGCAGACATTTCCATCCAATATGTCACTAATTTTACAAAATGCTTCTACATCATGATACAGTGCATAGTGATGGTTGATATGAATGACATATTGTACACAGAGTCCTCCTGTACATCAACTCAAATTAACTTAATCATGGTTGGAGGAAAAAAACACATTTATTTTGATTCATAAATAACTGCTTTCACATCAGTAATGTGCTTGTACAGTAATGGACATGACAAGATGAGGCAGTTATTATCAGTATTCATAATGCTCAGCTGGAAACAAAGAAAAGCATTCATTGAACTGGAAGACTATGAAGGTAGATTTGTGTCTTTTTGACCCGAGCAAATTTCCTGTTTGTAAGTAAATTATCTCCAAAGTTTCTTGTTTGTGAGTAATTATCTCCAAATCTTTGCTCTCAATTCCAAAAAGTTGCTCTAAATAAAATAAATAACCTTGGAACTTGTTGGATTGAGAGCGCAGGTTTTATAAGAGCAATTTTTTTTTAAGAGCGTTTTTTTTCAGTGTTTTTTTTTTGGAGAGCGTTTTTTTTTTCAATTCTTTTTTTCTTTGAGAGTAATTTTTTGTAAGTTTTTTTTTATTTTTTTATTTTTTTAGACAATTTTTTGAATTGAGAGCAAAGATATGGATATAATTTAATTACAAACAAGACATTTTCTCGGCTAAAAAAAGACACAAATCTACCTTCATAGAAGACAACATTTTACAAAACCCCACAAATAATTGTGAGCAATGTCTTCAGTAAACATTTTTGCTCATGAACTGCATGTGCTTTGAAGATACGATTGCATTTTTAACACATAGAGTGTGTGTGTGTGTGTGTTGACAGGTACGTCCACCAGCTCTACATCCTCGTCAACTGCTTCCTCAGACCTCTGCGGATGGCGGCCAGCTCCAAGAAACCCACCATCAGCCACGACGACGTCAGCAGCATCTTCCTCAACAGGTGTGTTAATTATGCTGCAGAGAGAGAGAGAGGGAGAGAGAGAGAGAGGCAGAGAGACAGAGAGACAGAGAGAGAGAGACAGAGACAGAGAGAGAGAGAGAGTGAGAGTGAGAGTGAGAGAGAGAGAGAGAGACAGAGAGAGAGAGAGGCAGAGAGACAGAGAGACAGAGAGAGAGAGACAGAGACAGAGAGAGAGAGAGAGTGAGAGTGAGAGTGAGAGAGAGAGAGAGAGACAGAGAGAGAGAGAGAGAGAGAGAGAGACAGAGACAGAGAGAGAAGTAAAAAATAACACACTGCTTTTCTTGGTAAGTTGTGTTTTTCACTGGGTTCCACACTGTGTCTTTAGTGAGACCATCATGTTCCTACATGAGATTTTCCATCAAGGCTTGAAGGCGCGGATAGCCAACTGGCCAACTCTGGTGCTGGGTAAGCTGTTACATACACAAATACACACTAACGCACACACACACACACACACACACACCATGTGCATCCACTCTGCAGCCAGCCAGTGACATCAAGGTCAGGTTTTCTGTGGTCCAGTTTGTGTCATTCAAACGTCAGTCATGACGTTTTACTGCCCCGTTGAAACACACACACACACACACACACACACACACACACACGGTTCCCTATCTCAGTCTGCAACAAGCACACTCCTTGTCTTGACAGACAAAGACCACCCAGACCAGAAGGCATCCCACAAATTGACCTCCTAAAAACAGAAGCGTCCTTCGGCAGATAAGCGCGACCGAGGCGACAGACGCTGAAAGACGCGACAGCAAATGACTTGTGACAAATAAAAAATACAAAAAAACAAGGCTGGACTGATTAAACACTCTTATCTGACGCCATGTTTCACTCCGGGCTGTTTGTGGATCTCCATCAACAATATGTTTTACGTCAAATCAATTTCTGTAATGTTTTCCAATAAAGATTATATTTAATTGTTTTGCATTGTCATTAAAATATTCATCTTCCTATAAAGCATTAATTAAGCATGCTCATATATATATATACATATATGTATATAGAGAGGGCAATACATATATATATAGACATTGATTTGGTGAAACTGTTTATATGAGCAATAATTCTAATCTTGTAAATGTTTTCCAGTTTAATAATTAATGTTGCACAACAGCGTTTGCACTGCGATGTGTTTCAAGGCCAAAACATGAGTTGCTTTTGCCTGTGCTGAAAAGGAAGTTGGAATAGAGGCTATAATGAGTCTCCTTTCTAAAAAAAAAAAAAAAAACAACCCTGAATATCGCCTCATAACCAAGCAGTGATGTGCTAGCGGCCGTGCGGCCGTGCGGTCGCAGCTCCGTGTTTTCAGGCGATTTAATGAAGGTAAACACAGCGAGCGGCCGCGGGGTAATGGCACCGACGCCTCTGAAGCGCGCCGCGGATTCATCAGCCAACGGTCCTCCGCAAAGTCCGTCTGACGTTTGATCGTGCGGTTGGATATAGTTGACTCATGGAAAGTTGCCACAGTGGTTACATCACCTTTGAAAAGTAGCCTCAACTTAACCGAGCATGTGACTTATAGGCGCGGTCCGGTTCTTCAATTTTGACCTCTTTTCCCCTGTGTTTGAGTCATCATAGGAACCTGAAATTAATTCCAATTGTGTTTATTATATGTATTTGTTCAGCAAAGTCTTGGGAAAAAAATGTATATCTGCAAAAAAATCACTTTTAAAAGATATTTTGATAATAACTATGAACATCCAGCATGATATGAGCCAGAATCCCCCCAAAATGCCTCCTGCAGCGGTCAATAAGACACCTTTTTGGAAAGATTAGGACCGAAAGAATCAGAATCTGCAACAAAATCCCAATAAAACAAAGTCTTGTCCTGTTAGGAAGGAGTTTCAGTCAAAAAACTGTGTCGTTCGGTTAAAAAATGGAGAAATATGACGTATTTTATGCCAGAAGACTGTCTAAATGGAGCATGCTGGGACTTAAAATTGGAGCGGGAGGATTTTCGCACACTGTTTCCAAACACATCACAAGCCAACAATCATGGGAACACTGTAACCCTCATCAATACTTGCTTTGGCAAATACTGTAGTCCGTCGTGTGACTTGCATATGCATACTGTACAGCAAGTGTGTGTGTGTGTGTGTGTGTGTGTGTGTGTTTTGTTTCTAGCTGACCTGTTTGACATCCTGCTGCCCATGCTGAACATCTACCAGGAGTTTGTGCGTAACCATCAGTACAGCCTGCAGGTTTTGGCCAACTGTAAGCAGAACAGAGACTTCGACAAGCTGCTGAAGCAGTACGAGTCCAACGCCGCCTGCGAGGGAAGGATGCTGGAGACCTTCCTCACATACCCCATGTTCCAGGTGGGGGGGCAGGAGGAAGGATGAGAGGAGAGGAGGGGGGGCAGCAGCTTGCCAGAGCATCACATTACAAACGCATATGTCTACGTTTTAATAACCTTTTTTTTTTTAAAATCTCTCTGACAAGATTCCCCGCTACATCATCACCTTGCACGAGTTGTTGGCGCACACGCCTCACGAGCACGTGGAACGAAAGAGTCTCGAGTTCGCCAAGTCCAAACTGGAGGAACTGTCCAGGTACGTGTCCGTCAGAACCGTCAACTCTCACCGACGTTGCCGCCTTGATGCCGCACGGCTGAACTAACGCGGCGCTCGCTTATTGTGCGGTCAGAGTGATGCACGACGAGGTGAGCGACACGGAGAACATCCGGAAGAACCTGGCCATCGAGAGGATGATCGTGGAGGGCTGTGACATCCTGCTGGACACCAGCCAGACCTTCGTCAGGCAGGGTGAGTCTCCGTCAGCTCACAGACGCCGGCTTTTACTGACAGGGAGATTTTTCTGTCACGCTCCACTTTGGAGGAAGCAAAGTGTTCGAGGCCCAACGCCCCAACAACACGGGAACAAAACGGTCCAACCTTTTGAGACTCTTCCTTTTGGCTTTTTAAATTAATACATTAAAGAAAATGTAAATCCCTTTCAAGTAAACCAGGTTGCTCCATCTGACGCAAACTAATAACATGCAATCACTTTGTTAAAACAATGCAAATAAAGTTGTATATGTGCAAAAAATAACTCATATTTGGTAAAAAAAAAAAAGATGACCAAAGAAGCCGGTTGGATCCCTGTTTTCTCCCCATAGTTTCATGTTGAAGTGCCCTTGAGCAAGGCACTGAAGCCCCAGAGCTTCACAGCAGCACAAAGCTCCTTCATTGCTAATGATCGTAGCATGCAGAGAATAATCCCCCCACTGTGGGATTAATAAAGCATTCACCTGCATCTCCACCCCCGCGCCCCACCTGTAATACCTCCTCGCCCCACTAGAGGGTCGCGCCCCACAGTTTGACAACCACTGGTTTATGCAAACATCCCCTTCACTAAATGAAAAACCTCCAGTTTCAGGCCATGCTTGGTCATTGTGACGTATCTCTGAGTTCTCATTGTCTCCCCGTCTAATCCAACAAAACCAAGTCCCACTTGACCTCAACTGTAGCACATGAATCAGATTTATGAGCAATTACTTTCATGCAACATGTGGTTGGCGAGTCAGTCCCCTCAAGGTTGCTGGTCCAAAGTGATGAACCGTATCGGTACCAGCGCGACAAGAGGTGCGCTAATTGCTTCAGTGTGCAAACCCCCTAATGAGCTTCTGTGTCGAGCTCTATCTCGTGATCTTCCACCTTTTGACAGTTGCTCGTCTTCCTCTGGATCCCCGCCTCACCGCCGCAAGCAGACATCGACTGAATCTGCCCGGCGTCTTGATCTCCTCTCGCGTTTCTCCCCCGGACAAACATGCGAGCGGAGACGGGCGTTTCCAAAAATGTGGCTTTTTTTTTTAACACCCATTTTGTTTTTTTGTGCCACGGCAGATGCCGACCAAACACAGCCCTCAGCTTAGTGTCAGCTTAATGAAATGTAATGTAATCCCCCCCCCAGGCTCTCTGATCCAGCTGCCGTCGGTGGAGCGAGGGAAGCTCAGCAAGGTCCGTCTGGGCGCTCTCTCCCTGAAGAAGGAAGGGGAACGGCAGTGCTTCCTCTTCACCAAACACTTCCTCGTCTGCACGCGCAGCTCCGGGGGGAAACTGCACCTTCTCAAGGTGAGAGTGGGTTTCAAGAGTGGAAAATTCACGCAATCAAAAAACTAATAAAGCTGGTGTTGAAGTGTGCTGTTGCTCTTGCAGCAAGGTGGCGTTTTGTCCCTGATTGACTGCACACTCATCGAGGAACCAGACGCCAGCGACGAAGAGGGTACGTTTGCAAGGCGCCGGGTCTGTACGCCGGTCCACACGCCGGCGGCTCCTATTGGCTCGTTGAGGCCGTTCGCCACTCATGGAGGTTAATTAGGTGTCAGGAGATAAGCGTCTCGTGCCCACAAATAACTTCCTTTTAAATATCAAACGCTCACCCTCTTTAAATGTCAGATTTTGATCTCTTGACGTTGATGATCTTTAGCCATTCTTCTTCTGAGCCGCTCGTTCTGGAAAGAGGGAAAAGTGCAGAGACACAACCTGAATTAGATGGATATGTACTTTATTGATCCCCAAGGGGGAATTTGTTGTCTTAGTAGCAACGCCACACACTTTACAGACACCCAATGGAAGAAATGAAACACAAAATAAAATACAAAAAAAATCAAATAAAATTATATATATAACTATATATATATATATATATATATATATATATATATATATATATATATATATATATATTTATATATATATAGTTATATATATATAGTTATAGTTATATATATATATAGTTATATATATATATTTGTGTATATATAACTATATATATAATTGTATTTTTGTTTTATTAAAAAAAAAATATATACATATATATATATATAAATATAAAATTATATATATATATATAATTTTATTTTTTATTTTTTATTTTATTTTGTGTGTTTAATTCATTCCATTGGGTGCCTGTAAAGTGTGTGGCGTTCGCACAATGAATGCAAATAACTGCAGTGTATTAAGGAAATTATTAAGAAAATTAAATTAAATGTAAACAGTCTGCAAAATGTGCAATATATATATATATATATATATATATATATATATATATATATATATATATATACACACAATAGGATACAAATAACTATGCATATATAAAGTATAAATCCACACAAATATAAATGTTAATGTGTAAAGTGAAAGTTATTCCACAGAGGATCTGGCCAGAGGTGATTGTGGTACTCTCCATGTGTGTGTAGTATATGTACGAGCTCAAGCAGTTATTTGTATTATATATTTCTTATATTTCCCCCTCTCAGCTCGAGCCGGCGGTCAGGTGTTCGGCCAGCTGGACTTCAAGCTGGTGGTCGAGCACTCGGACTTGCCTCCGTTCACCGTGGTGCTGCTGGCGCCGTCGCGGCAGGAGAAAGCGGCGTGGACCAGTGACATTAGCCAGGTAACGCACAAACGCACACACCCAAACAAAACACACAATAACAAGCACCTTCAAACAGCCAAAGCGAGCCTCCGCTGGGCATTGAGGAGGCTTAGTGATGCGTAAACACAGACGCAGGGTGCAGCTCTCCGGGGGAGGCCGGGTTCAGCTCGGAGCCTCACAAACAGAGTACAGCACCACGCGGGCGTGTCACACCGGAGTGGTTCTTATCGGAGAAAAATAAAGCACACTGACAGTTTTTAACGGCTTCTCTTTACTTTACGCAAACATACATTCCCCTGCATTTGTTTTACACGGATGAACAAACGAGTGGGTGAAAGTATTTGTCTCTCCGACATGTTTTAATGTTTCAGACTCCGCATGTTCTACGTCTGTTCTACGTTCTGTCGGTCGAACCGACGGGAAAATAACCTACAAATAATCTCACATTTCCGTCTCATACGGTCGTTCTTACACTTTATTCTCTGAGTACTTCCAGCATCTTCCTTCTTCTCTCTGTCTCCGTAGTGTATAGATAATATCCGCTGCAATGGCTTGATGACCAGCGTGTTTGAGGAGAACTCTAAAGTCACTGTGCCTAATATGATCAAGTAAGTATGCACAGTGTGTGTGTGTGTTTGTGTGTGTGTGTGTGTGTGTGGAGAGGAGCAACCAACTCCTAACGCCAGTGTTGTAATATATATGTAGAAGCATACCTAGTTGTGTTGATGTACTGTGTATTTTTTTCAATATTCATTTTGGCATCCACTCTTATTCTTTGGAAAATGTGGATTTTTGCTTTTCACTTTTTGCTCAGTTACGTTCATAACCTTTTCCTTGGTTAGTCACCCATGCTCGGTTGTGTGTGTGTGTGTGTGTGTGTGTGTGTGTGTGTGTGTGTGTCCATCAGATCCGATATGCGTCTCCATAAAGATGATGTTGACATTTGCTTCAGCAAGACGCTCAACTCCTGCAAGGTCCCCCAGATCCGCTACGCCAGCGTGGAGCGGCTGCTGGAGAGGCTGACCGACCTGCGCTTCCTCTCCATAGACTTCCTCAACACCTTCCTGCACACATACAGGATGTTCACCACGGCCACGGTGGTCATGGGCAAACTGGCCGACATCTACAAGAAGCCCTTCTCCTCCATACCGATCAGGTCAAACATCGCAAACACACACACACGCATTCAGAGACAGAGAAAAGGCTGACGACAAAAACGTGTCGCTTTTTGTGTGTAGCCAGTGTGTGAAACATGCGAGAACGGCTATTTGCGCGACATGAGTGTTCTGAGAGGCTTTTCTTGGCTTCTCACTTCTTTTTTTTCCTCGTAATAACTGTGAATGATGAGGTCAGATGTGGGTCTGTGTTCACGAGGTTGAATCCATACGGGCTGAGTTACACACCAGCCGGTAAGAAACCAGCAGAACAGATGCTGCAACCGAGTTGTTGGCACAGACGTTTGAAATGTGCCGTGTGTGAGATGAGGAGTCTCTCTCTCTCTCTCTTTCTCTCTCTCTCTCTCTCTCTCTCTCTCTCTCTCTCTCTCTCTCTCTCTCTCTCTGGCTGCATCATAATCTGTGTGTTTATATTCCTTTCTCGGTTTTACGTAACTTACCTTTTGAACTGGAAAAGTAAAGCTCTGTATTTTCCTCCCCCCGAGGGAGGGCAGCTTTATACTTTATGTAAAACCTCACTGTGGGCTCTGGCTGTCTGTGTGTGTGGGGCAAGGGTAGAGGGTGTGTGTGTGTGTGTGTGTGGGGCAAGGGTAGAGGGTGTGTGTGTGTGTGTGTGTGGCAAGGGTCGAGGGTGTGTGTGTGGGGCAAGGGTCGAGGGTGTGTGTGTGTGTGGGGCAAGGGTAGAGGGTGTGTGTGTGTGGGGCAAGGGTAGAGGGTGTGTGTGTAGGGCAAGGGTAGAGGGTGTGTGTGTGTGTGGGGCAAGGGTAGAGGGTGTGTGTGTGTGGCAAGGGTAGAGGGTGTGTGTGTGTGGGGCAAGGGTAGAGGGTGTGTGTGTGTGTGGGGCAAGGGTAGAGGGTGTGTGTGTGTGGGGCAAGGGTAGAGGGTGTGTGTGTGTGTGGGGCAAGGGTAGAGGGTGTGTGTGTGTGTGGCAAGGGTAGAGGGTGTGTGTGTGTGGGGCAAGGGTAGAGGGTGTGTGTGTGTGGGGCAAGGGTAGAGGGTGTGTGTGTGTGGGGCAAGGGTAGAGGGTGTGTGTGTGTGTGGGGCAAGGGTAGAGGGTGTGTGTGTGTGTGTGGCAAGGGTAGAGGGTGTGTGTGTGTGGGGCAAGGGTAGAGGGTGTGTGTGTGTGTGGGGCAAGGGTAGAGGGTGTGTGTGTGTGTGTGGCAAGGGTAGAGGGTGTGTGTGTGTGGGGCAAGGGTAGAGGGTGTGTGTGTGTGGGGCAAGGGTAGAGGGTGTGTGTGTGTGTGTGTGGCAAGGGTAGAGGGTGTGTGTGTGTGTGTGTAGGGCAAGGGTAGAGGGTGTGTGTGTGTGGGGCAAGGGTAGAGGGTGTGTGTGTGTGGGTCAAGGGTAGAGGGTGTGTGTGTGTGGGTCAAGGGTAGAGGTGTGTGTGTGTGTGTGTGTGTGTGTGTGTGTGTGTGTGTGTGTGTGTGTGTGTAGGGGGGGGGTCACGAAGCTTAGTGTCACAGAGCTGCACACATGGTTGTGGGCACTTGTTTTAATTTAACCTTACATATTTATATTTCATGGCTCTTTTGAACACATTATCTTTATTTAAAAGAGCATTTGTTGACACTGATTGGAGCGCGGCCATTTCCAACTTTTTTCTCGTAATTAGTGAACCGTGTGCCTTAATTTTCTTCTTTTTTTGTAGGTAAATTTGTTTCATTTGTGGACACACACGCACACACACACACACACACACACACACACACACACACACACACACACACACACACACACACACACACACAAACTTTAAGACGGCTGTCTGCATCAGTTTCAGTCTGGATGTGTCTCCCATGCAGAGTGAGAGACTGAACATACGCTGCTGTTCTCTCACCCACCTGCCGCCTCCTCCCCTCCTGAAACACACCTCTCCATCATCATCCCTCCATCATCATCCCTCCATCATCATCCCTCCATCATCATCCCTCCATCATCATCCCTCCATCATCTTCTCTCTTTGTCACATCACCTGATTTTTTATGTTGCATTTCCATGTCTTAATTCTATGGAAGCCCATTTCCATCACCCCCCCCCCAAAAAAAATTAGGACCAAAAAAAAAAATTTGCACCAAAAAAAATAAAATAAAATACGAAAATTAGGACCAAAAATTAAAAAAAGAAAAAATGAGCTACTTTTTTTTTTTTTTTTTTTGTTTTGTCCTATTTTTTTTCCCCTCTTTTTTTTAAAATTTGGTCATAATTTTTTTGTGTGTGTCTGAAATGGGCTTCCATACGTTCCAACCATCGCCGTCATCCATTTAACCATGTTTGTGTGTGGTCCAGCCCCCTCTTGTCTCCTCATGTCCCCTCTACCTGCAGGCCGCAGTACCACTCATTCGACCGTCTGTCCATCTCATCCATGTGTCCCGACTACAGTCTGAAGATCAAGAGGACAGCCGTGGATCAGTCCAAGTAACTGACTTTTCTCTTGTCTGTCCTCCACTCCGCTGTCTCTCTCTTCCACCTCCACCTGCCTGGTCTTCCTCTCCTCTTCCTCTGGTCTTGGTCTGACCCTTCACTGACGCATGGACCGCTCCTCTTTACTCTTTTCTACCTGCCATCTGTCGCGTTTACGTGAATGGAAGCGACTCACAATCTCACCACTTTGAAACGTTTTAGTTTGATGAGGCGCAGACGGGAATGCGAGAAGGGAAATGTTTTATCCGCATGTTTTCTATCGCTGCAGCGTCACTTCCTCAAGGCCGTTTTCTCTCTCTATTCATATCGCTCCCTCTTTTTTTTTAATCCTTCCTCTCGAGTCTGTTTTGTATCCTCCTCTTCAGCATCTTCCACCGCTCGCTTGAAAGTTCTTCGTCTTTCCTCTTTCTCTGCTTTTTCATGCATCTTTCCTTTCCTCTCATCGGCCTCGTTCCTCCCTCCTCCTTCGATCCGGGGATGCATATCTGCTCGTCTACTTCCTGCTGAATAACTGCCTGGTGTGAAGAATTGATGGATGTGTTTATCCGTGCATGATCGCTCCTCCCTCGACGCAGCTCTGCGCACACGACTGAGCGATGTCATCATGAATCCCTCGTTGATTAAAGCTGGTGCACTTTCATCGCCTGCTAAATGAGGCAGTTCAATTTTTGCAAATGTGATCTGCAATAAAAGACTCATGATTTTTTTATTTATTTTTCTTTTAAATTCTAATCTATGAAGCGGATGTTCCTGTTCAAGGCAAATAATGAGCTAAAATCAAAGCCGGTATCGTTCAACTTTGAGTTTTTTTTTTTAGAGGGGGTTCACATAGTTCCACCGTTTCAGCACAACGATCCTAAAACATTTGGAAAGACAATCTCAGTCGCGTGACTTTCATCACACTGAGCGTGTGTTTAACTTGCTGAAGAGCAGACTGGAGGCAATGAAACTCCTCATAAAGTCCGTACGACAAACACGCCAACGAGCGGCTGCTTTGTGCACATCATCCAGTGGACCTGGAGCACCGTGAGCGTTCTTTTGGAGTCGCATGTGTTCACTTTTTAGCTCTGTTTTGGTCTCCGCCAACTGAAAGAAATATCAAGTTTTGTCGCGTAAATTTCGACTTTTAAACGGGTAAATTACAACGCAGTTCATCTGAAGTGTCAGAAGTTCAGGTCCAACCCAGTGTGTTGAGTAGGATACACATTGTGTCACTGTTCCTAATGCTTTTCTGTCTGTGCCCACTCATCATAAGTCACTCTGGGTAACTTAATTCCCGTCGTTAACTGTTTTCAATCCAGGGTTTTGCTCCGATGTCTGACAGGATAACTTTGCTGTTGAAGCGTTAACATTCGGAGGCACACAGACAAACAAACTGTTCTTTTTGCGTGGCTTCAATTACACATTTTCCTTTCATCCTTTTTAAAAAAAAAACAATCCTCTGATCTTGATGACAAATTGCTCCCCTCCCCCTCCCCCTCCCACTCAGGTCCTTGGAGCTGTTCTTTGCCACGAACCAGAACAACCGAGGCGGCGAGCACACCAACGACAAATCCCCTCGCCTCTGCCGCAAGTTCTCCTCCCCTCCTCCTCTGTCCATGCAGTCGCGCACCTCCTCCCCCGTCCGAACTCGAAAGCTGTCCCTCCACTCCCCCATCGCCGCCAGGGTCGGGGGGCTGGACTTGACCAGCCCTCTGCTGAACAACCACAACACGTCCCAGTCGGCTGCCAGCAGCCCCACGTCTGCCCACACCCCGCAAGCCTCCTCTCCTCCTCTTCCTCCCCTTCCTCTTCCTCCTCCCCCTCCGCCCCCTCCTCCCTCCTCCACCTCTCCCCCACCCAACAACTCAAAGTCACCGCAGGACCAAGTCGCTCCCCCCATCCCCTCCTCCCCGGACCAAAGTCCCTGCCCGACTGCAGAGGGGGAGGACGTGCCGAAGGTGGACCCTTTCTCTGGGAAACTGAGGCGGAGCATCCGCAGGGGTAAATTACACACACACACACACACACACACACACACAAATACACTATACATACTGGACAGGACATCAGGTCTGGATCAGTTGGATGATGCAAAAGCAGTATTGCACCGCTCTTTCTGGTTGAATCCACACTGTCGTGTGGTTACATGTGGTAAGAGGCGACCTTTTTTTGCACATTTAACCTTTAACCCGACAGTGATGTCACTGTGTAAACTGTCACTCATCGGCGTTCGCCTCCACACGGCTTGCAGCAAGATGAGTTGTCTCACTACGTAGCACATTCTGGACGTTTGTCTGGAAACCTGCGTCTGGAAATGATGCAGAGATGAAGATCTCGAGGTAAAGATCTAGTTCTGAATGTAGCGGCTCCGTCAACAGGGTCAAAAATGTACAAACAAAGTGAAGTTATTTAAATCGCAGAGGATTTAAACCCTCAACGCTGTGCTTCTGTGCGTCGCTCGTTCAGCTCTGTGTCGTCTCTGATCGACTACCAGCGAGCAGGAGCGCCTTGTTTGCATCCCGAGGTGCTCATGAAGGGCAGGAGCTCGCTTCCTCAAAGGGCACGGTGTTCCCTGTGAGAGCGGAGCAGACGCCCGGTGAAACATCATTATCTCTTTACGCTCGCGTGGCTCCAGTCAGCTGAGCTGGCTTCACAACGCACAAGCCCCGATCTGCTAATTGTGGTGTTAAACAGGCCGTTCAGACCGGAGAGAGACGGTGTCAGGGAATCCAAAGCAGCACGGCGAGGACAAGCTCTCTCATTAGCATGTGCACACACACACACACACGCGCACACACAACTTGTGTAGGATAGTGTGCACACATAGTGCAGCTACACTAGGAGACGAGGAGCCATTAGCGGTTGTACCATCAAGCCACTCTCACCCTCTCTTTCTCTCTCAGTTTCTTTTGCTCTTCATCACACATGTTTTTGTTTGTGTGTATCTATGTGCAAACGGCTACTTGCAGATCTCTGTCGCCGACACATTAAGACATTCTTAACATGACCTGCAAAGCAAAGCACCGGATGCACGAGAGCGTCAGATACTGGTGTATTGTTGACTCTTCTGAGGCCTGAATACAGACGGGGGAGCAGGCAAATTAAAGGAAATAGCTGAATAAATGAGCGTAGAAACACATTGAACGCAGTCGTTTTTCATGACTGTGAACGCGGCGGCGGCGCTGACCGGTTTGATGAGCGTGGAACTGTTTGCCGCCACGCGATCTGAACCCAATTGTGCGACTATGGGAGATGTTGGTACACGTGCATGACACCTATCCATCCATCGCTGTATTCGGGGCAGCAGGCTGAGCGGGGCGTTCCAGATGAGATATCTAATCTCTGCAGAGTGCATGCATTTACTTCAATAATAATAATAATAATAATACAATACAAGTCTTGATGATGTCCTCTGGCTACACTGATGTGATGTCTGCAGGGCTGTGAGCGTAAGTGCAAGAACGCTGCAGTGCATGACCATAAACATCGTAACCATAACCATCATCATCGTCGTCGTCATCATCATCGTTTCCGTCTCTTTTCTCTCCTCCTCGTCTAGCTCTGCTGGAGTCGGTGTCGCTGGAGAAAATCATCCCGGAGTCTCCTCAGAGCAGCGAAGCAGGAGACATGTCGCCGTGCCGCTCTCCTTCCACACCTCGACACCTCCGCTACAGGCAGCCTGGAGGTACCATTGTGTGTGTGTGTGTGTGTGTGTGTGTGTGTGTGTGTGTGTGGTTTTATCACATGGGTTCAGATTATCGTATAATCTGAATGTTCCTTAGCAACTACCAAATGTTTGTAAAATGTAATAATTAGATTCATACAGGACAAGAGGGTGATTGCATGCAATTTAAAATACGTACAAAATATAATAATACTACAAACGGTCTATTTGAATGTGTTGCTGATCATATTTCATGCGCCACTGATGATAATTGTGTGTTTGTGTGTCTGCAGTCCAGTCGGGGGAGAACTCCCGCTGCCCAGTCTCTCCCGCTTCAGCCTTTGCGATTGCAACGGCAGCAGCAGGACACGGTTCACCAACGGGTACACACACACACACACACACACACACACACACACACACACACACGATCTTCAGAATAAACTCTTTTATTTCTACGTCCGTAAAAGATTGCAATACTTTTTTTAAGGAGCCTTTTTGTATTGCATCATTTTAACTTTAACTTCTCAACCAGCGTACATATTTAAAACCAGAGCATATTTGAAAAGGTTACACACAATCAAGCGACACCATCACAATAACAATAACAACAATCCTCTCTGTCTCTTCCCCTCCAGTGTTCACGAACTCTGAAAGAACTTGTGACAAAGAGTTCATCATCCAAAGAGCTGCAACGAACAGAGTCCTCAACGTGCTGCGGCACTGGGTCTCCAAACACTCCCAGGTCTGTGTGTGTGTGTGTGTGTGTGTGTGTGTGTGTGTGTGTGTGTGTGTGTGTGTGTGTGTGTGTGTGGTCCCCTGTTTTTCTGGGCCGATCAAGCCTGCGGTCTCATTAAAGCAGGTGTCTGAAGCGTCCTCTCTCTCTCTCTCTCTCTCTCTCTCTCTCTCTCTCTGCTCCACTGCCTTCACTTGAGCATGTAAACACGTGCACACAAAACACACTGCGTATTGTTGTCGTATCAATCGGACAACCGGCCTCAGTCCACTGACCACCTACTCTTCCGCTAGAAAAACCGCCAGCGTTGCCTCTAATGAAGTGAATATCTTGGTGACTGCTGGACTCGCAGCTCGGAGGTGTAACTGCATTGATCTGCTCTTCAAGAACACAACGTGCTGCGATGATCGGCCGGCTCCGGTTGGCTTTTTAACGAAGAAACAAAGCACACACAATACTGTACGCCCACGCACACATGTGTCTCTTGGGTGAAGGGAGGGGGGCAAAGACCAAAGAGCTTGTTAAAACTGACCTTTGAACAAGAGTTGGATTGGGACGGGAGTGAAAATGGAGGATGAATCGGAGGCTGGAACGAGAGGGATGGTGCAGCGGGGACTGCTGCTCGCTGTGGAGTCACATGTCGATATGTGTGTGGACACGTTGTGCGAGCTGTCCCTTTAATCGCGTGGTCGGCCGCTGGGGCCGTGCTGCAAATCATTCACAGCGGTATTGGATTTTTTTCAATCGTTTTTTTCCCCCCTCATCAATGTGGTACCTTGGTAACGTCGGGTAATCCCTCTGCTGGATTAGCTCCAAACAGACATTCCCATCTGATGATTTCATCCCTGACAGGACACGCAACACGTGCACTTCACTGGCTGTGGTTTATACCGGTCCTCCAACTGAAACAGTTATGAAAGCTAGAGGGAGCTTAAACCGTGAAATCTACATAATTACCATCAATTAAAGTAAAAAAAGACGTGATGTCTCAGGTATCTGCAAGAGACATCTCTTATCTCAAGAAATATCATGGTGGAAAATATAAAATGTGCCATTATGGGAGTTTTTCTTCACTCCTGCTGTAATTTCATCCTTCGTGAGGATCAATTAGAGTTTGAGAGAGAAGGTTTTAGAGGGTGAGAGAGGCATGCCGTGCTGGGTGCTGGGTGCTGGATGGAGGGTGCTGGTGGGTGCTGGGTGCTGGATGGAGGGTGCTGGTGGGTGCTGGAGGAAACCCGTCACACACTGTTTGTCGCTTTTCATCCACGGAGGTTCGTCTGTGTTTTCGTGTTCAGGACTTTGAGCTGAACGGAGAGCTGAAGACGTCGGTGATCGGTCTCCTGGGGGAAGTGCTGAGAGACCCGGACCTGCTCCCGCAGGAGAGTAAAGCTACTGCCAACATACTAAGGTGCCGCACACACACACACACACACACACACACACGCACACACACGCACACGTATGCACACAAACTAACATGCTAAAGAGAGATTCTCTCTCTTCCGTATAAATCTTTGCACCGTAATTCGTTGCCAGGCGTCAAAATACATCAAAACGTGCGGCCTGCATCGGGGATCGTGTGCTATGACTTTCATAGTTTTATGGTTTATAGTTGTATAGTTTGTAATGAGTGTGTATGGCACAGAAGTGCCGGAGTGAGAGGGAGCAACAAAAACTTGTAAAACAAGTCCCACAGTTTTCACTCTTCGTGTGCTGACATGCTAACATGCTAACATGCTAACATGCTTCACACACAGTGCTGCATAGTTTCTGCCATCAAATGGTCCTCCATTAGTTATTCGGCCATCATGAAAACGTCTTCTAATCTACTGTGTTTTGTGTTGTTTTCCACTGGGTTCAATCCTGTTAGATTATCCTTTTGTTCTGTTGTAATCTGCTCTGGTTTGAGCTTTTCTATTCTGCAGTATTCTCTACTATTATATAACTCATAGTTCCTGATCTATCCTATTCAGTTCTGTTGTATTTATCCTCCTCTGTTCTATCTTATTTCATTAGGACCTGTTCATATGATATTTTGTGTTACTCAGTTGTCTAGTTGTACGTTCTCTTGTATTCTAATCTGTTCTGTTCTTTGCATTTCGTCACTATATGTTATTCAGCTGTAGTCTCTTCTATTTCCCTCTGTCTCCCAGTGCCCTTTCTCAAGACGAGCAGGAGGATGCCCAGCTGAGGATAGAGGACATCTTACAGATGGTAAAGGACATCCGCAGCACATAAAGTCCTCTGATCGCTACTCTAAAACGCATCATTGCAAACATCAACGGATCAATGGAGCGGCGGAGGAAACACCGTCGACTGCACGATGCAAACCTCTTGCTCCTGCCGACCGGCTGAGTGATGCAGCTTCTAATGAGAGTTTGGATAGTATTATTACACTATGAGGCCGGTGCTCCTCGGTACTGGCGGCATAAATACGCGCATACCTCCGAATACTTTACCGGTTCTCGGAGATTAAAACACTCATTTTTTATGTCGCTATCTCGGCTTTTATAATAACTGTGAATCACTGACTCGTTGCCACCGTTGTCTCCTCCAGGCGGGAGGGGTAAACACGCCTCCCGCCTGCGACGGTCTCCAGGGAACTGTCAGCTGTCGTAAAACATCTTCATCACTCGGCCTCCGTCTCTTGGTGGGATATTAATATCTCCTCGGTCTCTGCGCTGTGGTGTGAGACGCTCTCTCTCTGTCTCCTCTCTCCGTTCAGGCGGACTGTCCCAAGGCCGAGTGCTTCGAGTCTCTGCCGGCGATGGAGCTGGCCGAGCAGATCACCCTCCTGGACCACATCGTCTTCAGGAGCATTCCTTACGAGTCAGTCCTCTCGTTGCCTGTTAACATGAGCGGCGTTTCCACTCTCCCTCAGATCAGCCTTTTGAAACATCTGCAATAACATTTTAGTGTATTTAGTGAGTCAATCTTTTGATAATGGGCTTGTGGAAATGTTTTCAATAACATTCATTTCCCCCGGCTTCCTCTTCTGCTCATTTGGGAAACTGTGTTGCTTAAGAAGAGGTTGTTTTTGTGTGTGTGAATGTGTTTGTGTGTCTTCTATATAATTACACATATTCATCCGTGATATTATATAACATTGAGCGCCGAACAAGGAGGAACTCCTCACTGGATCCACATCTCATGGATGTTTTCTCCGTGGAAAAAGTCTCCTTGGTTTGTGAAATGAAAGAAGAAACAGTTGAAACAATAAAGAAACAAAGCTAGCTTACTTTAAAGTCGTTAACACAAGATGTACATGCGAGACTTCCATCCAACAGTGATGTCTTGACTTCAACAGCCTTCATGAGACACCCGTCTTCACTGGTGGTGTTGAATTAGTTTAAGTAATGTCGTCAAACCCTTGTGCTAGCGTGTTAGCATCCCTAAGTCCCTGAGGCTTTAGCTCATGTCACTGTCCGTCTTGCTGCGCTGCATCGCAGCGTTTGTGATCTGGTTTCGGACTTCACATCACGCGTCTCTGTCTCCAACGCTCTCAGAGAGTTCCTGGGCCTCGGCTGGATGAAGGGCGATAAGACGGAGAGGACGCCGTACATCATGAAAACTACTAAACACTTCAATGATGTAAGCTCTTTCAGCACCTTTGAATACAGCGCTGGTGCCATGTAATGTCTGTATCCTGTGTTGTTATCTCAGCTGATCCTAAAAAACCCTTTTTCTGCCCCGTTCCTTTTGAAGATGAGCAACCTGGTGGCGTCGCAGATTATGACCCACACCGACGTGGGCTCGAGGGCCAACTCCATCGAAAAGTGGGTCGCCGTGGCGGACATCTGCCGCTGCCTCAACAACTACAACGGCGTGCTGGAGATCACGTCCGCGCTCAATCGCAGCGCCATCTACCGTTTGAAGAAGACCTGGGCCAAAGTCAGCAAACAGGTGGAGTATTGCTCTCCATCAAGCCTCTCTCTAAACCTAAACAGCAAAAAATAAAGTGTGTGTGAAGTGCACCGAAGCATACAGGGTTAGAATGGAGTTATTTGGTCTGTGTGATGTCTTCAAAATGTATATTTTTCCGGATTAAAACTACGTCTTGGTGCTCCTCTCCAGGCTAAAACCCTCATGGACAAACTGCAGAAGACCGTGTCCACCGAGGGGAGGTCTAAAAATCTGAGGGAGACCCTGAAAAAGTGAGACGTTGCAAATGACAACGCGATACGTACCATGAAAAAACCTTTTTACTGACTTTGAGATGATCTGTGCAACACTTCTTGTTGGCTTTCTCCCTCCCTGCAGCTGCAACCCGCCCTGTGTGCCGTACCTGGGGATGTATCAGACTGACTTGGCCTTCATTGAGGAGGGACGGCCCAATTTCACCGAGGAAGGTCTCGTGAACTTCTCCAAAATGAGGATGGTAGGCACATGCATGGAAAAACGAAGCGCGCAAATCATCTGTACATGCACACTTTGACTTTAACTCGACCTTTTCTGCAGATATCCCACATCATCAGAGAGATCCGCCAGTTTCAGCAGACCCCGTACAGAATAGAGCATCAAGCCAAGGTACTACTAAAAGAATAATGCTTTTAATTGTTCAAGAACAATAACGTCATCAAGTGCAGTACATTTTAAGAATATAAGTCATACTCTTTATTGTTATAGAGCTGCGATAAAACATAGTTACAAAGCGCTTTAATAAAAAAAAAAACATGACCAGAGGTTCAAAAGAATGAAACTTCCAGATAAAACTGAAGAAATTATGAAGCCAAATCGTAGAGTTTACAGTAAGAAGACACCGTGGATGCTTTATGGAGCGGCAGGTCTCTGCTGCTGCTGTGGAAGAATTATTGAAAATAATGAATATGTTTCTGGGAGCTAAAAGCCTGAGCCTGCGGCAGCCATCTTTAATCACCAATCCTCTGTTTCTGCATTCATTTTCATGCTTCTAACATCCTCTGTGTATCGATGTAACCTTTAAATCTGTTAGCTGGACCGATCAGAATGGTGGAAAGTCGTTTACAATGAGATTTAAATTCAATTTAAGTAAAGCAGCATAACCTCAAAGACACGTTAACCTCCATTCAGCCTTTTCAAGACCAGCTTGTTAAACCATTTGAAACGTGGACATTATCGTTAAAGATGAATGAAACGCAACAGAAGGAGCTGTAAACACGCCGTGCGCTGCAGGTTGGAAACTCTTCTTCCTCCTCTTCCTCTCTCTCCAGGTGACCCAGTACCTCCTGGATAAGACGCTCATCATGGACGAAGAGACGCTCTACGATCTCTCGCTGAAGATCGAGCCCAGGCTTCCCGCCTGAGCTGCAGCAGTTTGTGGCCAGTGGGAACCTGCCGAACCTGCAACCCTCCCACCCCCGAAGGGGGCAAACGCGCCCACGCAATCTCATCAATCAAGAGGGAAAGCTGAGTGTTCTTCACAGAGGAAACAAGATGATGAGGAGGTTTCGATTGCATAAGCGCCAAGGGTTTTTTTTTTTGTTGTTGACGCGTCGCCGTGTGCGCTCGTCATTCCCTCCAGACGAGAGTGCGGCGCACACGGCGGCACGCGTGGAGCGCCGGGCGAGCGGAGAGGAAGCGGTGGGTGTAACGGAGATGTAGCATATACAGATAGTGTGACAGGGAGGTGTCTGAGCTCGTGTCTCTGTGCCGTTGTCTGTGTTCTGTCGCCTGTGCATTTGCGCGCTGCCACGTACGGGAGCGAGAGCCCCAACGGAAAAAAAAAAAAGTTGCTTCTTTTTTTTCGTCGTCATGATGGTCATTTGCATAAAACTTGCATGAATTCAGCTTGGGATGTAAACTGTCTAAATGGCCTTCCACCTGACCCCTGACCCTTAGCTTAGCATGCATCACTCTCTCCAGAGTGACCCTCTAAGCCACTATGCATCCTCAGTGGGCTGGGTGTGGCAAAAAAAAGAAGAATTAAAAAAAAAAAAAAACGCCTTTAAGCCTTCAAATAATGTAGAAAGATGAAAAATGAAAATAATTCAACGTAAAAAAAGATATATTTTGATGAGGTGGCAGATTTTTTCTGTTGACAAAACAATGAATTCTGTTTTAGCCTTTTAGTCTTTGTCTGAAGACTCAAATGAAAACGTCCACATGAATGATACGAAATAAAAACTCTTCATCAGTGCCTTCCACTAGTGTCGGTCAATTTCCAATACACAAACGTTTTCCCTGAATCCTGCTTCAAAAGCTTAAGATTTACTTTGAAATTGGACTACAGTTCCACTCATTCAACTTTGTTATTCCTTCAGATAAAATGTAGACTTGAGAGTAAGTAGCATGTTCGTGTAAACACAGTAAAGTCCTCGCAGCAAATATCTCCCTCTAGTGTTGAAACATTGTAATGACCTCTATACCGACCCAAAGCTTTCGCTGCGTTTGTGTAATTTGTTGGATTTCTTTTTGGCTTTTACAAATTGTCTGGTCCTGGCGCGTGTCGTCGGGTCCCAGTGTGTGACTCTTGGCTGTGTGCTGGGACCGTTTCTTGCACTCTCTGAGATGTAGCTTCGCTTGAGTGACAGTACGATCGTTATTTGAACCCCATGCTATTTATTTCATCAGATGCTGTATTTATGATATTTTTGTACATAGTTACTCCACACATTTCATGTCGATGACGAGATACTTTGAATTTGTTATGCTGTGAGTATTCATTTTGTATTGTTTATTATGTTGTACGTTGAATTGTAGTTTTTTTTTTTGCATCCCAGGCTCTTGTATTGCAAGAAATCTGTTCAACTTTATAAAAAAAAAAAACAGAAAAGAAAAAAACAGTCATTTGAAAGTTAAAAAAAAAATGTAGCATTTGAATAATCAGAATGTGTTTTTTTCTTCTGTATTGCTGATATGATGAACACAGCTGTCCTGCATGCACACAACAGCTGCATGTTGTGCATGTCCCACTGGACGCTCCCTGTGCGTTGTCCCTCTGCTTTTCTATATCTATATTGTCTGTAGCTGTCAGGAGGCTCCGTTTGAAAAAAAAAGCATAGAAACAATATTTTGTCCATCAAGAAATCCGGCTCATTCGTCTGTAGCTCAAGCATCGTCTTCAGGCTGCGCCATCTGCAGGAGAGTAGTGTCAGAAGCAACGGATGTTTTCAGGCTTTAGGATAAAAAAACAACAACTTGTCTGCACTGCATTGTCTGTAATTTGCAGGTTTTGGGGAATACAGGATGCCACGTTTGTATTGTCTCATTTTCCGTGTATTTGTTTGCATTTTTCACTTGTAGATGCGGGAGAAATAAATTCAACATGCCTTCTGTGTTTGCTTTTTTCATTGGACTGTGAGATTTTAAGTTGCCTCTTCCCGTTTGGAAGCAGGACCAACGACTCTGACGGGAGACAATGACACAGTTTTTAGCACAGTTTAACTTCTTCCAACCTCTTGGGGGGTTTAATCTGACGCTGATGTCTGAGAGTAGACTCCCAAACGCATGCAGGCACCAAACCTCAAAGATTTTCTTTGCTTGGAACCGTCCAGTTGTAACACACCTACACAAACTCAAAGCCAGAAGAATTTCCAAAATTGAGTGTCAATTTTTCAGCTTTAGGGCCATATCATCACGTTACACTTGTGCTTTAGGACAAAGGTACCTCATTATATAGAGAGATGAGGTTGTTCTGCATTTTTAGACGTGAAACACATGAGTATCCATCATATGCAAGATTTTAAAAAGTGACTTTAAGAAATTATGTAAAATCAAGAATATGACCTCCACTATTGTTTCAGCCATATTTTTTTTTCTCCACTGAACTCGTGCTGAAGCGTTTGGACAACCTTTATCTTAAAGTTGTGACACACACCTGCAAAGTGTTGCAAATGTTTTGCTTTGTTGCGCTGCAGTGAGCGGCGACGCCTCGAAACCTCACCATGAAGAAAAGACCAGAAAGCTGGGTTATCGCCAATATTTGTGTACAACGACCAGAGAAAATAAAATAATGTAAGGTCCATGAGTGTAACCTGTATTGTGAAAAAATAAAATTGCCTAAGCTAAATTTGATTTTATGTTTGTACATGTGTGTGTGTGTGTGTGTGAAGAGGCGGGCAGACATGCTGACTGACAGTAGAAAGAGGATTTTCAAGCGAGAGGCTAATTAATCCTGAGCCGGCGTCCCCGTCCCTCTGATCTCACCTCTGTTCTTCAGTCTGCTCTCAGTCTGCAGGTCCAGCATCTCCGCACTGAGCTGCAGGACACACACACACACACACACACACACACACGCACACACAGGCCTCCTCTGCTCTCCAGACAGACCTCAGGTGAGTCGTGGATCCTCCGCTCTCCTCTCGCGGCTCCTTCTCTTGCACTCTGTGTTTCCTGCCTCCTCATGACCTAGAAGAAGCAAAAGTATCTGTAATGTACTCAGTACTAGATTAAATACTGTATCTGTAATAGACGTTTGCGTGCACGAGTAAAGAGACTTCTCTAATCTTGTAATCTTTATATCAGCTGTCTCAGTCTTTTGTTTTCACATTGCTCCAAGGTTACACTTACAGTACAGCCGACATAGCGGCCTCTTGCATTAACGGATCTTAATCTGCCGGATATTAACCGGGACCAGCCACCTGGTCCCACGCTGAGCGTGCCTTTACTCATTTCAGAGCGCTCAAAGGGTACAGGTGCCTCTCTTCATTACTGTCCTTCCTCACTTAATCTTCTATATGTATAGTCTCGGATTGAAGAGCCCTCTAATCCGACATTTTCCACTCTCGTTCTTCCCCTTTCACCCCTCCTCCTGACCTCAGTTTATTACACTGCAGCTACGGCGTTAAACATGTCTGTATCCTTACGACAGCTCCTCTGGTACCAACACTGTGTTGTGTGTGTGTGTGTGTGTGTGTGTGTGTGTGTGTGTGTAAAGCTACAGCCACATCCTCTCCATATAATATGGATGTATATTGCAGTTGATGATGCTTCGTCTATGACGCATCTCTCTCTGTACCACAAATCATCTGCTCACCTGGGCTGGTGGCTCGCCCTGAGGCGACCAATCAGAAGGCTTCAAACCGGCTTGTAGAATAATCTGTTCACACAGATCTGTTACTGAAGCGTTTGATGCAGTTTAATACAAACAGGAACAACGAAAAACCCAAATCCATCAGTATTCTCACCAAATGCATCACTCAAGTACTTTTATACAAATTCTTTATTCCATCTGCATATTTAATATTCTTTTTTTTACTGTTAATGTTCGTTTTTACCGCAAATTTTTCATCTGTTTTATTACCGTTTTACTGTTTATTTATATTACTTGATTCTTTTTATCTTATTTACTTGTGAGCAGTGCTGCTGTAATCCTGTAATTTCCCCACTGAGGGACTAATAAAGGATTATCTTATCTTATCTTATCTTACTTTAGCACTTGCATTTCTCCTTCAATGTGTTTTCTTCTGAGCACATTGGTCACAGAGCAACAAATACAACACGTAGAATATCATTTAAATACAAAAGCCACAATCACCACACCTACAAACATGTAGTGACGACTCACTGCAATAAAAAAAAGTGCATTGAAAATCTTTGTATTGAGAAAATAAGTCAAATACTATTGTACAACAAATACCTCCAATCTGATTCCAGATTATCAGCTTAATCTGGATGCTGTCTGTGACGTTCAGACGGGATGAAGTCGATGGAAAGTCAACTTTTTTGACCTTTCTTTCCTCAGGTGAGAACAAAGACCACAGCCATGGCAAACTCCTTCACCCGCATGCTGTCCGGCCGCCACACGGCGGTGATTCTGGCGAGCATCGGCGCCGGCACGCTGGCCTCCGGATACCTCCTCAGTGACCACATGGTCGCCGCTGCCGAGAGGACGAGGCTCTATCCAGCCAGGTACTTCTAATGTTTTCAAGATAATATGTCAGTGTAATGTGACACAATCCAGAGTGAACATGCACAGAAAGAAATCTGAAAAAACAATGATCTCATGGACGTGAGGAAGTGTGCTTTTTCAAAACGAAAACTCTTCTATTACAACATCCACAGGTCCGATTTAATTCATTTAAAGTACTGTAACCCCTGTGAGAAGATATGTGTTTGTTTACTTTAAAAAAAAAAAAATGTTATATTTAAATAATCCCATAAGCTTCTTCAACATGACAGAGGGATTATAACGTTAAATCACTAATTTAGTGCCACTAACAACACGACTTGTGGACTGAAAATGCTTCAAAACATGTCACTGCTTGTGTTTATTGTGATTATCATTGCAGATTTAAATGCTTTATGTCTTAATCTTTCAAAAGATGTGCAGTATTACTTTGTAGCATGAAGAGAAGCCACCGAACAAAACAATTCAAAAACTCTGGGAGCAATCGAGGAGTCATTTGTTTGCTCAGACTCTTGACTTTTGACCATATTCATGCAGAAAATATGTAAAATCTATTTTTTTTGGATTTTTTTAAGACAAGGAGTCATATATTCTTTAGAGATCAAGGACAATAGCGTCTGGTGTTCATATCAAGGTCAGATGAGCTGTAGGGCGCCCTCAGGCTTATCTTTTCCCTCAACTCTCCTCGTAGTGAAGCTTCTTTGTCGTCGATAACTTTCTACAGTGCAGACTTCCCTGACCTGAGGAAGCACAACAACTGCATGGCAGCAGCCCTGACCCCAGCCATCTACGGGCGCCTGAGGGACAAGAAAACCTCCAATGACTGGACCCTGGACCAATGCATCCAGACCGGGGTGGACAACCCTGGACACCCCTTCATCAAGACGGTGGGCATGGTGGCCGGAGACGAGGAGAGCTACCAGGTGGGACTCCTGTTTGCGGCGAGTCCTGGTGTCTTCACTCCTAAAATTGGGGGCAAAACTAAGTGTTTTTTCGCCCCACAATCAGGTGTTCGCTGAGCTCTTTGACCCCGTGATCAAGGACAGACACAACGGCTACGACCCCCGCACGATGAAGCACCCCACGGACCTGGACGCCTCCAAGGTTTGCACACGCGTGTTCTCTTAAAAGTCTGTGCTTCGTCTGCATCACACGGTCCGGTCCACGCGGTGACCAGACGCTTTCCCTCCTCCTCCTCCTCCTCCTCCTCTTCCTCCTCTCCCATCTCGGCCAGGTCACCTCGGGGATGTTCGACGAGCGCTACGTGCTGTCGTCTCGGGTCCGTACCGGTCGCAGCATCCGCGGGCTGAGTCTCCCGCCGGCGTGCTCGCGCTCCGAGCGCCGCGAGGTGGAGCGCGTGGTGGTGACGGCTCTGTCCGGCCTCAAGGGAGACCTGAGCGGGCGCTACTACAGCCTGGGAGAGATGTCTGACCGAGAGCAGACACAGCTTATTGATGTTAGTGCACACACACACACACACACACACGCTGTGAGACAAGGTTCTGTTCATTTTGTTTTGATGACCTTTGACCTCCCGTGTGTCCTCTTTTGTCTCTTTACCGGCCAATCAGGAGCACCTCCTGTTTGATAAACCTGTGTCACCTCTGCTCACGTCGGCCGGGATGGCCAGAGATTGGCCTGATGCTCGTGGGATCTGGTGAGATTATAGAAGAAAGAAACTCAAATAACACAACTGCTAATCTGCGTCCATCGTCATCCCTTAACTTCTCTTCAGCAGGCTAGTGTCGTATTTGACAATATTTACCAAATAGTTGGATACAAAAGGTATTTTTTCCCTTTTCAAACATGGGAATACTGTCTGACAACAGACACCATGAAGCGCCACCGCCACGCAGTAAGGGCCCAATACGACCGGAGAGAAGCGGATTATAACGGTAGAATTAGATTACAACGTTTTCCTGTTCAACTATGCAAGAACCCATCATGTAGAAACACAGAGCCCTCATTGCTGCAACGCTTTAAATCCCCCAGAAAACAACAAGCGGGCTCCCCCGCTGCAAGACTCCCTCGTGTGCTTTTCAACACTTCACCGGCGGCGTTCTGAAACATGCATTTAATAAGCAATATATCTTATTTTATTTCCTCTTTTGATGCCTAAACAGCTGTTCTGCACTGATCAAATGTCACTCTCCTCTGTAAATGTAACATGGATACCGATCTGCCATGAAGGTCGATTTGTGTCTTTTTTACCCGAGCAAATTTCTTGTCTGTGAGTAAATGATCTCCAAATCTTTCCTCTCAATTCCCAAAAATTGCTCTTAAAATAAAAAAAACGCTCTCCAAAAACCACCTTGTGCTCAAAACTAAATTTTGCTCTCCCTCCAAAAAAACTGCTCTCAAAAAAAAAATTGCTCTCCAAAAAAAATTTGCTCTCAATGAAAAAAAATGCTCTTAAAAAAAAATTGCTCTGCCAAAAAAATTTGCTCTAAAAATAATTTGCTCTCCAAAAAAAAAATTGCTCTGAAAAAAACAAAACAAATGGTAACTTTTTGGATTGAGAATGCAAGTTTTTAAAGAGTGTTTTTTTTTTTGAGCTTTTTTTTAATTTTTTTTTTAGCAAATTTGAATTTTGAGAGTGTTTTTTTTTTGAAGGGCGTTTTTTTTTTTTTAGACACAATTTTTGGAATTGAGAGCAAAGATTTGGAAATAATTTAATTACAAACAATAAATTTGCTCGGGTAAAAAAGACACAAATCTACCTTCCTAATCTCCCATCTTTGAAGTTTAAGTCTGCCTTCCTGATTGTCTCAGGCACAACAACGAGAAGAACTTCTTAATCTGGATCAACGAGGAGGACCACACGAGGATTATATCCATGGAGAGAGGAGGGAACATGAAGAAAGTGTTTGAACGCTTCTGTCGAGGCCTTAAACAGGTGCACACGTCTCTATGTCCTCTTGCACAACCATGGCCCAGTGCCATTTCCTTTAAGATCTTTAAAAGCTTTGGAAAGACTTTACAAAAGCATTGTAATAAAACATAGAATGAATTAGAAGGAAAACATCCGACAGATTCGATCTCCAGTCTGTCGCAATTACATTTTAAACGTGTGTTCCCATAACAAAGTAAAGTATGCTTTTGTTTCTATTCCTGTAACTTGTAGGTGGAGCATCTAATCCAGGAGAGAGGCTGGGAGTTCATGTGGAATGACCGTCTGGGCTACGTCCTCACCTGCCCCTCTAACCTCGGCACTGGGCTCAGGGCCGGAGTGCACATCCGCCTGCCCATCCTCAGCAGGGTAACACACACACACACACACACACACACTCCCTCCAGCGTTGTAGTTATCCAGCCTGACAGATGATTGTAATGTGTGTGTCTGTGTGATGTTTTATCATCTAGGACCCGCGCTTCAAAAGGATCCTGGAGAACCTGAGGCTACAGAAGAGAGGCACGGGGGGCGTCGACACCGCCGCTACCGGAGACACCGTCGACGTCTCCAACCTGGACCGCCTGGGCAAGTCAGAGGTGAGCGGCTGATGTCAGAGGAGAAACCAGCAGCAGGTAGAGAGAGAGAGAGAGAGAGAGAGAGAGAGAGAGAGAGAGAGAGAGAGAGAGAGAGACAGAGAGAGAGAGAGAGAGAGAGAGAGAGAGAGTCAGACAGAGGACAGCAGACATCCCAGCAGGTGTCTCGCTGTGAATAAGCATACCCTCTGCTGCTCTTTAATCTGTAATCCAGTCAGGGATGTGCCGGGATTGAGATTAAAAGGAACTCTTTTGACTAAGAAGAGCCTCTCCTGCTGCACTCCCTCACAGGACGGGACTTTCAGCAGACAATGGCAGAGAACTTAAACTTGAAGACAGTTTATAAACAGATAACGGTTACTGTTTCTCAACCACCTGCCACGTAAGGGAAAGAGTACTCGTGAAGTATTACTGGTTTTTAAAATATACTCACTTTATTGCAACCAAATCAACACATTTTACATGTTTGCTTCTTTCATTCTTGTCTTTATAATAGTAAAGTGTTGGCTAAATATCGGGGACCATAGTAGATAATTGGGGTGGGAATCCCCAGAGGTCCCACGATACATTATTGTCACGATACTTAAGTCCCAATACGATATTATCGCGATACATTGAGTATTGCGATATAATGCAAATTGTTGAAAAAAAATTTCAAATGCAAATTGTCCCCAAAAGAAAACATTGTCAAAAAAATTGTCACCAAAACGTTTAGAATTGATTAAATAAAAAATCGATACTTGGCTTCCGTGTATCGATATAATATCGCCCTGCAAAATATCGCGATACTTTAGTGTATCAATTTTTTCCCTCACCTCTAGTAAATAATGTGATATATATTGAAATGTGACCTGAACCTGTTCAACAGCTGTATATTGAGCCTGTGTTTTTCGACATGAGCTACCATTCATCCGCAGGTGGAGCTGGTGCAATTAGTGATTGACGGCGTTAACTATCTGATTGAGTGTGAGAAGCGGCTGGAGAAGGGGCAGGACATCAAGATCCCCTCCCCCATCGTTCAGTTCAGGAAGTGAACGTCACCTCAGCTGGGAATCCGGGATTAGAGCAGGCGCTCCAACCGCTGGTCGTTAAACTGTTGGTCCTACAT
This sequence comes from Clinocottus analis, assembly GCF_023055335.1. Lineage (NCBI taxonomy): Eukaryota > Metazoa > Chordata > Actinopteri > Perciformes > Cottidae > Clinocottus > Clinocottus analis. The sequence goes on along the minus strand of NW_027176229.1, from coordinate 21,432,645 downwards.
GATAGTCGGGGCATTTACGTGCACAATATAAGATGTACATGTACACACATTATAAACACAATAAACTATATTTATGAACTGAGTCGTATTATTGCCAGAGGTGCTTTTTTTTCTACGCTAAAAAAGGGAACATTAGAGGACAATCTCCCAACAATGATTAGCAATTTGTACAAGTTAGTTTTTACTTCTTTCCTCCTGCAATAGTCAAATCAAGTCACCCCAAATTCATACTGGGATCCTGTCGAGGGGCCCAGACCGTATGTTGGGAACCATTGGACTAAAGGACTTAATGATGAGTCGGCTTATTAAGTACTTAAACTGCAAAAGCTCAACCTAGACCTGCGACCACAGCAGCTGCTTCTACGTTAAAGTTTCACTATCAGTGTGGTAACTATCAGTGATATAATATCAGTCACAGTGTTATGCAAAACTAATCTTTATACTTTTCATACTGGGAGTATAACTGCTGATAATACAGAATCAGAATCAGCTTTATCGATCATATGTGTTCAAACACATGGGATTTTACTCCGGTTACACGTTGCCCTTACACACAATATACAATTAACAAGATGAGTATATAAATATAAAACACATTAAAGGCAACAGTAGTACAAAAAATGCAAAGTAGTGCAGACGGAGTCTGATTAATTGTTCTTATTTAAGGTTTTCTACCTTCACATAGAATGGAATATTATTAACATTATTGTATTGGTACTTTGACTTAAGTTGTAGATCTGAATACCTCTTCTACCACTTTCAGATCCAACCTGGTCTCATACTGTTTAAACCAAAAGCAATCAGAGATTTGACAAATTTCTGACTGCTTAGCTAATCTATTACTAGATTAGAAAGTCTCAGCTGTCATAACACCATGGATATAGTAAAGTAAAGCAAGATTACAAAACAGAGCTAACTCAAACAGAAAGGAAAGCACAACTCAAGTGCACACAAAGTACAGTCACACCTCCACCTGCTATGTTCCTCCTCTGACTCAGAGAAGTTGTTATTGGGTCACGGCCGACTGCCAAGCTCAATAAGACGGAGCTATGTTGGACAATGAGGTCACGACCTCCGCAAATCTATAATTAAGTGCTCAACCGCTGCTTGTCCCGACTCACAAAGAAGACTATAGCACAAGGTTACTGCAGCAAATATCAATATGCTTCTATGAAAAATGTATATAATAATAATAATAATATTGATTAAAGTGTATCATCAGCATGCACGCAGTACTTAGTCGGCATACTCAAGGCCATTAGCTGCACATTGACTTTTCCAGGTGTGGCAGCTGCATTCTTAGCGTCACCGCAGAGAGCTCGAGTGTTGAGGTTTAATGTTTTGCACACAAAACAAACAAGTTGTTTCAACTCAGGTTAAGCAAACTCGTCCCGATGTTGGATTTCTTTTGAAAAACGAATCGCTGATGAATCGGTGGAAATAAGTACAAATACGACAATGAAAGGTGGCCGGCGGACACTCCCCTCACGCGAAATGCCCAAACAAAACAAGACAAAGTGGTGTTTTTTTTGTCACTATAAAACACACAATGAAGGGGATCATGTTCATTTGACATCAGAGGGCCGACGCGTCTTCAACCCTGTGAGCTTTCCCATTTCACCAAAGACTCAACAACATGAGGCCGAGTGTATCTTTGGCCTTCATCTTCATGACGCTGTCGGGAGGTAAGAGCCACACGCTAACAACACAACCGTTGTTACTCTTCTCGGCCATCGTGAGCGTTATTCATTCTCTTTTGCCTGCAGCGAGCGGGTTGAAGTGTTTCACCTGCTGGAGCGCGAACCCCGGCACCTGCACTCAGGTGTGGAACTGCCCGCACCATTACGACCGCTGCAGCACCACCATCGGTAAGCAGGTTGCATCATGTTCCTGTGGAACTTTTCCTGTGGAACTTTGATCGTCTTTCTCTTTGTTTCAGATGCAGAAAATATGATAACCAAGCAATGCATGAGGAGCGACGCGTGCAACAACGTTGATTCCTTGGGTGTCAGATGCTGCGCTGAAGACATGTGTAACGGAGCTCAGCACGCTGGAGTCTTTGTCCCTCTGCTTGCAGCGCCCTTAGCCATCATTATGCTCCTCTGTTGAGGATAAACGACCCTACTTTTACACTCTCATGCTGTCAAAAAACCCGCAATTAAAGCGGTCAAACGTGGAGGAAACATCCTGGTAACTAAAGAACTGTTGAGCTCCTTGATTGTTCTGATGGAATATTTTTTCCTCTTCATCATATACTTAATTACTCCCACAATGAACAGACAATGTATATTTTGGAAATGTTAGTGAATACATTGAATGAAATGAACCTTTACATTTCTATTGATTTCCTTGAAAATCCTCAGAAACAATACGCCAACTTTTGCTCATATTTAATTAAACAACAGCTTTTGATGCGTGTTTGTTTCCTTCAATCTGCATGCTGACAGTTTTTTTTTGTCACGCATCTAACAAAATATCTAAAGTTTGAAAAGAAATCAACCAACAAGGTGTAGTAGTGGGGAAAACTCCCCGGAGAAGAGGTTTTGAACGCAGCCTTCGGGCTGGCTCCTCCCCCTAATCAACGCCAAAATGAAATGCACCTGTTGGCTCGTTGTCTTTTGGTCTCAATGTCGTGGTTTTGCGGTGAGTTTTACATATTAATTCATCACAAGTACTCAGACCTCGTAACAAAGGCATAACTTTGCATATTTACATGAGGTGCATTCTGGAGGAAAAGCACATAGTGTTTGCAAAATACTTCAATTGGTACTTGTACCATACGTCGTCGTGTGTGTAGTTAATGACAGCGGACAGTAGAGGGCAGTATAGGAGAAATCAAAAGGTGGCACACAAACTCCTCAGTGGTGAGATTCTCAGGAAGTAAAAGCTTAAAGTCTTTTATTGAGGTCTGCAAAAGTGTGTGTGGCAGTTCTCATGTCTATGTTCATATACTTTAGATATAGATATGAACCAAATGTATTATAACTGACTAACTACGTTATTTATTAGTCTGTTAAAGTACTTTTTGAGAATCTTTAATTATTGATATTAATCAGTTGTGTTATGTAACTGTTCTTAACTAAAGTGAGTATTTTTCTTTTAATGCCACTTTGTACTTCTATTCTCCTCACAGAGAGAAATATTGTACTTTTTACTCCTCAGCATTTGTCTGAAATTTCCACACAAAACATGTAAATAACTTGTGAAAAATTAAAGTTTCGATCCTGTTCTGTAAATGCAGCTTAACAAGTACTTGGTTGTAATTGGAGACTATACTATAATATATTATCAATACTTTACTTTAAATGCTTATTTACTTACTAAAGTTACACTAAAAATGCAGGACTTTTATTTGTTGTATTTGTACTTGTATTTAAGTAAAGGATGAGGATAGAACCATTAGTTCTAATGTACATGGTCCATGTGGTGATGGTTTAGGTACTTAGGGCCATTGTTTTAGAAACGTACATATTGCATTTTGTCTGTGTGTAAATCAGACAAATGGACTGTAATGAGTACAAAATAACAGCCATGACTGATGTAAAATTAGAATATGCTACAATAAAACCTGCAGAGCAATTCTTTAAAGTCTACAACCCAATGACCGTTTACTTTACTTGTATGTAATGTACTGCAATCATACAAATAATGGACATTTATTTGGACGTAATATCCCAGAAATCCCTAAACTGACCTGGTGAGCAGCTCTGAAAGAGCACATCAAGACCTCCCCCAGCTGATCATCATCTCTATTACACATGACGCGTATAAATAAACAAACAACCCTTTGTTCGGTCACTCTAATGATAACATGATCTGCACTATGAAAGGCCAAAGAAAAGAAATGAATCGTTACACAATCACGGTTCAAGAAAACAACTCCTCTGTGTTCATCAGTTCACTCGACAGTCATTCTCTGATATTATTGCTTTGTCAACTCCCACATACCTACACTTAATCTACACTATTATAAATGTAATCGGCTTATTAGATATGAATCAGTGTGTCAGAAAAGAGCTATTTCACATTTGGAGCTCAACACTCATTCACTGTAAATGTTGCTGTCAAATTGAGGAAAATTGAGGTTTATTATTGTTTCTGTTTATATATAACAGCTGATACTTCATGAAATGATCCTGAATAGATGCAGTATTGTTCAACTATATGTTTTAAAGATTGTAAGTCATGACATTCATACATTGCATGAATAACACACTGTATAAGTAGTGCGACAACAGTGCAGTGTGTGTAATATGTTGTGATATGTTTGTGGTCGTAGATTGAGTTAATGCATTAATGTTAATGACTTATGCAGAGACGAGGTCTCATGGTATCCGTTTACGGCAGCAGGGGTTAGAACATGTTTGGCAGCTCCTGCACATTAAACATTTTCTCAATGTTATTTCAGTACTAAAGAAATGTAATTTGTCACCGTAGTTCACAAACTGTACAGACAGGGTGTTTTTGTGTCTCGCCATCATGACCATTTCTTGATGAGTTGCAGCTGACGTCATTTCCAAAGCAAATTACAGCTCTATCTACTCACCTATGAGGACACAGTCATTCAATCTTTAGGGACCATTAAATGAAATGTATGCCAATCAAAGGCTCACAGCACACAAGTGAATAAACTTGAAGTTGTTTGGCGGCAGTAGCTCGGTCTATACGGACTTTACTTCAGCAAATCAGCTCCCAAGTGGACCCCAAACTGCTCCCTGTGCATTGTGTACCTGCCAACTGCTTCTACAGGATGGGTTACATGCAGAATTTACATTTCCCTGTGTGCTGTGCTTTGTTCATGTATACAAACGTCATTTTGAGTAACAGATCCACTAATTTGTAGTAATTCCGTGAGGAAAGTTTGGTTAGCTGACACAGTGTCCATTATATTTAGTTAGATTATTACTGTTGTTTTGTTCACTTAGTGTGTCCAATGTTATCACCACAAAAAAAAGTTTTTTTAGGAAAACATGTTTTTAGTTAAAATTAGTCTTCTTAAAATACCGTATATAATCGCTTGAAAAGCCATTGGCTGTGCTGTGGACCAGACAAAGGCGAGTGTGTTGTAGTCGGGCCTAATCAGCTGTCTCAATCAGTCTTGTGCGTCGTCACAGTGCTCCTCAGTCTGCTCCAGGTTCAACTTCTGTGCTTTGTATATTCTCGAAGCACAATAGGTGGTCCTCAAAACTTTCCAAACACTTTGAATAGGGCTCTGTAATCACATGGGACTAACAGGGACCAGATCGAAAAGGCAGGAAGGAGCGGCGGCGACAGCCACATCAAAGGTACTCGTGTGTATGGGACCAAACAAACTACAAAGATATGATGTGGAGCAGCCAGTGAAGCCATGTATCTCTAAGTCAGGGCTCGATGATGTACTAGGGAAGACTGGCTTAAAAGCACTGACCAGGCACAAGCCATACGCCCAAATTAAAAGGGAATTGCTTGCCGTTGTTTGGCTGCCACAACGAGGAGACTCCTTTTTAGCGACAACCTTCGCAGCTGAATGTAACACACAAGCCAGGAAATAGAAATTGTTAACTTTTCACATTGTGTTAATCATTTTTGTTCCTGTTTATTCTAACTCCTCCACTGATGTTTATCCATATGCAAATATGTGTCATGTGTACTTTGACCAGATTAAAGATGGCTGAATAAATAAACGCGTGTCATGCCGGTCACTGACTGGCTAATAGTGCGTAAATAACAGTCTCAAACAGCTCACTGAGGGGACAAGTTTCTCAGTGAACGCAAAAGTCGCAGCTGGAGGATCCAACGTGAGCATTTTTAGCATTCAGGCCAGATCCAGTGTGCATCTGATGGCAATGCAGCATCCTTGGTTTTGATTTGGGTCACTTGGCTTGCTGACGGGGGGGTGCGTTAAGTCACTGCTTAGATAAGGCAGATAAGGAATGCTTGTAGCACACTTTCTAACACAATGACCTATAACTAACAGATAGACACATATATGATATAGCAGCTACTTTGCACACGTATCGGAAGGCCCTGTGGCTTTAGGGGTTAGATCCCCACCATGAAGTTTCATTGTTATACAACTCTCCTGTCTATAAGGATGGCTTAGACGATGGTCCATAAAGATACTTGGAATGAACTACAACCAACATACAAATGAGTTTATAATGAAGCAGAAATTGCCTCCACTGTGACCAGTGGCAACTTTACTACTTAGCTGTAAATGCATTAATAAAATTTATCCAGTGATAATAAAACACTTTTGGGGGTCAGTCTGCTTGCTTAATTACTTTTCCCTTTGAGACTTACCAATATTTTGCTCGAAATGCATCACTACTAAAAATGTAAATGCAAAATGTTCCCTTACAAAGCGTTAATAAATGTCATGATATTCACAAAGTACGGTGGTGGAGAATAGCTTTTTGGGAAAATGAGGGAGAGAAAGAAGAAGAAAGTAGCAGTAACAGATTATTCTATCAGTATATTCATTAAACAATCCAGTGTGAATAATTCCTTAAATAAACATAATTTCCTCTTTCTCTTACGTCAATGACTTATGACCCCTTTTTGGTCTGCAGAGTGACGAATCAATTTCCAGTCCACCATCGCAGGCCGCTTAAAGACGCATGCAGAATATTCAAAACGCCTGTACCCCGGCGCTAGAAACAAATATTCAGACTTTATCTCTTTTGATGGCATCCAATATGTGTTTCGTTCTCTAATGAAGACTGAAAATTGTAACACATCGAGCGAAAAAAGACATCCGCTGGTTAATTGAATCATCACGGTTGAGCAGGTTTGAGATTAATTCCACGTAAAGAGAAGATCAAAAGCGAGCCAGTTAGAAGGAAGTCGAGGGGAATAAGAGCAGTGAGGCTTGTGGGATAATCCCATTAAGAGCTGCGCATTCATTCAGACTGAGGATCCAGAGCTGTACAGTATGCGAAGAGATTAGGGCTGTGATGGAGAGGGGTCACAAGCAAACCTGTATTCTCACAGTTTTAGAACATTGTGGTGTATTATTCTGTGCGCTCAGTATTAAGCCTTTTTTAATTATGATTTTTGAGCAATGATCAACCACTATGCATGAAAGCTATTTCAGAGTTTGTCTCCGGAACAGATTGGATTACGAAAATGAAGACAAATGCATGCGTCACTGCTTAATACTGATCGCCAAGGAAATATTTTTAATACATTGGATTGCACCCACACTTGCATTGTATACACACGTAATGCAGCCGGGTATAGCGATGACGTCCTCGAGATCTGAGATTAGACGTCATTCTTCTGGAATATTAGTTTCCGTCTGTTCATGAATATTAACATTTCTATGTGGAAACAGCTCACTTGCTACCACTGAAAACAACTTTTAATGTTCAAAGTTCGTCTGAATAGCAGCATAACAGGGATTTAAAATTTGTTTTACAACTGTGTGTGTGTGTGTGTGTGTGTGTGGGGGGGGGGGGGGGGGGGGTTATCCGAGCTTCGCTGTGCTTTGTTGGCCAGTCGTGCATGCTTATAGTTAGCTAGCTAGCTAGATATATCTCTAACTAGCTAGCTAGCTAACTAGCTATATATCTATCCATCTATATAGATAGATATATAGCTAGCTAGCTGTATATCTATATAGATATACAGCTAGCTAGCTAGCTAGAGATATATATGAGCTGATAATGCTGCCGCCAAGCAACGGCATCGACTCAGAAGTGTAGCATCCGCCCCCTGGATCCAAAACCAATTTGCTCCGTCTGCACTTTGGCTGTCGTTTGCACTGTTAGTGTTGTTAGCGGCGCACCACTCGCTCAGCCGTCGCCTTTGTTGAGAGCCGTTGTGAGGCAACAGAAACGCGATCCCTAATTAAGTACAAAGCACCTTTTAATGAAGGGTAGCCAAAGGTCCACAGCCAAGCAAGCAGCTCTGTGAGGCTGTTCCTGTTATGGCACCGAGGTGCGTTGAGCTTACTGCTGATGTTATCACGCTGAAATGTTCACAGTGCCAAAGCTAACATACTGATGTTCAGCAGGTTACCTCCTTCATCATCTTAGTGTCGTGAGTTAGCCTGATTTCCTAATGACCAATACAAAAAGTAGACTTGATGATTATGTTGGATTCAAATTTATGGAGTCGCCAACGTTATTACGATTCATCCTGAGGGGGACGTGAACGTCTGTAACACACGTGTTGACATCATGCCAACATTTCCAATAGTTGTGGAGATGTTTCACTTAAAAACACAAGTCAACGTGGAGGCGGCGCTAGAGGAAGAGTCAGAGAATCACCGTAGTCATTAAAGTCTATTCTCTATTAATGTACTATTAATGTCTATTTTCTACAGTATGGCTGTAGAAAATATCATGCTAATCCAATAGTAAAGATATTTCAGTCTAGTCTAAAATGGTGTCGCCAGCTTTGCTAAGTAAATAAAAAGCTCAACTCATTGTGATGTAAATGTGGTACATTTTTGCTAATGAAATGAAAATATTTCTCCTTCTTGATAAATAAATGTTAAAGCCCCAGTACCACACATTTACATCTCGTCTGGTATTTAGTGTTCGACTCGACAAAATGACACAACCACGTTTTCAGACCTGTGCTTCTGGTTAAAACAAACACCGAGTGAGCGTGTTGTTCTATAATGAAATGGAGGAAAGCTCATCAATAAGGCAGAGTGACTCACAAAAACAGAACATTGGAAAATGTGCTTCATCATGCAAGTCATATTTATTTTGAAATTGTCAAGGCAATATAAACACAAGCGAAAGCAGACTTTAAAACCTCCCAAAGAATACTGAAACTGATGCAAACGGAGATCACAGAGGTTTGAATGCTCTTGCCAAGAAATATATAACGGATCCCAGATATTCTCGACAAACGACTACTCAGAAAACAATTAAATCCAACACCCTGCATATATTTGATTTCATTCAAATAAATAACCTATGATCAAAGCGGACAACGTAAGGACACTAAATCAAATTATTTGGCAAAACAATACAAAATATGTATTGACGGCTCTGGTCAAACTGGTGTATTTACAGAGAAATGGATGACAGAGTGGACGTGTGTGTGTGCGTGTTTTATAGTGTGTGTCTGTGTGTGTGTATGTGTGTGTGAGATCTCATTCCACAGAGCAGAAGTTATCCAGAGCATTCTCTCGGGTCTTTGGGAGCTCGCGTTGCTCCAGTAGTCGGTACTGGAAGGAAACGCGGTTGATATAGTTCCCACTGGACACCAGCCTCACCACCGAGTTATCACATCCAATCTTCATCTGGGCTGCAGGGAAAACGAGAAAAACAGATACTTTACACTGGCCTAAATACAGGGCAGCCTTTGTTCTCTGGCTGGCTGGTGCCTGTGTCTTTGTGTGTGTGTGTGTGTGTGTGTGTGTGTGTGTGTGTGTGTGTGTGTGAGTGTGAAGGGCACAGAGAGCACGGTAAATCCATTGCAATAGGATAATAAAATTGCAGTTCGTCGCAAATAAGTCAAAATTTATAAATTGCTCATTCCAATGTTCATAAAAGATCCTCAATATCATCTTTTCCTGTGTTTTTGAAATACATTCCCGCAAATATAGGAACGTATTGGTGAAAATTAAGATCTAAAATGCAATTCGCATGGCAAATATTATACCATTAAAAGGGGATGATCTTATATTTTCTTATTTTACGTATATATTATTGGAAGTACATCCTCACCATGAGGACCATGCTGCTGTTACACTGTGGTGAACACGGTTTTGAAGTGCATGGACTTTAAATTGTCAACACACACTGTGAAATGTACCAAACTGTGTGAAATAAATCTGCAATTTCTGGCAAACAATATCAGCTAAAATAAATAATAGTGAGCCAATGCTCATAATATAGTACAACATAGTATAATATAGCCATTGTCCAGTAAAAGGAGTGAGATTTTCTCCTGTTACAATACAGCTTCACATCGGAGGGAAACAGAACGGGCTCAGACTCACCGAGCCCAGTGAGGGAGAAGCAGAGGTCAGCCATGGGGAACATCATGGAGGTGTCCACCCCGTTGCCCCCCAGCAGCTCCACATAGTCACCTGACCCCGAACAGCCCGCCCACAACTGTCTCTGTAAAAAGGAAGTAAACAACAAAATATTCTGGTGCTGAAATGCAGCAGTTCATGTATTACATCGGCATTTTAAAGTGCCATGTTAATGGCAACTTGTGGTTTTTTTTGGTTGTTTTTTTCCAATTTGCAGTTTGGGTTGTACGTTGTGTAGACTAGCACATGCAAGCGCTTACATTTGTTATAATAATAATAATAATAAAGAAATGAGAAGAAAGATTATAAGCTATGAATCAACCTGCCAAGTTGCAGTACAAAATGTCCTCGCTTTATAATTTTCCTATTAGACATATGTGTGAAATTGTCACAATTTGCATATTAATTACTGAGTTATGGGGAAAAAAGCTTGTTTTTTAGGTCATAGTGACCATTGCTCAATAAACTATCAGTTCATTTTGGATGTTTTCTGCCAAATATTATGAAATTTCCTCTGAGTTACTGAGGTATGGGACCGACGGCCGCTGGTGGAGGCAAACCAATTCAAGATGAAAGGAGATTCAGGATTGTGCCGTCACACAGGTGTTTTCACTTTGCCTAATTAGACCTCTCCATGGACGCTGATCAGACTTAGTTGCACCTGTCAGAGCAGCAGCAGCAGCTGACCACAGCGTCTCTCAAACACCTCGTGGGTCTGGTGGTTTTTGGACGACTATGTCGATTTTATTTTTTAGGAAGTTCACTAGCGATATTTTTCCATTACGATACCTACGCTGGGAACATGAAATAAATAGCTTTGTCACAAACGTGAGAAGTGGCACGGGCGTTTTCATGCTTTCTGGTGTTGTTATGTTATGTTATGTCTATTTATGCAAAGAACCAACACCCATGGGTGCAGCAACCCATTTGGTCCCTGTTACAAATGCAATGTAATCATTGCAGGTCACAAGCGAGCCCTCTGCCAGGTTTCCCCTCAACCTGTGTGTCGCGTTATAACTGGCTTCCCAATTTAGCATTATAAACATCTAGCATTATAAATATCGAGCATTCTAAATATCTAGCATTATAACATATAGCATGCTAAACATCTAGCATGCTACATAGCTAGCATTCTAAACATTTAGCATTATAAACATCTAGCATGCTAAACATCTAGCATTATAAACATCTAACTTGCTAAATATCTAGCATTATAAACATTTAGCATTATAAACATCTAGCATGCTAAACATATAGCATTATAAACATCTAGCATGCTAAATATCTCGCATTATAAACATTTAGCATTATAAATATCTAGCATTATAAACATCTAGCATTAAAATTATATACATGCTAAACATCTAGCATGCTAAATATCTAGCATGCGTCTGTGACGCCAGTGCACTGCGTTTCTCAACCGAAGTCTACATCATTCGTTCATTCAAAGAGGACTTTCAGTAAAGCGAGAGTACGTCGCCAATGAGAGGTTTCTATAACTGACGTGTGTGTGTGTGTGTGTGTGTGTGTGTGTGTGTGTGTGTGTGTGTGTGTGTGTGTGTACACACGTGTGTGTCTCACCTTTGGGGTGAGTTCATTGCTTTTGGCCTGCCCAAGGCTCAGATCTGTCAGTCGGATCTCTACGGGGTAGATGATGGAGAAGCTGCAGTTCCTGCGCTGGTGTGGCATCACCATGGTGAAGCTGCCCTCTGGACTCTGAGACATGATGTTACAGGCTTTACACACACACACACACATACACACACACACACACACACACACACACGGGGAGAGAAACTCATTACTGACACATCATGTTACAAATTGGACATGATCAAGGCTGACTGCGGGGAGGGGACACAATTAGGGCAGAGCGTGGAAATACAATTACATTTCTGATGACAAAGATGAGAAAATAACGACGTTTGAATTGATAACAGTATGGTAGACGAGACGGGCACCGGCGGGAGTCGGAACGGTTTACTCCCGCCGACACGTTGTTCATTTAGAAACATGTTCGTGGCGAAGGAGCCGTGCCAATCGGAGCTTAGGAGAGAATATTAGAACACATATTTGAATATGAGATTAATGACTTTTTACTGTTGTATGTGTCATTATTATTATTATTTTCACATTTTTAGGTTGGTAACTGTCACTTGCATACAAAGGCACTTAGTGATCAATATATAAATGCGACCTCACACATTGGCCGGAGATTTATGGCAATTCCCTACAGATAATCCATTTAAACTCCTTTTTTTTGTGTGCCGGTGCTCTTTCTTTATCCGTCTTTGTCTCGCAGCTTGGCTGTGATTGTTACGTTGCTTGACACAGGGCTAACACCGTGTTTGTCGAGCAGCTGGAAAACAGGTGCACGCCTCTCATTCAATCCCTCCCTGTCGCTCTCGGCCTTGATTAATGCTCGACCACGCGCGAATGTCCATGAAGAGCACACATGCGTGGTTCTAAAAAAAACAACACACACACATAAAAGTAAATAACACAAATCACATCTCAAACACAACGCATTGGAGCTCGTTGGGTTTTTTCGTTGTTTACAATTCAACTTTTTATGGATGTCATGTCGGTTTATTTTGCTTTTCAGCCCTCTCGTGACGTCGAGGACTCACGGAAGGGGTTGTGTATCTTCCTGACGGCGAGGGTGAAGCCGCTGTCGGGGCTGTGAATGCGAAAGAAGATCATGGCGACGTTCTGAGAGGAGCGGCTGGAGGCTCCCGGTGCGGTGGAGGAGCAGTAGTCGGTGTAGCGCTGGTGGAGAGGGAGCTGGTGGTCCTGCCTGCTGGGGAACTTCTCTCCCTTCAGGACCCAGCCGTCAAACATCTGTAGGAGGACAATCGTAGTTTCTTTACTTCACCTGCAGAACGGACGCAGCTCAAGTTAACACTGCGATCACTAATTACAAGTCTTGCAATTAGATTTAATCCTAATGAGCAGCTTTCTGTCATCAGTGTATGAATGTGTCTGAATAATGGCATGTAGTGTAAAGTCATATGAATATAGCTTTGTATGAAAATCCATATTTACTGAATTAATCAGCATCTTTCTGATGTCGGTCTTGTGTCTCATAAGGTATTTTCTGGTGTTTCTTGTGTGCTGTGCACCTTGTCTGTTGTCTGGAGGATGTTCGTGACAAATAGATTTCCCCACTGGGGATTAATGTCTAATTCTAATCTAATTACACACGTTTTTGATTAGCAAACAAATTCAGATTGAGTTTAAAAGGCACCTTTTATGTCAGGTGTCTTCTTTAAGGCTATGAGTCCAATCCAGTTTACAGCACAGCGTCTACACTGATTATATTCCAACAACTATAACCCAACATGGATTTATGAAATTAAATGTACTGTGTTCCAGAAAGATGATGTGTGCTGTTTGATTATTTTTGCATTGTTCTCCCGCTAAAGAGGGACTGATCCGTGCAGGTCGACCCAGGCTGTGACCCCAGTCCCTCCGTGTGGTAAAAGTTGATTCCTGCCATGCCTCTTACCACTTTGGCCCACATGAAATGACTCTGCACTGTAACTGGCAGGCTTGGCTGCACAACTAAAGCCTTCCCACACATGCTCTGAGTAATGTGACCAATGCACAGAGGATCCGGTGGGGTGTTTGGCCCTTTTGAAACGCCGCCTTAACGCAGCTTGGCACCATTTTAATCAAACAGGAGGCGATGAAATAGAAATTGAAAAAAAAGTTTGAACTTCCCGTCCCCCACTCACAAAAGGCGGGTTCGGGGGCGTGGGGGTTATTTAATGTTTGGTGAGATGGAGCCAACCTTGATGAAGTCTCCGGCGCTGCAGTCGATGTTGACGTCAGACAGCTCCAGGCTGATGACCTCGTTGGGCTCGGCGATGATGAAGGCGGCGCAGGCCAGCTGCGGCTGAGACGCCACGAAGGTGAAGTAGCCGTCGGTGGCCAGCATGTCCAAACATCCTACAAAGCACACACACACACACACACACATACACACTTATTCACAATGACAGAGGGGGAATTCACACAACACATCACTCATCTGTTGACCACCAGTCAACAGGGACGTGGTGTGATCTTCACGGCTCCGTCATGAACTCACAGTGTGATTTCATAATCAGCTTTATGGTCAAACACAAGTCTTTGTAGTTTTTTTTATGCTCAAACGGCGGAGCTCTTGTGGCTCTGGGGAGTTTGTGCCAAAATTAATAATTACGTGTTCATTAAGTCAGCTGGTAGAGGAGTTTTTCTAAAAATGTTTGCTCTTTGATTCACTACATCTAAATATAGCTGCATGTACGTTCATGCGTGTCTAGCTGGGGTGAGGGGGAAAAAATCGATACAGCATAGTATCGCGATATTTTGCGTGGCGATATTGTATCGATGCACGGAAGCCGAGTATCAATCTTTTATTTAATAAATTCAAAAACTTTTTGGTCCAAGAATAATAAAATCTATTTATTTTTTTTTGACAAAGTTTTCCTTTGGGGATAATTTGCGGTTAAAAAAAAAAAGGTAATAAATCGCAATACTCAATGTATCGCAGTATCGTGATAATATCGTATCGGGACTTAAGTATCGTGATAATATCGTATAGTGGGATTTCCACCCCTAATGTCTACTACCATGCACAGTACAGTTGTATCTATGGATTGATTAAGTGATTTATTGATTCTGAAGTTCCTGCTGGCACACTAGATCTGCAATGAACATCTCTGCACCGACTGTTTTAAAATCCATCACTTAACACACTTTCAATTATGCAAACGGTCCACTTGTTGTTTGCCAAGTCCTGTGAGCACAAGCACTGAACTAAAGCCATAGTTTATACTGCAGCACTTACTGAGAGGTCGGCGGAAAATAAAATCCTCTGATTCTCTCTTCTGGTCCAAACTGAGCAGAGAGTATAATCCATCTGCAGCCTCGTTGTCCTGAGTGAAAACAACGGAAATGGAGTTTTTTTCTTCTTCTTTTTCTTGCTGTAACTCGCGGTAAAACTTTCAGAAAATGTATTGATCATCAATCAAAATGCCTCACCTCAATGTAGCGACTGAGTCCCGTCCTGGAGGAGAGGGAGACCAGGAAGAGGAACAGCTGTGCGCGCAGAGCCACCGACATCCTGAAGTGCGTCTCTCGGTAAAGTGTTTCCTGAAGCGGAGGAGGGAATAACGGCGCTGTGTGAGAGGTGGCGGCTTTTATAGCAGCGCAGACACACACACACACACACACACACACACACACACACACACACACACACACACACACACACACACACACACACGCAGGCAGGCCGACACCAGAGGGTCACTCACAGGCACCGAGTCGTGCGCCCTGGAGACTCATTTCCATCGTGGGTGTGACGATCTGAGCAGTATTATCCCACATGTGCTTGGCTCTGTGTGGATTCATCATTTCAATCAAAAGACAAAACGTCAAGCTGCCAAATTGCCTCCACATCATATTGCTTGGAGGTCGTTTCATTGTGCGGGGCAATTATTACATTATGATGGCACTGAATTCAGATGGAAATGAAGCTCATGAGAAAGAACACACAAAAAAACAAATTGCAGTTTTTAAAAAAATATTTTTTCTTCTTCTTTCGTGATGTATCCATCTTTATCTAGTTGAGTTTTCCCTCTATTTTCCTATGTCTCTCTATCTAATATTGCACAAAAATGTGGATTTCCCATGTTCACATCTTCTAAAAGATGAATATTTGGAGCACACATGAGCACATAGCCCGCAATGACCTGGGTTCAGTTTCCCAACAGCAGGAGCTCACTCAAAATAAAGCACCGTGCAGTGTTTGTGAGGGAAGTGATGGGTCTGAAGGTCAGAGAGTCGGCTTGTGACTGCAGCCTCACTGGCCTGTGAGGTAACAGGTCCAACATCTGTAGATCTTTGCCTCGGAGCAAACGCTGACTGGGGAGGGAAACCTTTCTGATGGCACTGACGCTGGACTAAGTCACCTGTCAATGTCAATACCCAGTGTGTCTCCATCACAGCCGGAGGAATCACCGTCACAAACAATCAATCATGGTCATCTGCAAAACAGTCAAGAAATCTCACAGCACGACTTTCCAAATGAACCACAAAGTTATGTTTATAGGAAAAACATCACAAAGGAGTCACTTCACAACACTTTGGCACGCAGACACAGATCCCTCGAGTCCTGTGCTTGTCCGACCCGTCAACCACCCACATGTCCACCTATAGTCTGTTCATTTGTCTTTCATTTGTACAGCCACAACGGAAAAGGATCCAAATCGAACACATTGGCTTCGTTCTTGTGCTGCTGACGCATGTCGTTCACAAGTAATGTGTCTCGAGGTCGTGAGGGGTCGTCGCACATCTCCATCTTACTGGAAAAAGCTCCAGATCCTGGACGCTGTTGTTTTTTTAAGGAAGGCAAAACAAAACTTTTACAGAGAAGCAATAGAAAGCATCCTGACTGGAACATTAAAAACGTGGGTTGGTAGCATCAGTGACATTGGTGACGAGAGGTCTCTGCAAAGGAGATGAAAGACACCCTGCTGCCATCTGGCAAACCTTACAGACGTACAGCAGCTGCTGTTCCACGAGAGCAGCTCCTCGTGAGACTCCTAAGTTCATCATCCACATATAATATAGTTAAGTTGTACTTTAGTTTTTGTGTGTTTTTCCTATGTAGCATTTTGCTGCGCAGCCCTGTTGTACAATGACGATAACGTAACTTTGTATACGACTTGTTTTTCCTCAACTTCTCCACTTAATCTCCCTCCACTCATGGAGGAAACTTAGTTTCCAAACCAAGAGGTGAGAGCAGCTGGATGGATGCGGTGGCAACAAAAGCTACTCGACAAAGTCCAACAGAGACTTCAGAGAGTATTTAGTGTGGAAAATCAATTATGTAGTCAGCAGGTTGATAATATAGTTTTGCTAAAGTCGAGCACACGCAAATAATCACACAATCAGACCGGGTGGTTCGCAGCACGGGGTGATCTACTCCTGGTGTTTCCATTATTTTGGCAGTGACTTGTTGTAGACGTTCACAATACTGACACTTGTTTAGTTACTCGACCAGAGATCCACCTGCTCCACCTGCAGAGAGCATTAAAACAGCTGTATTCAAAAGCAGAGTATTAAAGACAACTTGTGACAAAACAAGAGCAAACTGTGGAGAACACAAAGAACCAAAACAGTCCAGAATGCTTCAGCAAAATCAGAAGAAAAAGAGAGAAGCTGTGATGCAATCTGGTTTGTAATGACATGGCAAATTCATTTAGATGCGACTAATCGTTTGTGTCCACGCCGCCTCTGTGGAAAGGTCAAACTCAGATAGAGATGGCGATCATCCCGCCAGCGTTCATTCAGCCTTTTCAGCCCACTCTTGCTCCCATTCATCTGAAATAAAGAGACACTCTGTGTGAAACTCCGGACCCGCAATTATCTCAAGCTAACGACGGCTGACATGTTCTCCGAGTGATGAAGGTCTGAGATGCCACACACAGGGCGACACACAATGAACATTATGGAGAACCTTTGATGACCTATTCGAGGTGTATTACTTTCATTTAAAAGCCCACAGTGGGCAGCGGTGATAATTAGTCTTTGTGTTGAGAAGATGTCTGAAGCTATTAGCCAGGGTCTCGCTGCTAACGCGTGCAGCGCTAATGTGAACGACAGCTAAGGAAGAAGGAAGTAGAAGCGAAACACTCAGAGAGAGAGTGTGTATGTGTGTGTGTGTGGTCTCATTGTGCTACAAGTGCCTGTCCCTTGGCGATTACACACAAAAGCTGCGATGTGTGTGATGTGACGCTGTGATACATACTGTAATTGTTTAAATTCAATTTATTTAATGAATCGATGGATTTTAATGAACACTTAAACCCACAGAATGACGAACAGACACACACATATGCATTATGCTGGTTTATTCACAGACTTGACCTCCTAATCCAATGTAATATAATCCCTGCATATTAATGACACGATGGATTTAAACAGAAAAAGCAAGAGTGGCGGATAACATCAAACACACAACGACTCCAAAAGAATGTGACAGCGTTCAACGTAAAAACACATGAATATTAAATCAGCTGTTACAATCAGTGATTTTAGTTATGGGGAAGAAAAGTTGGCAAATGTTCCTGCAATGAAATGATGTCTCATTTTAATATGATAATTCATTCAGGAAGCTTCACTTCCTCACTATTGAAATAAATTCAAGTGCCAGCTGCCTCACCAATACAGAAGACTGCAGCACCATCTGCTGGCAGCTGTTGGAACAGCCATATATATATATATATATATATATATATATATATATATATATATATATATATATATATATATATATATATATATATATATATATATATGGTCCATGTGTGGGCTATGGGGTTTATATCTACTCAAGATATGCACATGAAATACAAGATATGCTCATGAAATACCAGGTATGCACATGAAATACGGTTTATTTTTCAATGCCACTGCAAGTAAAAGTCAAGATCCAAACTTAGAAGATTCTTTCGAATGCTCTCGCCGAGAGACCGAAGCAGCTCATGAAACCTTCAGGCGCTGTGGTGTCGGGCCTCTGCGTCTGGGTGACGGTTGGCTCGGCCGGCCAGATGCTACCGTCGCCGCCGCCGCTCCATGTGGTCAGAGTTAAACCACAGCGATGGTTGATTCCAGACATTAGCATCTTAACCCTGCTCCGTATCCCAGCATGCAACCTCCTCCTGCACACCTGCTCCTTGGCAAAGATAGCACGTAGCTAAGTGTTTTTGCCTTGTGGCTCATTGTGCGTTACCCCTCTCTCTCTCACACAAACACACACACACAAACTTGTGGTGGGGATCTGTCCGTCAACACAGCGGTCCAGCAGCGGCTCCACTGCCTGACTGACCCATTCATCTCCTGCGGCGGCCGTAATGAGCCGGCCCTCCCCGTTTGGACCGGCCTGACAGAGAGAGATTACTTTAAAGTCTGCATGGATTTTTTGTTCTCCCCTCGTCCCCTCCTCCCCATTCCTCTCCCCTGAAAGTGGTTAATTCAAAGTGCATTAATGAGGAGCGATGGATAACACACTCTTCCTTTAATTACCTTCCAGTGGAGTTCTTCGGGGGAGGCCTGGTGACTCCCATCTGATGCCGGCCGCTGTGTTTGCTCCTTTTATCGCACACATTTTGTAGTGAGGACGAATTACAAGTCCTATAGACTCGCTCTGAATTCAGGTGACAAATATCAGGATGCAAACCTCTTTTATTCAGTCATTCTTGAGTGTAAATATTGTTAAATGTCTAACACACACTTTCCTATGTTCACCTATTTATTGGCGATGTCACGGGACAAAACCATCACTCTCAGACGGTATCGATATCGCTTGAGATGTGGGCTGATTTGGCCGAGGTACAGAGCTTTGGCCTCGCAGCGATGATTGATGGCGCATGCAGAAGATGAGAATAATTCTACTGAATAGTATAATTAAAGAGCACACTGTGGAATAATTGTCCTGGAGCATCAGGGGACGTCTTTCCTTTCAAGGAAAACACAACGAGACAGACTGACGCAGTGAGTCTGTCTCAACTTCTAAAGGGCCGAGAGAGTTGAACACATAAGTCCTGTCAGCGTGGAGTGGAGGAGAACCTGCTGGGTTCAGGATCTAGAACCACTTCCATGTCCTTACAAAGTCTCAGGAGGCTCCCGTGTGTAAACGTCAGACTGGTCTTTCAGAAATCATCCTTCCAGCTGCAGGCGGTGACCGTCTCCAATTACCGGAGACAAAAACAGCTCAGTACCAACCGCCTCCTTCCATCTCGGGGGCTCCTGTCTGATGCTTTTATCCATGTCAGTGTCAGGGGGCTGAGGATGCAGGCGGGGGAAGAGGGAGGAGGGGTGAAGGAAGAAGAGGAGAAGAAGGAGAACATGAAAAGAAGAAGAAGATGGAAAAAGGAGAAGAAGGATAAGGAGGAGCAGGAGAAGAAAATGAGATGGAAAAGAACAAGATGGAAACAAGAAGGAGAAGACGAAGGAGGGAAAGAAGAAGAAGGAAAAGAAGGAAAAGGAGAATGAAGAGAAAGGGGAGAACGAGAAGAAGGAGAAGAAGATGGAGAAAAAGGAGAAGAAGAAGGAGAAGGAGGAGAAGGAGAGGAAGAAGAAGAAGAAGTTAGAAAAGATGAAGAAGATGGAAAAGAGAAAGATGGAAAAGGAGATGAAGAAGAAGGAGGAGGAGAAGATGGAGAAGATGGAAAAGATGGAGAAGAAGAAGAAGAAGAAGAAGAAGAAGATGTCAATGGTAGACACACCATGAGGATTCATACAATGACTTTAAAAAAGACAACAACAAAAATGTTCCTCTTTGTTCATAAACGATAATACTGAAGTGTTCCACTCCCTCACACGGCCTCCTTGTAGGAGACCGATCTATTTGATGTCCTTGAATGACAGCAATATATATATATATATATATATATATATATATATATATATATATATATATATATATACATACAAATTCTGATTCATTTTCATTAGTTTGGGTGCACCCCTGGACTCCGTAGCATGTCTGCAGGTGGGAGGGGCCTCATGTCCGCAGGTGGGCGGGCCTCATGGCTGCAGGTGGGAGGGGCCTCGTGTCTGCAGGTGGGAGGGGCCTCATGTCTGCAGGTGGGCGGGGCCTCATGTCTGCAGGTGGGAGGGGCCTCATGTCTGCAGGTGGGCGGGGCCTCATGTCTGCAGGTGGGCGGGCCTCATGGCTGCAGGTGGGAGGGGCCTCATGTCTGCAGGTGGGCGGGCCTCATGGCTGCAGGTGGGAGGGGCCTCATGGCTGCATGTGGGCGGGGCCTCATGTCTGCAGGTGGGCGGGCCTCTGGCCTCTGACACTCAGTGAACGTGTTCCTTCATCACTCAGCCTCCGCTGTGGTCTCATCCAGCCTAATAAACATTGATTAGTCCGCACAATCAATGCGCTCAATGACAATGATTCAGTGCGCTGTATAAATGTATCGACTGCAATCAGCTGCAAACAAGCAGCCCTCCTTTTTCATGCATTCTCTGCGTTTTATTAGCCGTCTTTTGATGGGACAATAACTGTACGCTTCTCCGTCGAGTTAACAGACATATTTCATTAAGTGCTACCGAGATGAGATAAAAGAAGAAGAAAAAATATATATTGACCATCTGTCTAGATTTTTTTTGTATAAATAATTGCATGAATGACTAAAAAAAAAACCTGCGGTGCTCCCGACAGCCACCAGCAGGTGGCAATGTTTAGCTGCTGTTGGCGTCAAAGTACAGAGTCTCATCCCGAAGAGATCTTTTTTACACCTTACAGTGACTTTGACTTGTCCACGAAGGCTTATCATTAAATTACAATAAGGGTGCATGGCTCAAAAGAGGAAATATAGAAGAACAACTGTCGGATAGTACCAGTTAGCCACCTGCATTCAGGTGCAACATGTGAAAACACACATATCTATGTCAGTCTGGGTCGAGGAAAAGTTTTTGGGGAATACCGCCACACACACACACACACACACACACACACACACACACACACACACACACACACACACACACACACACACGCACACACACCTATCTAAAACACCATCTAAGATCCGGAGAACAGCCGCACTCGCGTGATCTGTCATATCATCTTTCACGCAACAGTTGAACTGGAGGAAGGAGGAGAGAAGTAGGAAAAAGCCCCGACGTGGAACGCGCGTAACTTTGGTTCCCGCGTGCGCGCGGTCCACGCATGGCCGGGTCACGTAATGAATGTTGATCAAGTAGAAAAGCCTGTTTAATCAGGACGGATCGCTGTGCAGAGGTGGAGAATGTCAGAGAGAGCAGGCACAGCTGCTTAGTGAGGAATCCAATATTGACTGTCGGGATAAATGTCCTGCATATTCTCTCATCTGTCCCAGGGGCCGCGGTATTATGCCTCTCACGTTAGCGCGCCTAATTGGATTAAAAATGGCTTGTTATTGGGAGAAAAATGAGGGAGAAAAACTATCATGATTATTGCCTCTCAACAATGTTGGCTCCCAGAGCTGAAGTAATTGTCGAGGCTTCGCGAAAATGTCAACAAAACAATACAAAACATCCCGGTTCACGCGGAAGAAACGGCCGCTTTGATGGATGGAGGCAGATGGAGAGAGAGGCGCGCGTGCAGGCCTCGATCAGCGGCTCTTCCTGATACAACACGGCTAAGAAATGTGTCTCATCAACGTGTAGCATTCATTTGCCACATTGTATGTATGCTCAGATTGTGTGCGTGTGTGTGTGTGTGTGTGAGTGTGTGTGTGGAGGCAGTATGCACATGCACGCATGGCTGTGAACGCATGCATGAACAGGAGTGAAACAGACAAATCCATCAGATGTCCGCTGGGTGTTGGTTTGTGTACCAGGAGCCATTAACAGGAAATAAATGCCCGACGCCATAAAGCTGACAGCGTCTCATTCATACTGACACTCAGCTAAATGACACATAAAAGCACTGATGACATCATCATTAAATATTGATTCTAACGGTGCTCCAAACAGGAAGGAGAAGGAGAAGGAGGAGGGGGAAAAGAAGAAGAAGAAGAAGAAGAAGAAGAAGAAGAAGAAGAAGAAGAAGAAGAAGAAGAAGAAGAAGAAGAAGAAGACATATTCTAGATGAGGGGGATTTTGAGGAGGAAAAAAGGAGTCAGTGGCTTCTCGTGGGAGAAAGATGGACAGAGGAGAAGCAGGAAGAAGAAAAAGGGGAAGAGAGAGAGAGAGAGAGAGAGAGAGAGAGAGAGAGAGAGAGAGAGAGAGAGAGAGAGAGAGAGAGAGAGAGAGAGGTGAGGGCTTGGGAGGGTAGCAGGAGATTTAGGGCTGAGGCTCAGAGCAGATGTTCTCGTTGATGATGATGGATGCGGCTTGTTGAGATGCAGAGTTGTTATCATGAGAGGCTCTCGCGAGCCTCCTCGCGGCGCACTTCCCTCCCCAGATGTCACCGCGCGCGTGCACGCGCACGCGTGTCACGACGATTGGAGAGCTGAAATGAGCAAGCAGACACTAACACGAACACCTACTTGGTTCTCCACGAGGAGCTTTTGGGCTCAAAACATGATTTTTGGAACGCAAGTTTAAAAAAAAAAATCCCTCCGCAGTTTAAAACTCAGAGTGATGACGTCACCAGATGAACAGACGCACGAGCTGCAGCCGAGGGACTGGTTGAGCTCAACTTCCCGTCTCGAGCTCTAAATTGGATTAATTTGAAGCTTGTTTCCCCTTTTAGAGACATTTTATGGCGTAAAGCACATATCACCAAGGTACCACACATCACCGAGGACACACACGCTTTAAACACACACACACACACACACACACACACACACACACACACACACACACACACACACACACACACACCCTGGCAGCAGCTGGTGCTGGTGTGTGTGTCTATGTGTGTGAGTGTGTGTGTGTGCGCGCGTGCTGAGTGGTAACCTGCTCTCCACTCTGACCAGATAAAAGGTGCAGGGCAGAAACACGTCGGTAATTGATTGCTAATTAGTTCCTTTGTTGTCGTCCATTGTGTCCTGACACAGCTTTGCCCCCGGCTGTCTATTCACCAGCAGAGTCTGTTGGAAATCAGCATATATCCAGACCATAATGAGACCGAGTGATGGAAGCACAACAGGAGACATAGGAGCTGCAACAGAGGACATGGCAGTGAAAGCTGGATGTTTTCTTCTTCTTCCTCCTCAGAAATCATGCCGGAATAGTCTCATTCCAGGATTAGTTATTAATCTATTGTGTTTATTTTGCAGTGATAATTCCCACTAATCAACAGTAAAGCTGTAAGTGAGCCAGAGTTAGCCAGAGAGGCTCATTCCTCTCTGCTGTCCCATGGCCAGATTGTTTCATGGCAGCCTAAAACTGTAAAATTTCCAAAAAACATAATGCAAATCACGAGGTAATAAACGGCCCATATATGTGCAGCTGCATTCTGCTTTACAGTATCGTGGTGCAGGACTCTTCCATGCTAGATGCTATACCCACATCCTCTCTCTCTCTCTCTCTCTCTCTCTCTCTCTCTCTCTCTCTCTCTCTCTCTCTCTCTCTCTCTCATCAGTGCATGAGAAATTACCTAATGAGGAATGGGTCGCACATTTCCACAAACTCATTAACCCGCGAGCGAGTGAGACTAATTGCAGCGTTTGGGTAATGTGGTTTCACATCTGTTACTGCGGCCCGGGACGCGGGGAGAGGAGTGAGCACCGGGGCTGCTGCAGGAGACACACACACACACACACACACACACACACACACACACACACACACACACACACACACACACACACACACACGCAGCATGTCACTTTGGCTGTGGCTATAACGGCTGATCGACTATTGTCACGCAATGTTGTGTAGTGACATGCCTCTGCAGGGAAGCTGGGCCACCTGCAATCATTCTGATACACACATATATATATATATATATATATATATATATATATATATATATATATATATATATATATATATATATATATATATATATATGTTGTGTAAGTGGATCGTATAAGCAGTGACTTTGAGTTGTTGACCATCATGAAACAAATCATTAAAAGAAGAAAAATAGATGAAATGTATTTGTGTTCTCTCTGTTTCCCAAAAGATTTCCATTCATTTTAACATTCAATGTCAAAATGAACGGGCTGCTATAACAAATGTCCTGTAAAGAAAAAGTTCAATCGTTCATGAACAATTTGATAACCTGATGTTTTATCTTCCATCACTAAATTACACATGGACAAATAGTGTTCTTTCTTAATTATCCCTTTCTTGCCAGTCTGTAAATTAACACAGTGTGGCCTGTTTGTTGTGTAGCAGACATGTAATTACAGTGTTGTGCTCGCTGCAAACAGCTTGGGAAATACACAATGCACAAACTGCCTTTTGTTTTTCTATCGCATGTTGGAAAACCTCAGGCTATTTCACTTAAGTTAATTGCGTGAAACAGAAACACACACACACACAAACACACACACACACACACACACAAACACACACAAACACACACAAACACACACACACACACACACACACAAACACACACACACACACACACAGAGGAATAACTAGTTTTTCCAGGGTCTTGACTTGAGTTGGTATTTTCAATAATTCAGTGCATTACTGCAAACAAATTTATGTTAATAGAAAAGGTGGGAACCAACTGTTTAATATGGGGGAAGTAATATACTTTTGTTAATTATGATTAATCCTTTGTTTAACCCCCCCTGCATTGTTACAGAAACTCCAATTATAAGTTTACAGGCAGTGGGACTGCTTATGGTAATGCCATATCTCATCAATTACCATCGCGTGACCATAAATTGGCCTCAGCGCTGACAACGAGACGAGGTTAACACGCTGATTAATTTGGGCTGCTGTGATTTCAGGCTCAAGTTGACACTTATAATCTTTGACACAGACAGTGAGGTTCGCTCACTTTCATAATGGAAAAAATGTTATTTACCTCTCCCGGAGACCGAGCTTACAGACATTACATCTCACATCAGGATAATTTGAAATTAAGGTAACGCAAACAAGGGGAGTTTCTCTTGTTGCACGACTGATGGGCGAGTAATGAGGAACTTTGAATAAATGTCAAATGATCAAAAGGTGTGAAAGTTAAACTGCTTAAACGTGGACTATCTGTATATTTGTGTTGTTATAACGTGCAAAACACAGTCTGAGGCGCCATGATGAGTCAGAAATGATAGAAAAAGTGTCTTCAACAACTTCAGTGTGTCAGATTAGATTAAAAAGCGTCTGAGGAATGTGTGTGTCCATCGCTCATTGACATTCGTACTATATTTCAATGTTTGCTGCATTAGTTGCAGTGATTGTTGAGGCCTGCTGAGCTGCTGAAGCTGTGTGAGTCTGCACAACGTCTTCTCCACGGTTCCACTTTGTTATAGCGTCAACACAACAAACAGCACAAACACCACGCTCAACTTGTTTCATTACTTATTCATTTAATTGGTATTTTGCTTAATGGATTTGTGCTCACCACTTTGTTAGGGGTCTGATTGACAGGTGCAAGACGGCCCCGCCCATAAACAGCTTGTGCTGCATCAGAAGCCAGTGAATATTATTGATAACCGTGTATTATAGGACACAGCGGTGCAGTATTTTGATCTCTTTATCAGAGATTTGCTATCTAAAGTGAATCTCATGGGGATTCCCAGGTGTTTCTGTAGAACTATATAATAATGTAAAAGCTGTAATATGATTCCATCTGACTGAAAACAACTCTTTAATGACACTAAACACGAGGCCATTTGGCCTATTTATGTCCACACAGCACCTATCAGTTCCTGCGGCTCCAGCAGTGTGTGTGTGTGGGATTAACCTGCAGACATCAGAGTGTGACCAAAATACAGGCTGAGAGGTGTGTGTAGGATTATTGACAGGCGGAAACATTGAGAAATTCCATATTTCGAACATTCCCATGGAAACATGGGTGGCCTTGTGTTAACATTTCTAGAATAATATTGTATATTTTAACCAGATGAGTTTTACTGCAACTAATGAATTGCCATCATATACTTCTCCAGGATGGACACACACACACACACACACACACACACACACACACACACACACACACACACACACACACACACACACACACACGCACACAGCTGTTTAGTTACAGTCCATCCAGTGGGCTCAGTGGGATGACCGTCATGGTTAAAAGCAGTGACCGTCACATCCCAGCACTGACATCTTTACCGCTCATATCTGCCTCACTGGGACCAGTCACCCTTCATAAACCCGTTAACCCAGTCACCTCAGACACCGGGCACTGGGCAACGACCAGTAATGGAAGTTTAGGCAACAGCGTGTATATATATATACATATATATATATATATATATATACATATATATATATATATATATATATACATATACATATATATATATATATATATATATATATATATATATATATATATATAGTAAGAATCCCATTGTAGTTTTTCATGGTGACAATCCAAATAAACTACAAGTCCCATCCACAACCGACCGGGTCAGTAATGAGGGTCACGCGGGCCTCAAAGTCATAGGAACGTGTGCAAAATGGTCGTCATATAGATCTGGTTCAGCTTAATGGAGAGACATGAATCATTCTTTGTGTTGACATTCTTGAAAATTACTTTTTATTTGTTTGTTCATTTTTAAATTGGTACAAACCCGTCAATGTGGAGCATTTGATCAAACATTTAAGAAATGTGTCAAGTAATAGCACATACAATAAGTTAAAACATGTCACAAAAAAGACCAGCGGGTACATAGCAAGAATGTTTTCTCTACACAAAACATCCTAAAACAGCATAGGCCTACTGAAAGATCATTGTTTGTATATTTTTTTGTCCTCTCGAGAGGTGTGACGCTCCCTCTCATGCAGACGAGCCTCACAGAAGCGCCTCTCCGATCTGAGTGGGGGCATCATTTTCTCCTTAAATTATCCAAGCGTTTAAATCCACATGCACAGTGCATGCTGCCCGAGACCCCGTTCAATAGGCCCAACCTACAGTGTGGTGCGCGCGCGCGCGTGTGTGGTATAGGCTGTCACCAAAAATGTATACCCAAATCTTTATAAATAACCGTTTGACATAACACAACTTCACCTGAACACAATAACGCGTGTGTGCTGTAAAGACACACTCAATGAAAACGCAAAATACGACGATTGTTTCGGCTCTCGGTAATTTCGGGCCATTAGTCTAGAGATCATTACAATAGTATTCATCATCAATAGTTGATAAAAATCCTTTTGAATTAAGATAAATAAACGCCAAACCCCAAGATATTTTTTTTCTTCCATTTGTCCATCAGTGTTGTCCTTTTTCTTTCTGCCCTCGTGCCTAGAGATGAAGTACAGTCTCCATTTTCTCACATTTCAGGCCTGATTAGCTCGCGCGCTCTCTCGTTTTGATCTAATAGCGGGAATAAAAACAGGAGGAGGAGGAAAAAATAAAAAGCGCCGCAGGGTTGTGGGGCTGGGACGGAGGAGGAAGTTGGGAGGAAGAGGATTGCGGCCGCGGTGTGTTGTTGTTGTTGTTGTTGTTGTTTTCGTCGCTGTTGAAAAGTCACTAAGTGAAGCTCATGGACACTGTGTGCTCCAGCGCTTTGCGCCGCAGCGACGCGATGCTTGTCCCTCTCCACATGTCACTGTCCGGGGAGCTACACAGCTGCGGCGAGCCCGATACGTTCGTGGGGCCGGAGAGAGACGCCGACATGCCGGGGAAATGCGACTGGTAGAGGTGGGACTGCAGGCCGGAGCCGTTGGAGGAAAGGCCGTTGGAGAGACCCATGGAGTTTGGCGGCCCCGGGCCCAGGCTGCACTGTGACAGCGACTGCATGGACTGCATGCCCGGCTGGCGACCCATGGCCTGCGGGAGCTGCAGCTGGGAGACGCCCGGCATCCCCGTGGCCCAGCGAGTGTCGTTGGCGTGGAAGGAGCAGAGGCTGTTCTCCATGGCGGCCGCGGCGGAGAACTGCTGCAGGCCCGCGGTGGGGAGCAGCGTCCCCGGGGAGCGGAACACGTTGGTGGTCTTCTTCCTCTTCTTCCACTTGGCGCGTCTGTTCTGGAACCAGACCTGCGAGCAGGGAGACACGACGGTGAGCCACTCAGACGTACAGGCATGTGAGGAACACGTGTCTGGTTGTGTTACGACCGTAACGCTGCTGGACACACGTCACAGGATACGTGTTTGCGTAGGAGAGAAATACCGTTTACGAGCGATACTCTGACGACTAATCTCACCACACAGACTAACTTCAAGGCTCCAATAGGAGATTAGTGTCTTTATATTATTCACACAACACTATATAAATATATATATACATGTGTATATTAGTATGTCATAGCAAGGACAGAGATCTTGTTAAAGGTGGTTGCAGATTGCGTCCTTCACACCCTGTATACAATGTACACAACGTCCTCAGCACTGCTCCTGAGCTGTCTTTGTTCAACTTGGACATCACAAAATTAACAAGACATGAATGTAAGACCTTTTGCATTGACCTAAGGACTCTTACCAGACTCTATTTAAATATTCACTGCCACTAATGGGCTGCACTTTGAGAGATCATGATGTACTCTAATTCATGAATTGTACTAAAATGCATTAGTATATATATATATATATATATATATATATATATATATATATATATATATATATATATATATATATATATATATATATACTAAAATGCATTAGTGTATATATATATATATATATATATATATATATATATATATATATATATATATATACACACACACACACACACACACACGCACACGCACACACACACACACTCGTATATGATAATAATTTTTAAATGAGCTTATTGTAAATGTCAATCATTCGGCTTTACTGTAAACTCAATACTCTGCAGCAGACAAGATGCATCATGGTTGTGTGTGTTTCATTGTGAATAAAACCAGAAGGCTCTTTGTGTACACACGCAGCCGTCGCGTGTGTGTTTTATTCCGTGTGTTCCGCAGCAGCGAGCCGAGCTATTCATCTTTCTAACATCTTATTTACAAGCAGATTAACGGCAAACTGCACTAAATATGATGTGGACTTAAAATGCAAAACGGCCCGCATTACTGTACACAAATAAATATCCACTCAACCACGCGCGAGGGCCCTTATATATATATATATATATATATATATATATATATATATATATATATATATATATATATATATATATATATATATGACGAAGGAAGAAAAAAATAAATAAAACTCAAAGAACAAACGCACGCGCGTGCAGGCTTTATAAAGATTTCACCATCTTCTGGCGTGATTAATGCGCGCGCGAGGCCGTGAGTCGATGGCTCCGTATTAAAAGTGAAATCTCGCTCTCATTCCGCTCAGCCATCCGTGAAACGTCACCCGAGCCCATTACAGGCGGCGCGTGGGGGGGAAAGAAAATGCAATTTCTCATTCTATTAAAAAAAAGTACAATATATTCTTGAGTCCTATTAAGACGTCGAGCTTTGTGGAGAGGAGAGGCCGTGGAGGCGCGCGCGCGCGCGCGAAGGGCCATCACGCCCACCGGAGGTTGCACCTGCGCTAATGTTTACCAACAGCGAGCAAGGAGCCGGCATGCACCGCGCGGCGAGGACCCCGACGCTGCGTGGAATAAAGAATTCCTGATTAAGGAGACTAATGGTTGTTCTGGTTTTATCGCTTTCAGCGGGACGATTTGCATGAATTTCACATCACTGTTTAATAACCCGTTCACTGTCATAAATAAGACTGAAATTGGTTGATAATGTGTTTGGTTTATTATTAGAGCCTTGTGTTCCTGCACGTCGTGACCAGTGTAAACTGTGTTTTAAAGTGGTTCGTTATCCCCCCCTCCCCTTTGTAAACAAAATAAATAAAGTGGGAGTTTTAAAATTTAATAAATTAATTTCATCCATTCGTTTCATTCAAAAATTCCCACCCTAATTATTTTGTAAATAATGAAGAACATTCTCGATAATATATTTACTGGATATTATTTTTGAAAGGGTGCAATTCGCATTTCTAATGATAAAAACGTCAAATAAATATAATTACTAAAGCCTAAATACCACTATGGTAATTTTAAGCAAAAAATGCAGGTCCATAGAAACAAAAAGGAAACAAAAATTAAGCAAATTTAAAGAATAAAATGTTTAACTCTCCCAACCCAAATGCAATATTTCCAAAGGCAAGCAAACATAAGTTGCATTATGCAATATTCTTGTGAAATAAGTAAGAGCCATTTGTATATTTTTGACTTTAAAGGCGCCGTTTAGAAACAGTGAGACGTGTGTTCAGCACCTTGGACAGAGCCCCTCGTACATTACACAGGACATGGCTTCTTAGACTGACACATTCATTGCTCTGTGGACACATCGTGGCATATTTGGATCATATAATTAAATCAAATTTGGCTTGATGTTATATTTTCTAAAACAAATGTAATTTGCTCTTTTAAACACAACGAGTTTACCGTGAGAACTGTTGACCCTCCAAATGACCATATAACGCTATTTTGTCTTCATTTGAGCTACAAGCCAGGAGACAGTGCTGAACCTACAACAACATGTTTATAAATGATTCTATGAGCTTTTGGAGTTTTATATTTCAAACATTTGCACCCAAAACTTTGCACCTAATAGCCAAAAGACCAGTGACAAATAACTGAATTATGTGGCATTTTAGAAGTGGCCTAACTATCTCCACGCGCGCGGGGTCGTTGGACCTGAACCCTCTCCACCCCACGTTCCTCCCTGCTCTCCAGAATCATGTACAAGCCTCTTTTTGGACATTTGTATGGTGCTGAAAAGAGATCACAAGATCAAAATCACGGAGCCAAAGCCGCGCCACGCGAGTGTTTACAATCCTGCAACAACGACAACAACACAACATCCACATTGCGCGAGTGTTTTTACCTGCACTCTGGACTCCGTGAGGCCGATCCTCAGCGCCAGCTCCTCCCTCATGAAGATGTCAGGGTAGTGGGTCTTGGCGAAGCTGCGCTCCAGCTCGTTGAGCTGCGCCGGCGTGAAGCGCGTCCTGTGCCGCTTCTGCTTCTGGCTGGCGGACTGACTGGAGCTCTGCTGCTGCGGCGGCTGCTGCTGCTGCTGCTGCTGCTGCTTCTCCTGCTCCTTCCCGTTCACCGCCATGCCGCCGGAGTTGGAGCCCACGGTGGAGATGTCTTCCCCCGGTAACAGGGTGGTTCCCTCCACGGAGTCCGAACCAGGGGCCATGTCTCCCGGGTGCCCCTGGTCGGGCACGCCGCCACCCAGCCGGCACTTGAGAGCCTCTCGGTGTCCGAGTAACTCTGCAGCATCCTTCATCCCTGAGGGGATGAGGAGGAATGAGGCTTTGAGTAAATACATGACAGATCCGACAGCGCCAGATCTTTAAAAAGGAGTCACATTAAAACAAAAAAAGGCAACAGATGGATATGAATTCAAAGAATATAACAAATAAATTGAATGTATCTTGGCTCGTCATTTAAAATAGCAATGCATTTATTTTCTGCTGTCATGATCGTTTCTGAATCCTGATAAATTCCTGCAAATACTGTCATAAACACCAACAATGCAGCGTTTAGCTCTAAACACAATTAAGCACACAGTCTATCTATCACGGCACAAGGTGGAAGAAGAAGTTGGAGTCTTACATTGGAGTTTAGGGCCGGAGTTGAGTGACGATAACTCACCGAGCCGAGCATCCAGGAGGTCGGCGTGAGAGAGCATCGCGTACCGCTCCAGGGTGAAAAGCGCTCCAAAAAAATCCCACAACTTTGGGGCAATTTAAAAAGTATATATCGTCTAAATGAACGAAAATTCGGTTTGTGGTTAAAAAAAGGAGGTCCCTTGCATTATAATGTCCTTTAGAGCGACGGGGAGGCGCTTATTAGTTGAAAGAACCCGTGAGCTTCCTCAAATAAGGGCCAATCAGAGCGGGGAGCTTGGAAATGTCAGCGACGTGACTCCCCCTTCTTTTTTTTCCTTTTTTTTTTATATACACACATACGCAAGAAGGCACGCGCGCGCACAAACCGGAGCGCGCACAAAACACTACAATTCAATCCTCTGCCACCTCTCTGATTTATCGGCTTTTCATACTCAGATTATTCCACGTTTGACATCTTATTGTGTTTGTTTTAATCTCGTAGTTTCGCGATTCCTGTTTGTGGACTTACGTGTAAAATACTGGAAGGTGAGCTCGTGCAAAAGCTGGTTTGATTGGAAGAGCGCGTGGCTGTTTGAGCCAAATAATATACAACAAATCCACTGAATACTCAACTGCTTAAATGACTGATGTGTGAAGTTGCCTGTTTGAAGACAATAACCCAGAAAGAGAGGATTCATTTCACAAATTAATGACGAATCCAAAAAATCAAAACAGATTTCTAGCCAATTAATCGTTTTATATTAAATACCGTGTTTTTATTGACAGGTACATCAGACAGAGAGCATTCTGTACATGATCAGTGTGGACTTAGAGCTCATAAAAAGGAAAATAAAACCATGCAGGCCGCTTCCAGACACACACACACACACACACACACACACACACACACACACACACACACACACACACACACACACACACACACACAAAGTCCTTGGATCACAAACAAAACGAATATCGCCTCCATTCCCCCATGGCAGGTGATTTGTGGAGACAAATCGAGGAAATAAATAAATAAACGAGTACAGATGGATTTAAGCTCCGTTAGTGATCGGCCGCTTTAACTCCCATCGACTTTTCATCAACGCGCGCGCAATTAGAGGTATTTAGGCCTGTTTGGTTCAAACAAAACCAGACGTGGTGGACCCTAAACGATTGTGCCCCTTTAGCAGCGGTCCATGAGTAGGTCTATTATACAATTAACAGGACAGCCATTGATCTGGCGCTCCACTCCCATACTGCTCCAGACCGCGCTGCTTCTTGGCAGATGTCAGGGTGAGCCCGTTGAATAGACCACCGCCTGGGACTAAAGAGGCTGCTTTGCTAGCCGCACAAAGGAGGCGTCCGAGCGAGGAGTCCCCCCTCTGCTCCCGCAGGAGGAGAGGAAGAGAGAGAGAGAGAGAGAGAGAGAGAGAGAGAGAGGCAACTCATCTTTTATGCGCCTTCGACCGCAATGTGCCGGGGACGCGGGGGCAAAGGAGCCTTTGTGGCACAGCGGGAAAAGTTAAGGGAAATGGGACCCGTGCATCCACCGAGAGGAGGGAAGATGTGACCATGCTCCCGGAGGTTGAGGAGACAAGGAGGCGAGGAGAGAGGAGAGAGAGGAGAGAGGGACTCCTCGCGTGGGGAGTTGTAAGGTCAACCCTGCGCGTGAAGGTCTGTATTTGGAGGCACTTTGATTTCCAACTTAGTCAAAGAAAACTGACGTAATGCAAAAGTAAATGAATAAAACTTAACTGTCGATATTAACTCACCGTCAGAGATAATCTTTTATTGAAAAATAATAATAATAAATATGTGATGTCATTGTGTACATAACACAACAAGTTCATCTATTAATAACTTGCGTTCATTTAATTATAATTCAGGATTATTTTAAGCCATTATTTAATTGTTTATTTGAGCTTACTTTTCACATTATTATTGTTATAATAAGTATAAGTAGGTAACAAGAAATATTGTGCTTTGTAAATAGCAATTGTTCTTATGTTCCTGTTGTATTTGTTTTTATAGAAAAATAAGATAAATCATTATCATACACATATTGATTTAACAACAATAATAAAAAAATATAATGGACAAATACTATATGTTTTGTGTCCTTTAAAGTTAACCATGCCTTTAAAAAAAGACAGCTTATTTCTAAATAATGTGTATGATTGTCCTGTTCAATGAGGCACATGTAAATAATAACAATAAAACAAGGTTGCAGTTATTGTTGACTGCTCATCTGAAGACCTGATGATACATATCGATACCGCGGTGTGTTGCAGTGAAAACAGTCCGGGCAGCAGACATCAGCTGTCCGACTCCTCCGCCTGTAACTTATCGCTGTAATAAGAGGAACCCACTTGAAATGGGCCTATGTCTCACTCAGCCTCCCTAACTGGACCGCATCAATCTTCCCCCAGTAAGAAACACACTCGCACGCGATGCTCCCGGGTTAATGCGGCGCATCTGAGTGCGGAACGGCTGTTTACACGCGAGGAGACACTTTTAATGGAAGCGCACCAAAAACAAATGCAATTTTGTAGAGCAATTTCAAAGATCCAGAATTCCGTGTCCACCCTCCACCTGCTTTTCCTTTTTTTCTTTTCTTTTAAGCAATCAAACTGCGTTAAATCCATTGCTCATAGGGGCCTTTGCAGAAACAGGTTAATAATAATAACACAGGTAACGGGGAGGCAGATGCAGGGATGAGATCCTCACACACACACACACACACACACACACACACACACACACACACACACACACACACACACACACACACACACACACACTGTGAACACAGAGCAGCATCATGAGGAGCTGCTGCTTCTCGGGCTTCAGGCCTGCGTTGCGTCGCCTCGTGGCCATCTGCATCCACTCATACACATCTATAACCCCCCTGCAGGAAGAGCCCTCTCACACAGCACACTGTGAGATTGCATGACAGTCGGAGGACTAAGAAGCAGACCAATACATGCAGAGAGAGAGAGAGAGAGAGAGAGAGAGAGAGAGAGAGAGAGAGAGAGAGAGAGAGAGAGAGAGAGAGAGAGAGAAGTGTGTGTGTATGTGTGTGTCTGAGGGGGCGGCACAGACCGGCAAAAACCCATTAGAGGCTCCCCTCTTCGGCCACCCGGCCCGTCTGCACCGCCTCGCGCATCTCATGCCCCAATTAGGCCCTCTGCCCTCCGCCTGCTCCCCGTTACTGCGTGATCTGGCGGACGGAGCGGTAATCACGGCCTCAAATAAAATAATCAGCGAAGAAGAGCGATTTCCTTAACGAGGAAGAAGACGCGTGTGTCACGGAGGCTGCGCGGTGTGCGCGTGCGCCTGCATGGCTGCATGGTGGTTG
Source organism: Clinocottus analis (assembly GCF_023055335.1). Taxonomy (NCBI): domain Eukaryota; kingdom Metazoa; phylum Chordata; class Actinopteri; order Perciformes; family Cottidae; genus Clinocottus; species Clinocottus analis. The sequence goes on along the minus strand of NW_027176229.1, from coordinate 21,397,101 downwards.
AAAGGGGGGGTTATTAAAATAGCAATGAAAAGTCATTGTGACTTTTGTTGTTATTTCGTGAACAGAGTCTCGGCAGCTTGTAAAAAAAGAGTATCATTACATCTGCAGTTAGTTGACTTCAGGTGTTCTATGTTGGGGATCAGTGATGAAGAGGAGCACACAGGTAAACAGTGAAGGCTACACAAGGAAAAGTGCAGCAGTTTAGCTCTCATAATGTGCATTTTAGGGCCAAAGAGAGATGTTTAAGTTATGTGAAGCCAACAATGCCTCCAAAAGACTCACCTGTTAAGTTTCTTAACCTCAAATATACAAACTCCGCGTCACCAGAACTGTTCCGGTTCCGTCTACGTGGCTGCACAGGGGGGCCTATGGGCGTCATAAAACAGTGGCATGATTTAATGACTATAGTAGTAGCTGATTCTCCACAAAAGGGCCATAAATATTGACTATTCAGCGAGACGATTAAGGGACTTTAACGTCTGGTTAGTCGCCTAATTGCCGAAAAGGTGGCGGTCCTAAACATCACAGGCCGTCACGGAAAGTCCCAACAAGAAGAGAAACAGATGATGCTGACATGCAATCAGGATATGTACCAAATCATGGATGTCCAGTTATATCACTGAAACTTAAAAAGCCTGTTTTGATGGAGAAAAAAAACATTTTTTTTCCTGGTAATTTCAGCAAATATATTTATATATGTACATAATATATAAGGTTACTTTAGTGGTGCATTTCTGCAAGAGGTTCAATCAATTTGAAAATCCAAGCTGGTTTCCAACATGAACATTTAAAAGCAGCTAAATAAATCTATTGAATTAGATAATTTAATATCTGAGAGTATGTTTGCAATACAATTCTGGTAAAAGCTTAATTCCCCTTTATCATGAGCGAGTGTGTTATTTTATTATGATGTATTCCTCCTGGCAGCAGTATAAAGCAGGCTTTTGTTCTTGCTTTTTTCATTTAATTTATACATATATAAAGATATTAAACTAACACGGTATTACACGGTCGTAACGTAATCTCTGTATTTACAGTGTGACCTCGGCCTCCTGCAGCTGCACACAGACCTCATTCCTTCTCCTCTCCGACACCTTGACTTTCCCTCTAGTTCTGCTCCAGCTATTAGAATATGTTCTTTCTTAAGTCCGGTCATTAGTCGGGTCCATTACTGTGGCTCCATCATTAGGAAGCCGCAATGCATCATTGAAGGTAATGAGTGCTTTACATTACAGGTGCCAGCGAGCCGCGTGACGCGCTGAATGAGACGTTTCTCCCTTTCCTCACAGCAGCCTGGACACACAACTCCACTTTGACCACTCTTAAAACCACCACTGTCAAGAGTGAGAGGATACCAAGGCCCCACCGGAGATCTGGTGTCATATGTGTTGCATGAACAGGGAGAGATGCTTCATGACAGTGGAGATGATAAACGTCACGCCGCTGCTGATTTCATATAGTTGGAGATGGTGAGAATACACGTGTGTCTCTCTTCTGGCAAACGGACACACACACACACACACACACACACACACACACACACACACACACACACACATACTCCTAAAATACCAGATAAAAGGGGAGGACTTGGGTCAGTAGTGTCTCTGAGTAGCTTGAAATTAGAAACATGTGCTGGTAATTATCAAACTGCAGCAAAGCCTGCACCTCGTGCAATTTAATGCCTCAGCAAATTAAAGAATAAATGGGATCAGTCTCTTTGACCTTGCTCACTCCGACTTGCCGAACTTGATCTACCTGATACTTCAAGACACACACACACACACACACACACACACACACACACACACACAGGCCAATATATAAAATGGTGAGATAGAGGGAGAGAAAGATGCACATATATAAACACACATCCAAAAAATGAGTCGATTGTGTGATGGGACCAATGTGAAAGCAATGCACACACACACACACACACACACACACACACACACACACACACACACACACACACACACACACACACACACACACACACACACAGGCCAATAGAGAGAGAGAGAGAGAGAGAGAGAGAGAGAGAGAGAGAGAGAGAGAGAGGGAGAGAGAGAGAGAGAATATAAACACACATCCTAAAAATGAGTCGATTGTGTGATGGGACCAATGTAAAAGCGATACACGCGTACACACACACACACACACACACACACACGCGCGCGCGCACACACACACACTTGTTGTATTCCTGTTGTCGCCCTGTGTCCTCATCGCGTTACTCACCCAGTTCAGCTCGTCTCTCACTTCACAAATCCCTCCCTTTCCCATCCATCCATTCTCTTTATCCTCCTCTCCCCCATCTCCTCCCTCTCCTCCCTCCTCCCTCCCCCCTCCGCCACACTTCTGCCGCTCCTCTGCTAAACACTGCACACTATACCCCTCCCAAGATTAATTGATCATCAATTTAGCTCTAATTTGGACCAAGTCAGCTGGTAAATGGGGCAGTTTTCCCTGATTGTTAGTGAAATGTGTGCAAGTACATTGATAAATTTTGATTATTTATCAATTACAACCAAATGAACTAAATCTATTGAATAAATTCCAGCCTGATTGCCATAATAGAGTTTGAAAATATGGCTATTGATAATGATTCCGGCTAATAGTCTTTTTCCGGCCGCGGTTGCCGGCTTGTCGGAATGACAACACAAAACTCATTTTTCACAGAATCAGCTGAGTGAGTGCGAGGCCGATCTTCCATTAATCAGTCACATTACGGAGCTGATACGCCGTAATACGCGACGCTTTCCACACAAAGACTCCAACACTTTGTCATATTTTATGTCAATTACCAGTCATTCAGTTGTGTTCCATCAAGACATCATGTAATATAGTTAACATATGCTAAGGTAAGGCTCCCCCAGTCCCGCCCACCGGGAGCTGCGAGGAGGATGCTGTCTCTGTTTGGGAGAGAGAGAGAGAGAGAGAGAGAGAGAGAGAGAGAGAGAGAGAGAGAGAGAGAGAGAGAGAGAGAGAGAGAGAGATGGTGATGAAATGGGCCCCTTGCTCTTAATTTCTCATTTTCCTGAGCTGAGGCGCTTATAGGAAGGGTGGAGCACCGGCTTTTATTTATTTATTTATTTGTTTAAATGGACCTGCCACCGTGTTTTCCCAAAGTTAATGGAAAAGCAGCTTGCTGGAAAATAGGAGAGGGGGGGGGGGGGGGGGGATTGGAATTAGGTCCAGGGGCTTCCACACACACAATAACAAGGGGATAACTATACAAGCACAAACATACACATTAAGGGTGTCATATTCTCACAGCCTCCCGCTATTAACTACAGGTGATCTTTTAGTTTTAAAATAAATAAATAAAATTGGACGATTGCACGATTTAAAATCGTAAAAAATTACAAAATGTCATTCGATATTAAACCGTGTGGAAAACGGTGGTGTGAAATATCGTAAACGTGTCCTGCCTCTCCATCCGGACCACTAATGGGTCAGATGGAGAGAGAGGAGGGGGGGAAGAGAAGAAGAAGAAAAAAAGAGCTGAACTATCAGCCTTCCTTTTTAATCAATGATATGAGCCCCTCTGCACCAATCATGGCGGCTGGAAGCAACTTAATGATCCGCATTTAGACTGGGCAGGTAAACCGGCGCGCTGCGGAGCCAACACAGGGGCCAACTGCAGGTGAATTAACCCAGTCCACATCTAATATGCTGGTGTCAGCTCTGGTTAGCTCGTGGCTGCGCGCGGCGTGTATTGGCAGTGGCACAGCACCTCGCGCTCTCCCCCTCACGTGCCAGCAGGCAGCTATCTATAATCGATGGCCACTTTTAATTGGACAGGCTGTCTGTTAGTGGACATCGAAGGTTGTGCAAGGGAGGGAGGGGGGGGGGTCTGTATTTACCACATGTTATCAGGGACAAATGGGTCGGGGACGTCGAAGGTGTTGTCTATAAAATTAAAAAAAAAGCCAATCAAGGCATCTGCTGTTGCATGACAGTCAATTAAATATTTGAAATGTTCACACAGTGACCCTCAACAATGTGTCCCATTCATAAATGCTGCGTCAGACACGTGGGACGCTGCATGCTGTTGAAATACTGATACATGTAATCGTCAATATTCCTTTTTTTGTGAAACTATAAGGGCACACTGTCTGGTGTGCTCGCAACAACGTCCCTCATTATTGCCAAGGCGATGCCATCACCTGAACTCTGCAAAGATGATCCAGCAGTGCGCCATTCTTCAAGTTGCTTCCAGTATAATGCACTAAAAATACACACGTCAAACACCCCATTGACGCGAATGCAATCACGCCTGCTACCGGGCCTATTGTGTCAGCGCACAACTCTTAAAAAATAAAGGTGTTTAAGATATGAAATCAATACAGTTGGACAGAAAATATCTTCACTAATGTAGTCAATAAATGAAATCAGACGCTATTAGCCTCATTTCTATGGCGAGGCGAGGAGGTCAGAGAAGAGGAGGAAGGTGAATTAATTCTCTCTATAAGCCGGAACGACCTGCTGCCGCCGGGTTGAAAGGCTTTTCATTCCGCAGTCACATATTCATTATTTCCGGGATGAACTCCACGGAGGTATAAGGCCACACAGCCTTGACTATAGGTCGAAGTGACTTTTCCTTTATTTCGCCTCTTCATTTGAAAGACACGCAGATCTGCTGCTGCAAGGCCTGCGTCATCAGAGGCGCCGTTTCATGAACATAGACTGTCCTTCGCGAGCCTCTACTCTGCTCTATTTTCATTTCTATTTTCTACTATTTCATCCCCCCCTTTTTTGCGCTGTGAGAAAGCTTCAGCAGGAGACGCAGGGCCACCGGCGGACATGCTGCTTTTGGCGCAGCCTCTAATTGATATTGAGCGAGCTGTTGGTGAGGAGCGCGCGGGGCCACTGCTGGCTAATCTACGCTTTAATCAGCGCGTGTAATGAGAGTGGCGGCGCGCTCCGAGAGAAAGAGAGACTTACAAGCAACGTCTGTCAGGGAAATATTGGCTCCAATTGCCGCGATTAAAAGAAAACTAGGCGACTATTTTGGGCACTTTGAAGAGAACATGATGAGCGGGCCGCTGTCCAGGGTGCTGAACCCCGCAGGTGACTGACGTCAGGACCACATGGAGGGAAACACGTCTCTGCATCTCCCGGATTCTCGCGATCATTCCTGCATTTTGAGAGGCTCTGATCACAATTATGGTGAGGTAAGGTGATTAGTGAACGGGGACGCCATTGTCACGGAACAAGCCGTACGGAGGGCAGAGGAGGAGAGGGTGAGGAGGAGAGGAGGAGGAGGAAGAGAGGCAGGAGGAGGAGGAGAGGCAGGAGGAGGAGAGGCCGGCCGTAGACGGAATAGCAAGCGGAACATTAGCAGAGCTGTGTGTGGGAACACTGTCTGGCAATTAACAGGGCATTAGAGATGACACGCGCACTCACTCACTCACTCATACGCACAAACGGAACCATGCACGCACACACACGCATATATATATATATATATATATATATATATATATATATATATATATATATATATATATATATATATATATATATATATAATAGCATCTGCCTGCACAATTTTATGACATTCATGAATCTGTGATTACAAAATACATTAATGAAACTAAAATAGCTAACGAAACGTATCAATGTGTCAACAGTAACTAAACATTTGAAGTGAGTTTCCTCGTACAGGTGTCTCCATGTTTCACTCTATCTAGGCATTGGAAGAGAAGAAGAAGAAAAAAAAGAAAAGAAGAAGAAAAAAACTAGTGCAGCTGCAGCCGAGCGCCATTTTACACCCGGAGCTCCAGCAAAGCTGTCTGACAGTCTGCCTGCGGCTGAGATTAGCCTCATCTATCCGGTGTCAGTGACGGTCGTGTCCAGAAAATCACAGCATAAACGGGTCTGACTGAGGTGTGAGTGAGAGGGAGGGAAGGAGGGGGATAGAGAGAGAGAGAGAGAGAGAGAGAGAGAGAGAGAGAGAGAGAGAGAGAGAGAGAGAGAGAGAGAGAGAGAGAGAGAGAGAGAGAGAGAGAGATTACTCATACAAACAGACTGAAATAGACTGCGGTGCTGTGGGAATGTGCGGGAGGGGAGGGGCGGGATGAATTGGGTTTCCATGTGACAGAAACAGAGCACACCTCAGTCTTCCCCGGGCCGAGTCCCACTTCCGGTCCCCGGTGTTAACCCTTTGTCCTTTCATCAATCACACCTGCATTTATGTATACACCGTACACACACACACACACACACACACACACACACACACACACACACACACACACACACACACACACACACACACACACACATATGTATAGGAGCAATGCACTCAAAACACATTATTGTTCCCTCTTTGTGTAAATAGCGCAGTTGGTGTGTGTGTGTGTGTGTGTGTGTGTGTGTGTGTGTGTGTGTGTGCACATCGCCTTTTCAAAGAGAGAGAGGTCGTTTTTATTATCACGTAACTGAAGAGGGATCCCCACACCTCCCTCTCCCCCCCAACAAAATGAGATATCCACCAGCCCAACACGAGTGACAACTTCTCTAACAAAATGATTGATAGCACAAACTGGTGAGACATCATGGCGCTTTTTAAAGGTTAGGAGGCACCTGCAATCATTGGCTGACAAAATGATTACACTTGCACAAAGTGGGCCCTGAATTTAAGAGATATATGACTGATGAACCTCGCCGCTGTTGTTATAAATGATACCGTGTTCTGTCTAATTTACGCGCAATCATTTGAAAATGGAGCGACGACACTGCGGGAGATTGGACGTGAGACGTTGCAAAGTGTTCAAATGTGTCAGGAAAAAATAAACCTAGGGGCCATAGGTCAAATCACAAACTGAAAAAACAATATAAACTAAAATTTCAGGCATTTTATTAATAAAAATCAGTACCTTTTAGTTGTTGCTATTCTGTTGCTATAATGAAAACCTGTCGGAAATAAATGGCGCATATTTCAATCAAGTTGTCTTTACCTTTATTGTTGCAATAATATTTAGCAGGAATAAGATACACATTGTAAAATGAAAAAACGACTCCCCATCTGGAAACGTCCAGCTGGATGGAGGGATGGAGATATCAGGAGCGATCGCATTTATGAGGCTTTCTGACAAATAGGCGCAGTTCCGCTCCGGCGGCGCACTGCCTGTTTACTTAGACCGGCTCCATTTCAGCGCCGTGGCGTTTATGGACCGTGCATGTGCGTTGTGCATTGACGTGCACGCGCTTCGTTCACAGATGGCCCTGGTGACCTTGGAGAAGAGGAGGGTGTCACCCTGCGAGGAGGCGACGCCACCCCGAGGGAAGCGGAAGACAAACCATGAGAGCTGCAGCGCATCCTCCAGCCGCAAAGTTTTGAAGGTGACTGCATGATTTATTTATTTTTTACTCCCCCCCCCCCCTCCTTCTTCTTCTTCGTGCATGCACATGCCAGCGTCCTGCGTGCACTCCGCCTCTCCCCGGGCTCCTCTAACTGCCTATTATGGCTCATATTGGAGCGAACCCGGAGTCATCTCTTCTACAAATAAAGTGCCTTTGAAAGAGATTAGAGAAATATGTAGGAATTTCAGCTTAATTTGTTTGATCATTCCACATTACAGAGCAGCGTATTGCTCAAATGCGATAACAAGTTTCCAGTTCCTTTCATTATGTAAGAGAAATTAGACCCCGGTAGGATTTCACTGGGGCGCGGTGGTCCCTCGGATGAAATGTAATTTGTGGGGAGAATTTGTTGTATCTGTCACAAATATTCCCAATTAGCCGCGTAATTATTTGAGGGTTTCTGCAATTACGGCTTAAACCGGTAAATTTGAAGCCGTAGCTCTCCCTAATTGGTCTAGATTTGATATTTAGCATATTTGCATAATGAGGAAATTGGGAGGAAATTGTGTTCACCCATTTGTGAAAAATTCTATGAATTTTATGAATCTGAAAGCCATCCCCTTGCGGTCGGTGACTTCGCCTTCAGCTCCCAGAGGAAGAGGAAGGGGAGGGGCGCGGGGGCGCGCATGCACGGTCACACGGCCCCACGTGCGCGCTCGAGACGCACTCACTGAAGGTGAACGCACGAGCTTTACAGTATATACTCCCGCTGTTGCAGAACCATCCATTGTAAATAATATGGTACAATAAAACAAAAGTTATACACGTATAAAATATGTGTATCATAATATTGTTTCCCCCAATAAAAGCTCCACATCACCGCAGTGGGATGAATGAGAATCACATTTATAGTAGAAATGGACTTCTGGCGTCTGATCACGTGATTTATAAAGCATTAGCAAAAGGACAATGGTTATCTTTTTTCATTTTCCACCAGTTAACAAACAATATGTCTGTATGGTTTTATTAAGAAGTCTTTGATTCTGTCATTAGGTTTCTATTAGATAATTCACCCAGATTGGTCTGTGAGACTTAATTATGCATTATCACAGTGTGCTGATTGATATTGAGAAAGCTAAGTGTTCTATGTAATTGGTAATAAAGAAGGTAATTTTAGAAATTTGTCCAATCAGTAATGATTATGAGGCTGTGAGTAGGTAATGATGTTAACCCTAGTTGCCTCTTACACAGTCCACCTCTAGCATATCAAATATTAAATATAATAAGCCCTACAAAAAGAGGAAATGCCCTGCTCGTGCACGTTAACACCATTAGAAATATGTGTAGTTTCCTCGAGTTAATGATCATTTAAGAAAATGAGTTCGAGAGGCCGAGCCTCCGGTACAGTGAGACGCTTCAGAGGTGTTTCTTGGACACAGGACATGAAGGCCCCGCCTGGTGAGAGCGGTCGGTAGTGGAGTGTGTGTGTGTGTGTGTGTGTGTGTGTGTGTGTGTGTGTGTGTGTGTGTGAGGGCTTCAGCCCGCTGAGAGCCGTATATCAGAAAGCAGTAAAAGAGAGACGCTAAGAGCTCTGATGAATGTCTGAGCGATGTGTTACGTGACCTTGGTACATTACACTCTCCTTCAAAGCCGCGGGAATGAAGATTAGTATAGTCTTAGCTCGCCACGCCACACTTGTGTGTGTGTGTGTGTGTGTGTGTGTGTGTGTGTGTGTGTGTGTGTGTGTGTGTGAGTGTGTGTGTGTGTGTGTGTGAGAGAGAGAGATAGTTTGTAGTCTGTGGGCTGCATCTGAGCAACCTTTCCAAGAACGTCTTAACTTTTGTGCAGGATTGATAACATAAATGTTTCAACCTTTTTGTGTGTGTGTACTTGTATGGAAATGTATTTTATACTTGTAATTTAGATATTTTGAGATAGATAGTGATTGCGTCACACAAGCCAACATTTTTCTCATCAACAATTAAACAATACAAAAAAAATAAATGAAGTTGACAATTTTTTTTTGGATTAATTCATGTCTTCGTCTACAAAATGAAACAAAAATGAAATCACAAAAATCTCAATTTCTGTCTGACCAACAGCCCAAAAATCCAAATATAGCCTTCATTCAATTCATGAATAAAAGAAAGTGAAAAGCTGCAAACCTCACATTTGAGGAGTGAAACAGGGAACGCTCAGTCATTTGACTGAAACGATTGATTACCAACATGCTTTGATTCATTTTCTGCCCAATCGACCAATTGTTGCAGCTCCATTTTCCTTTAAGCTCCTCTTCCAACAATAAGGAACATTTTACAAGGTTGTAGTCTCTGAATATGTGATATTTAAATCATACAACGCCATTACAGGACTCTCTCAAACATTTGGCTCGCGGAGAGAAAACGATGGAAACCCAGAATTATACATGCGACCGTGGTCTTATTAAGACGGAAGTAAAGGATCCAAAAACAAACACAATCCCGTTGATTTATGGGAGGGACAGCACACAAAATATCCTGCTTTAATATTCGCGGGCGGCTCGTGAAATAGGCTGCATAATAATTTTTACCATTTCATGGGATATTAGACCATAATGACCACGGTCCACCCCTCTACACCCCACAGCCCGATACAGGCTACACACACACACACACACACACACACACACACACACACACACACACACACACACAGATATACACCTCAACCCCTGGGCAGACCAGTGTCGGGGGCTAATTTATAGGTAGAAATGAAAGGCGAGCTTAATGTAATGGCTCCTTACAGCCATGAGATATTATTCGCACCATCACTCCATTGGGTTCGGAAAGAGGAAGACTTGAAAACGAGAAGGAATGTGGATTACAGGAGGGAGGAGGTCAAGAGAGAGAGAGGGAGAGGGAGAGAGAGAGAAGGGGGGTATAGAGGCTAAACACATCAACACAGGGATTGGAGGGCTCGCAGCACACATTCCAGGTTGTTGTGTTTTTTTTTTTCCCAGGGAAAAAACAACAGCGGCCATGAATGTGTTCCCAATGAATCTACAACTACAAGCCTGAACAAATAGAATCACACACACGCACACACACACACACAAACACAGCGGCAACAACAACAGCAGCAGCTGAAACTGGCGTATTCTACTCTTTGAGTTAATGGGAATAAAATACCTCAGTGGATGAGTGCAGATGTGTTTGATACAAATAGTCATTTTCCTATTTGCTGCCTCATTGGGCATGATGAATGATGGAAGTCATGGAGGCGGTGTGATAAATGGCAGCACCTTGGCTCTACTGCATGGCCTATTGATTCTCCTTCTTTATTACCCCTCCAACCCAGCTGGCTGCTCTGCCCCCCCCTCCCTATACACACACACACACACACACACACACACACACACACACACACACAGGCAGTGCTCGCACAGTACAAATACACGCGTGCGTGCAGCCGTGTGCACGGCGAACACACACAAAGCATGCAACACATGCACATTTGGAGATGCACAGATCAAGGGACGGTGATGAGAGGCGGCAAGAAGACGAAGAAGAAGACGAAGAAGAAGAAGAAGAAGAAGAAGGACGAAGAGCGCATAGCAGATCTGTGTGATCACATCATGGTTTCACAGAGCCGTGATGGAGATCTACATCCAGAGGATGAAACTCAAAGCCCCCTCCGCCCCCCTCGTACCTCCCCATGCCCAAAATATCTGAGAGGAAATCAAAACATACAGATGACTCAATTAAAGCGTTTTTTTTGCAAATGGCGCTTTAATCTGCCTGAAGATGTTTGGTTCATTTATAAAAAAAAAAGCCCGATCTGTCAAAGGCTGCATAGTTTGATGAGGGATCGGCCCGTGTGTACAACGCCATCCGTCACGCAGACAAAGCGGGCAGGATAAATCAGTGATATGACCATCTACTGAGCTCTTCATCACCAGCTAATGAGGGTAATATCCTCCTCCCAGCAGTAACATCCAAGCAGCTTTCAAATAGGCGAATGGAACGAGCCCCGCGACTGCGTTTGAGGAGCGGTGACAGGTTGTATTCTGTGTGACATCGTGTGTTAAGGAGGAGCCTGAGGGGCTACTTCCTGTTGGACAGCAGGAAGTGACACGGGTCAGAGGGAACCGTTAGACGCACATGGAGAGGAGAGACGGCGCCTGTCAAAGACGAATCCAGACGTCTCTATCGTCACTGGTCGAGAAAAAAAAAGACACCAGCTTTATCTCACCAAAAGAAAAATGGCGGAAACGGAGGGGTCAAAGCGCGCTGACCTCTCGTACTTCCATTTACCTGCTGCATCTCCTTGACCTTGAACAACAGAGATAATCATTTGAGGGTCCCGGGCAGGTGATAAATGGTTTGTGTGCACGTGCATGCGTCTCGGTGTGCGTCTATGTCTAATTCACAAAAAGGGGAAACAAATGGAGAGTCTGTGAGCTAGACAAACAGAGGCAAAGCACGCACACACACACACACACACACACACACACACACACACACACACACTCACACACACACACACACACACACACACGCGCGTGATTAAAAGACACACCTGCTACTTGAATCGGTGTGTTGTGTAATGTACTAGATTGCAACACAAATTGCTGTTTTGCAATTAAGATCAACTCTGTTCCATTAGGCTGCGGAATAATTGAATCATTTTTTGGGGTCTTTTGCATCATGTTGCCTTCTACTTCTCCATTATTGGGATTTTACCCGGAGCTGTGGTTCAAGAAAAGGGTTTTTTACTACATTGGATGCTTTTTGCACCTTATGAGACACCAAGAGGGTTAATCTGATGACATGTGAGCAGAAGAGAGGGTTTTTTTTGTGTTGCCAGGTTGTGAAACCCCCCTTTGGATGTTAAGCGTAGACAAAGTCGCTCACTTTCTAATAAACAAGTTATTATGAAACATTTATATTATTATTACACCTTTTACTTAATAAGAAAATGTGCTGCAATGTGACGAGAATCCATCAAAAGACATAAAAATGTCTCTTCAATAATAAATTATTAAAAGGAAGAGTTCATTGTGTATAAAATTGTGAGCGGAAATATCACACATCATGATATTGGATTATTATTGTTCATGTTCTAATTGGTGAGAAGCATTTTGTTGTAATTATTAATTAAATTGATATGCTGTCTATGACATTGAATAATATTTTGCAGCTCACGTTTTTATGTAAAATCTAAATCTGTAAAATAACTTTAAAGAATTCAAATAATTGTATTAAAATAAAAACATACAATTTGCACTTAAGTTAAACCCATTAAACTGGTGGACGGATCATGAAAAGATAATATAATAAAAACCAATGCAAAATATGAAATGATATAAAGTGCATCTTCATAGGAAAAGTTATAAATGTTGTGCTATAAATACTGTATTAATAAACACTTAGAAATGTCCTTCTATCTGCTCATATACTGCTAAACAAGTCACATTGAGGAGGTATGACATCATAGGTCAACACAACTTAACGAGGTCAGTCGAACATTTTTTCTTTAATGCCAAAAACTACATTTTCGCTTACACACGTGTGTGTGTGTGTGTGTGTGTGTGTGTGTGTGGCATGAGCGCGGGCGTGTGCGCGTGCACGCTCGATGGCTTCCACCTCACGCTTTCCTGCTTTAAAAGTCCATTTGGACCCCTGCCTACAATCACCTTCCCGCCGTCGCTGTGGTAACGGAGCCAGGCCTAATTAGTATGCATTATCAATTAACAAACTTAATAGCCGGCAGATTGATTAGATCCTCAGTTATAGGGGCAGAACTCAGGCGAAACCTGGGATGAAAAATAATCATACGCACAGGCTCGCATGCCCACTCCACACACACACACACACACACACACACACACACACACACACACACACACGCACACACACACACACACACTCGTGCAGCAGCAGCAGCTCACCAGCCCTCTCCTCCTCCTCACTCGTGTAATTACTGTATGCATATGGCGGTGAGTGGATTGGGAACGAGGCAGTGTGAGGTTTTAAATAAACCTTCAGCTTATAATGAGTCAGGCCGCCATGGCTAGTTTAGCTCCGATTGTGCTCCACTCCTAATGAATGACAAACCTTCTCCACTGCACATGCATGCACACACACACACACACACACACACACACACACACACACACACACACACACACACACACAGACACAGAGACACACAACTGTGTATCGATACAATAAAGACGCTCACTGTGTGTGGAGAAATGTATAGGGTGCATCTTTCATTCCCATGCACACAGTGTGTACACGCACAGACATGGACATGGACACACACACACACACACACACACACACACACACACACACACACACACACACACACACACACTGAGGATGTAATCAGGCGTTAGGTTTACCCTCCTATCAGTCTAATGGAGGTTAATGAATGATTAGGTCTGATAATTTCAGAGTGGAGCTCCAGCTTAGCTGCTCGATGCATCAGACGCTCAACGGAGTGAGAACAGAGCGACGAGAGACAAACTCACCGGCAGAGTTGTGATGGTGAAGGGAGAGCAAAAGAGGAAAGAAATGCCAGTGAAATATTACCATTACACTTAGATTATCACAACATAACGTTGTCTTCAGCGTCTCCAGCTGTGCTGTCCGTGGTGCTGAAATGCTTCAGCTCAAAAGCTGCAAGTTACAGAAACAATATTCAATAAATTAGATATTTATTTATTTTCTGTCTCTTTCTCTTCTTTGCTTTAATAAAATAGATGTGTATATTCATCAATATGAGGCACCAGGCACAAACAATGAATAAAGAGAATCCAGGGAAACCTCAAAGCTTATCGGTACAATTTCACATTTTGAGCTTGCATTTCTTTTCCTGGGTAAAATCCAATGAAATCATTCAGACTCAATGACACTACAGGGTGTTTTATTGATCATTGTATAGTTCAAAGTAAGTACAATCCATAGAAATCAATGGGATCTGACAAAACTATACCACACAAGATAAACACAATGGATTAAGCTTAAATTAAAACCTCAAATCCTCCTAAATGACCCAGATTGTATCCGGTCAACCTAACAGCCGGCTTCACATTGTCATTGTGAATATAAATAACTTCAGACAGGTCAATAAAAACCCATAAATCTGACATCAAACAATACTGAAACAACAAGGGTGGTGTTTTTTTTTCCTTTCATTTTTTCTTTAAATGACCAATAACTCAATTTGTTGTGGCATATTGATGTTTGGCTGACGTGCGTGTACTCTCGGCATGAAGAGGAATGAAGACAGCGAGGCGACGGTCAATCAATCAGCACCCGGATGTGGTTTCCTTCCTCGGCCCTGACTCCTAAATGCAGCGCCGCCGTAGCCCATAAGGCCCCCTCGTATAGAAGCAGTGACCTACCACATCAGTGAAAGGCCAATTCATGGGCATTAAAATGCAAACGCGCGCATATTTCATAGTGTTAAATTTTATGAAGCATTCAAAGCACCAACCCTCCAGTAGTAAATCCAACCCGGTCTTATTTCCTATTCATAATATTCATACTCGCCACCTCGGAGCAGTGACATTAAACATGTTTGCTTCTCCACCAACTTAGAGGTTGAAATTAAACAGAGTTTTGGCAGTGAAGTCGCAGACATATTTACACATAATCACACACACACACAGAGACAGACACACACTCGCACACTGGGACTTTGAGTGCAGATGTGTGCCAGGTCTCCTCTGCTGCATTGTGGCCCAGTTTGCCGCCATCTCCCTCTGATGTATAACTCGTTGTCCGGGCCTTAATGTTGATTTATTATCCGTCCATAAATTAGAAAAATATGTTTGAGAATTCCGCGGCGCAGCCAGGCTCCGCGGCGCGCCTTGGGGATTGGCTGACGTGTCAGAGGCGCATATTGGCTCGCGCCGGGCAGCCTTTTGTTTCCCTGCACCAGCAGGCATTTAATGAGCGCTGATGGCTTAAGGTAAATGTGTTAGGACAGACAGCAACAACAGCCACGGGGAAAAAAACAGCCTGCTACACGGAGACCCAAAGTGAACGACGGCGTCACGGGCGCGTTTAAACAACGCGACTTTCATTCCTGAAGCATTTGGCTCCTTTTCGCACGTGAAGAGTCGAATAAAGTTTCTCAGCCGGGCGATGACCGTAAACTTCACGAGCTGCGTCTTTACGCAACCAGCAAGACCAGCTTTGCTAATTCTTTCTCTTTTTTCATTCTTCACAAACCTTCGGCCTTCCATTCGGCAGTTCAATAAAATGCCTCTCCAGAGCCAGCTCATCATATTAGCTCTAGTTTTCAGCAGCATGCAAGCCTATTTTTCTCTTATCCCGCTATTATCGAATAAGGTTGATTATTACTGGGGATGATTCTCCAGCCGGTCCTGGCTGACTCGCGCACCGACATACATACTAATTTCCAAATGAAAGCCTCAGACATCTCTGGGGCCAACATGTTGCAAGCACAAACTAGACTGTGCCACGGTTCCATCAGAAAAGTGTTTTGATTTGTGTGTGTGTGTGTGTGTGGTTTGCATTAATCACAGAGGTAATCACAGGTCAAGGTTTAATCCAGGGACATAAAAAGCTGCCCGTGATGTCCGCCTATATAAAGCGTGGTTCCCCTCATGCAGCCTCCTGCAGCAGCACCGAGGGACTCACTGTACGGGGCATAATCAACCACGCCGAGACAGAAACATCATTGTCATCTTGTCTTGAGGCTGACACTGTCACTTCATTGTCATGGCTGTTAGCTCGGCCCCGCGTGCTGATGTCCTGCTCTACTGTTTGTGTTACAGATGTTGCGGTAATCAGAGCAGCGGCGTGTGAAGGACTCCGCCTGCAAACCCCCATTGCCCCCCCCCCCCATTCTCCTGGCAAAGGTCATCGTGGAAATGCTGGGTGACGTTTGACGGCTGGGAAAAGCATGAGACACGGTTCCTCTGAGATAACCCATCTCTCATAACTCCTTGGGTGCTCAAATATCTTGGTTTGCATGCAAAATAATAATAAAACCCACCTAAAAGCTTGACAATAACTTAATGAAATGACTTTTAGAGCTGCCTCCATGTTAAGTATCTCGTCTTGGTGGCTCAGTGCAATATCGGCAATTAAGCTAATTCAGTTGAACAATAATAAGGAGAGTAAGGCTCCATGTTTGCTCATGAGCCATCACCATATTTGAATCATCTTGTTAGATTTTTTTTGGACCAATTACAGCGCTTGTCACAACATTAGCTGGGCAGTTTACTTTCAAAATGGCTTTATCCATTAGCTGGGATTTTTTTTTGAGTGCCTTTTCTCATCTGGAAAACAATGAATCGCTCTCGTAGAAATCCATATCAGTCAAGACACAATTGCTGTTTTGATGCCAGCCTGGTTGAGGGAACAACTGATGTAGGTTTGGTGGTGTGTGTGTGTGTGTGTGTGTGTGTGTGTATGGGGGGGGGGGGGGGAGAGAAATGATGCCTGTGAGGCACACTGTGAGCATTTATCCTGGGCCATAATGGGGTGCTGAGTTGCTAGTGGCGGCCATTGTTTAATGATCTCCTTGGGCGCTGGGAGTAAACTACTGCGGTAATCAGAAGGGTAAACTCAGCTATATTTCAATTTGGAGAGCCGCTCTTCCGTTCAGAGAGGCCGCTCTGAGACGATAAATAATAGGACTATTTAGCCTATCCCACAGGCTGCCTCGCTGACACCTACCCAAACACACACACACACACACACACACACACACACACACACACACACACAAGTCAGCCTATAACAATTCATGTCCCTTCCATAAATCAGCCCCACTAAAAGCCGGTGATTAGCGACATCATTTAGCCCCTAAAACCCAAACAGCGACAATTGTTTCCTTCCCCGGTTTTAGGGAGAAGATGGAGAGATGCACAGATGGTAAATTGGTTGGAGGGGAATGAACTGTAGCTGGATGACTGGACTTGGGGATGTAGAGTAAATACAATGCAGGGTTTTCAGTGCGGGGGTCGAGATTATTTGGGGTGATTTATTGTGGCCGGTGACTGGTTTGACCTTGTAGATGATGGGGAGGCGATGTGTCCTTTCTGAAGCACTTTGACGTAGATACGGACTGAAAAATATCAGTTGAATCCAACATTTTCTCATCTTGTGTTTGTAATTTATTTCCTCTAAACGATGGATTAGAATCAGAAAGCAGAGACAAAGTCTCTTTCTTACTGCTACAAACCTACAGACAGACAACCAAACCCAATACTTCAGAATTATGCAAATCAGTGGCTAATTTTGGTTCTTTAAACTTTTCCACATCATTTCAGGGCCGCTTGACTTTGGAACAACCTACCGGAGTAAATAACGCTTTCAGAATCAATAACTTCTTTTAAATCACTTCTTAAAACCCATTTTTATAGATTTGCTTTCAAGTGACGTCGTCCTTTTATGTTTTTATTTTTATGATCCATTATGCAGTTATTTTGTTCTCATGGTTTTGTTTGTATATTTGTATCTATTTGTTTGTTTTGTACTGTTCTTTTTGTTTCTTTTGGTTGTGTTCAATGCTTTTATGGTATGGTCGAGCTTATGCTTTTCATATCTGTGAAAGCACTTTGTAAACCCTGTTTTTAAAAGTGCTATATGAATAAAGTTACTATCATTATTATTTCATTATTCCAGTCGTCGGTTCACTGAGGCACAAATTGACAACATTCAATTGCAAAAGTTTGCTCACAGTTTACAACATCTAACACACCCACGAACAATCAATTGACATCATATCATATTTATAATATTTACAAATACATCACTCTTGTCTTCCGTCCCGGTGGCAGTAATTCCTGGTGCCTGTTGTGTGTTTATCATGACACTGTATTGCACTGTAATATCCCTCCACTTATTCTCCTATCGAGTGTTTAGTCGGCCCATATGATGATTGTTTTTTATCATCTTGTGCATCAGCAGCGGAAGCAATTTTCAAATTAAAGTCGACCGCCGTCTGAAATACTGTTTGTTTGTGAACGTCACGTTGACAAGCGGAAGACTAAAAGCTCACGCTGGAAACAAAATAAAACACAGCTCACGGCGCCACGCTGTGCTTTACGAACGCGAGTGATATTATTTATTATAATTTGGAGTAAAGGCTGTGAAACAAGAGATAGTTCTGTTTTATGGAGACCGGGGCCTGCTATGCAGAATAAATGAGTATTTATATATTGATGTATATTGTGTAACATATACTGGAGGCACACATGACCCTGCAACAAGACTTTTTGCATCTTCTTTTTTTAAAGAAAAAGATAAATGATAAAAGCACAAAAGACAAATGTAAACTATAGTGTAACATTCCTATAAATTCTCCTTATATCATTCCATATGAATCATTTCCGTCTAGCATCTTTTTCTGTTTAATTCAACCACTCAAAAGCTAATTGGACTAAAGAGAAATAAAAAAATTTTTTCAAGCCAATAATTTCCTCATCCTTTTGTTTTTTCCTTTTTTCCCCCCAGAAACCAGCGATTTACAAGCAGCAATAAAAAATCAATCTGATTAGCAACCCAACCCCACAATTTTCCCATCGACCATCCTGCAAACTGCTCTCCTGGTCCCAGTGGAGGAGGATCAGACGTGTGTCTGATGATGGCTTCCTAAAGAGCTTCAATTAATGGCCTGTCACTTATCATTAGAGGCGCTGAAAGGCGGGACACCGGGGGAGCGCGATGCAAACAAAGGCCCGTTTTAAAACGTCAATTCGAAAAGCACCCGGCGCCTCTGAGGCCCCTCTGCGTCCCCCCCGCCGGGCCCCCGAGCCCCGCCGACCCTCCTGAGGGGATTAGCAGGGATCTGGAGAAATTAGCCGTTTGGATGACAAGCAGAGGCCAAAGGACGAGCGGGTGTTAATGTCGCCCCCCTTTACGGGAACAAAAGCAGTGGAGTGTGTGTGTGTGTGTGTGTGTGTGTGTGTGTGGGGGGGGGGGGGTTTAAATAACACGTCTCCGCGGCCGCCTGCGTCCACTCCGGTCACAGTGTGAGTGCGGTGGGGTTGCTCAGCGGCGTTTAATTGATTGAAGTCGTGCGCCGCCAGAAGGAATCGGTGCGTCTGATTGACCTGCGTCGTCGTGCATCTGTGGCTCCGAGGGGGAAAAAAAAAAGAATAAAAAATCCGGCTCATTTTCACCATTTTTAATTTGGAATGACGGGCGGCTAAAATTTAAGAGCAACGCATCGCAAAATATTGTGACAACGCGTGATAATCTTCCTCAAAGCATTCCTCAAACAACCGCGATTTAGGGGTTTTAAAAATGAAGTATCTTTTTTTTCCATTAAGGAGGCCAAAGGTTGCAAGATGTCGTGCGCGTACGATTTCTAATGCAGCTCCAAACTATCTTTTTGGGTCCGGCACGAGCGAGCGAGGATGTTTACTCTTCATTACAGTTTCAGACAGAGGCAGGGAGATCCTCAAAGAGAACATCCGCAACAACATCCTCTTGACTGGGGGCTCTGCAGTGCTGCTTTTGTCCATTACGCTTGGCCTCCTCATTGACAGCCAATAAATCATTCATTTAGAGGCAAAGCAGGGAGAGAATCAAACAGCCATTTCGGAGCCTGAGGCCTTTCACTGTAGTGGCTTTGCCGCGGGCCACAGATCTAATGTAGAGTGGCTCGGGGGCTGCAGGCGGGTGGAAGGGCTCTTAAGAGACAGCGGCGCATTGTTTGGAGGGAAGGGAAACGCTGCTCTCATTAGACCTGGAGCTGAAAACCAACCTGAAAGGCCTGCTTCAATTTACCTGCCCTGTGCTTGGAATAAATCAGTGTGTGTGTTTGCGTTGTGTGTGTGTGTGTGGCCTGCACACATGCAAGCACGTGTACAACCGCTAACACATACACACACACACACTCATAAGCAGACACTTGCAAAGAGCTTTATACAAGCCTTTCAGAGCGCACCTCTTCAGGTTCAGAGTTGTTTCAGCGCAGCGCTTGTTAAAGGTAAAACCTTTTTTCCTTTTCTCTGCCTCGGGATGGCCCCCTTTTGTTATTAAGGTGCTTTCTCATTCAAATCAGACTCACAATTAAGCCGGTGTTGAATTGTGTGTGTGTGTGTTTTCTCGTCTTCTCTCGTTGCATGAGCAAGACGACACTGTTATGGGCGTTCGGCTGCTGCAACAAGAGTTGCCCCCCCCACCCTCCGCCCACCGGGTGGATGAGTATAAGCTTACAAAAAAAGATGTAGCGGTTATCATTTCCATGGAATATCACCCGAGCGATTCTTGGTAATTTTGACCGACGCCTTTGGCCCGGTGCCAACGGGGGGGGAATTTCACTATAAAGAGCCAAAGAAACTCAGTCGGCGCAGCCAAAGTAAAGAGAATCTAATACTTTACACCGGATAGTCACGGCACAGCAGGTACAACACGGTGTGACCAATCCTGACACCCACAGAGGCAAAAACAAACCAACGGGGAGGACATTTCACAGTCACTGGTGTTAAAAAGAGACCAGGAAAGAAAAGGAACAAGAGAGGCCTGGTGGAAGAAGAAGAAGAAGATGAAGATGAAGAAGAAGAAGAAGAAGAAGAAGAAGAAGAAGAAGAAGAAGAAGAAGAAGAAGAAGAAGGAGGAGGACGGCAGGGAGTTCCTGCAGAAATGTGGTGGCGGCGATGTCAGACTATTTAAATTCTGATGAGGCCCTCTGTCTCTCCTCTGCTAATGACATGCTCGTCAAAGCCAGACAAAAGAACCTGCAGCCTGTCACAACACACACAGTCAACACACCGGGGTACATCTGCGCGTGTGTGTGTGTGTGTGTGTGTGTGTGTGTGTCAGGGGGATTCTCACATTGCCGTTCTGCCAGAGTGTAAGGTACCACTGAGAGGTGATAAATCTCCTCTTCCTTGTCAGAGAGTGCTGGCATCGCATCCTTAGACGTGCACACACACACACACACACACACATACACACACACCAAAATACTTGGGTCATTCCAGCTTCTTTCTTTCTTTACTCTCCCCTCATTTCTCCTTTTCCTTGTTCCCTCACTACCCTCATCCCATTTGTTCTCGTGGCCTGCTGCGTCTCCACCAGCAGTCAAAATGAAGGTGTCACACTACAGCAGATGGATTACACATGGTGAGCTGCACACACACACACACACACACACACACACAGGACTCATAAATGAGGTGAACTGGAATCAGACTCGTATTGAATGCCCGGCTGGAAAAACAGTGTTTTGTCCATAAGCACTGCGCTGGCGCTCCAGCAGTATATCGATCCCTGTTGGTTATTTGCTCTGAAGTGAACGGCACGTAGACGCGTTTGGACCTAACGACAAAGTCTTTGTCTCTCCGAGTGCTGACAGGAAACAGCAGGTGATGGAGCAACATCGTGAAGGGAACTGCCTGCTATAAAAAAAATAAAAAAAACAGGCAATGAACGCCATGAAAATGCACGTGCCTCACAAAACACGTCAGACAATAAAGCGTCCGTGCAACAGACACTCAGACGGACAGAAGGAGGAGGGGGAAATATATTTGTTTGGGCTCCACTGTGTGTGACTACAATTCTGATTGTTATTGCAGCCGGAAACTAAACTTTTGCGCTAAATTGGCTTTAAAAAGACACCATAAAAATGTCCGTCCATCTTTCACGGCCTCTCCTCGTCGTCTCCTCTTTGTGACTTTAGCTCTAAAGCAGAGGAGAGTGTCAGCGAGCGTCGGGTTTGATTCAGTGCTATCTAACCTTGCTTTATGAAAGCATTAAATTGATGGTTCCAGACCAGCCCAGAGAAAATGCACATAAAAGTGAGACTAACTGAGAGATAATAGTCCTCGTAAACTGGTCTAAGAGCTCTATAACTCACAACGTCCTCAACTTGTTCCGTCTTACACGGCACAAGCTGTCGCATCCAAAATACTGATGCGGCCCCCGAAGGCACGAACTGCAACGCAATGCAAAGAATAACAAAAAAGCACGAAAATGAGAAGAATTGCAGGACTGGAATCTGCTCCCGGGGTCCATTGATTATTATTTTACCCTCTTGAGGGTGAACAACGACGCTTCACTACGTTCAACAGCAGACAACATGATCTTTATTCAACTTGAAACGTGATGCTTTTTTACTGAAAGTGAGCTAAATATTACAGAAAGATTGTCTTATGGTCACTTTTGACCCAGCAATGAAATCATTAACGCACCAAAAGAGACTCTCTCTCACACACACACACACACACACACACACACACACACACACACACACACACACTCACTCTTTGCAGAAGCCACCTGATTTGTTCACATGTGGGAAACACGTCTGTATCGCTCACACAGAGTACGATCCTGTCCTCCTTGTGCCCATTAGAGTTGACTGATTTATGGGTATCTCTTTTTATAACATGCATTATAAGCATATGTGTGTTATAATCTGTTTTAAGCAATGTACAACCACAGTTATAGGCTCATAAATAGTCATAATGCTTATTTAACAATTATCATAACCTCTTATAATCTTTTAAAAAAGGTCGCACAACAGAACTGCTAAAGCTGTCGCCCGAAAAGTTCAAGATTGTTATAGTTTCTCTTCACACAGAAACCAACACGAGACACAACAACATGGACGACTTCCACTCTTGTGATGCTGCTAATGGTTTGTAACATCGGAAAACATGAGCGGAAACATCATCATCACCAAAAACTTCAAGGTGATGGTTTGACATTATGAATATTATCATCTGGTTGGGATTTAAGATGCAGCCAGCGGCCGGTTAGCTTAGCACAAAGACTTCAAAACAGACGGCTTTGTCCAAAAAGGAAACGCCTCTAAAGCTCACTAATTAACACATTATTGTTGTTTAATCTTTAGGGGTGAAAATGATAATTTGCCATAGTGTGAGAGTTTAAATGCCAGACTATATATAATCGTGCCTATGAACGGGCAATGAATCACTTCTTTGAGGCCTTTTTTTGTTAGTTTGGACAAAGGTCAGGCTAACTTTCTAACACTGCTTTCAGTATTTGTGCTAAGCTAACGGCTGCTGACGTGAGTCCAGTGTCCATTTTATCATGACGCGCTGCAAGAAGATGAATAAACGTATCGTCTTTAAATTCTGTCCCAAAAGCTACAGATTGGGTATTTCATACGGCGGCTCTGTATCACGTTGTCTCACTCAATAATACATCATTAATTTATCAACATGACAACTATATGTGTGTGTGTGTGTGTGTGTGAGTGTGTGTGAAGTAGTAGCAGCAGCTGCTGTCGGCTAGATGAGTGATGCCAGGGTGTGTGTGTGTGAGTGTGTGTGAAGTAAGAGAGAGAAGATGAAGATGTTTTCCCTCCAGCGTTCAAACACTGTCAAGGTCTGCTCAGCTCCCATAAACCAACTCTGCTTCTCGGGTCCTGGGCCTCCGGTGTCCTCCCATCTTCTGCTTCAGGACAACACAAAACCCCACACACAGTGCCAGAAGAAGCAGGATTTTATAGGTCAACGCATCGTTTTTTTTTTAATAAGTCCTCCAAAACAAATGGGCAGAGCAATGAGTGCGGCTGCGTATGCAGCGCAGTGAGATGTGTGGTCTCTCTGCAGGTTTGCACCGCGCGGTAATGGATGGCCGGCGCGTGGCCGCTGACGTGTTATTCTTTTATAAAACATTGCCTCTGCGTACCGGAGCGCGGGGAAGAGCGTGTCACGCTTGTGATGAATGACCAGAGGGTAACATCTTCACTCCTGACCCCTAGCGCGAGCGTGCATGCTCTCACACACACACACACACACACGCACACACAGAGACACACATACAAATCAAGCATGCACTCATGCACATTCAAGTTGGCAAACAGATTTTTTTTTCCTCCTCTCTCTCTCGCTACTGCGAAAGCACACGTAAACATCCGATGCAGTGAATCCACTGAGCAGAGGAGTGACCCTCATGTGCAGGCCGGTGACCTCTCCGTGTGTGTGTGTGTGTGTGTGTGTGTGTGTGTGTGTGTGTGTGTGTGTGTGTGTGTGTGTGTGGTGAATACAGAGAAAGACGCTTGATCTATGCATTTCTTTTTTTCGAATTGGTTTCATCGCTTCATTATTATTATTATTTTTTTCTTCTCATTTGATCACAGATCCGTCATTAAAAAGGAGACTTTTTATTTTTTCCTTTTTCCGCTCATTCATCACACAGCCTGACTAACAGGCCTGCGGGCATCATCAAAGGTATCCTCAGCTATGTCCGTCGAACAAAAGCATGAAAGACCGACATCAAAAAGCGGGGCGAGCGGAGCCAAAGGTGGGGGTGTGTGGAGGGTGGGGGGCGGGTGCTGGACAATGCCGAGGAGCTGGAGAGGTGAGTAACAAGCAAGCAGACCTTACGCTTTTCTTTTTTTTCCCACGTGCACGCGACACTCGAACGCCGCACACGGACAACCTAACAAGCCGGCAGAAGAATGCTTATGCATCGTGGCGACTGGACCCCGATGCACCTGAAGGTAGGGCGGGCGAAAGGAAAGGAAAGGGAAGAGAGAGAGAAGAGTAAAAAAAAAAAAAAAAAAAGAAAAGAGGAGAGACAGAGAAAGAGATGGGAAGAGAAGGAGACATGATGGGGAGGAAAGCGAGACGGAGAGGGGTGAGGAGGGAGACAATGAGACAAGGAGACAGAGACAGAGTGGGTGGAGGTTTGGCGGAGCGGGTGGGGAAAAGGGGGGGGGGACAGGCAGCCAGTCTATTATCAGGGGGGTCTATAGAGAAGCATTTAGGGACAAATAGGACACCACCCCCTTGTCACCCAGAAGCATTCAGCCGCTGTCAGCCCCGGCCATTCAGACAAAACCCCAGGGGGGGAAGTGGCCGAGAGGGGGACGGAGGGGAGGAAGCAGGACCAGGGTGGTGGAGGTGGAGGTGGTGGAGCTGGAGGTGGTGGGAGGGGCGTGGGCTGAAGATGGAGTACCCCAGTACCACCCCTCCAAGATGCTTCAGGAGCTGTATCCAAGCAACCGCACTCTGGGTGTGACCTGTAGTCATATGGCTCCATTCAGTTTCACACCTCTTGAACACGCACACACACACACACACACACACACACACACACACACAGACGCACACACAGTGCTCATGCTGTGTGTGTGTGTGTGGGCCAAAACATGCTCTCATGTACAACAATTAGCACAGATCATGCCCCCACCTCCACCCACACACACACACACACACACACACACACACACACACGCCTCAAACACACACACCCCCATCAAAGCCTGGCCATACCAGCAACCCCACAGGGAGCAAATGTAATTACCATCAACAGACAGAGGGGAGTTCATCTTTACACACTTAAGATGATCCACTCTGCACACACACACACACACACACACACACACACACACACACACACACACACACACACACACACACACACACACACACACACACACACGCACACACACACACACGCACACACAGGCCGAGTCATCCTCCTGTACGAAAACCCCTCCGTTTCAGCGCGCTGTCAATCACGCGCTAATTAAAGCAGCGTATTGATGGCGTTCTCCTCTCCCGGATTTTCATATGGAATTAGCGTTTAATGAATTGTGTGCAGATTAATTACAAACGTAATGATATTTAATTGATACCGTCTAATTGCCGTGGCGCTCGTCGTTTTGCGGTAGCGGGGGAACTTTGTTTGGTTCTAGTTCGGAGAGAGGAACAGTTGGCTGGAGAACACTTGGCTGAGCGCCGCTTGAGCTCGAAAAGAGAAATAAAAGAAGGAAAAAAAGAAGAGGAGAGCCTTTTAATCACAATTGCTGAAAAATGTGTGTGTAATGTTGCATGCGAGACAAGTGATATTACAGATGGAAGGTTAGCAGCCATGTTTTAGGAGACGTAAATACGTTATTAAAAATGGATTCATAGTGTCTGTGCTTTATCTCTGCTGTCAACGTTATAGTGACACACACACACACACACACACACACACACACACACACACACACACACACACACACACACGTATGGGTCTTAGTGTGGTAATCCCCCCTCTCAAAGGGATAAATGTCTTTATCAGGCTTGTTTGGACTAATAGATTTATATACTCCATCTATTATTTATCCAGGGGATTATCACTGTTGCCTGAAGGTATGATGTAGTATGTTTACCATGACCTTGGGCCACACACACACACACACTTACACACACACACTGATAATAAACAGGCGTGCAATAATTGGCCCAAAGTCACTTTGTTCCTTTTCTAGCCATGAGGACCCTCGTAGGCCAATTCTGAGTCCTATTGAATGAGATTGTCTACCGAGTCTTTATGACTACTCATTAAAACACATTTTTATCATTTGTTATAATATAGCACACTCCTCTCCAAATGACATCATTAAACATAATTCAATCTTTACCTCTTCTTCATGTGTGCTGGTTTTCCTGATTTATCCCCACTTTTATTTCATTTTCTCTCCCACCCTTTGGTCCACAACAGCGGCTGCAAACTGCTGCACTGCCCCTCTGTGGACGCTCACGGAGCTGCACGGATGCCAAACTACATAACTGCAAAAAAAATAAAATAATAATAGAGAGAAAAAAAAGTGTAAAGACCACTGGAAACCAAACTGTCCACTCAAACCAAATTGATCGACAAAATATTACAGAAACACAAACAGACGGCATCAAGTTTGCACAAATGTTGCCGAGCACAAACATTAGGCACACACACACACACACTCACACTCACAAACACATTGCTCTCTGTGTGTATACACGCATAGGGCAATTTAGTAAATGTCATCAGGTCTGCAGAAAGAGAGGGAAATAGGCCTGCCTCCCATCTTTGTATTGGGAACACAGGTGAGATTGATGAGTAGCGTCTGTTTATGATATCGGTTATTCAAGATGAAAGATGAGGGTTTGTAGAGGGGTTCCTCCCATTCACTGTCATTGATTTACACACACTATCACACACACACACAGCAGAACATACCCACAGTGAGTGTCCTTGCTTTGTCAATAGTCAAGGTTATTTCATATGCAGTACAAGATTTGACTAATATGGTGATATCAAACAAAGCAAATAAAAAAAACATAACACTTTCGGTCGTGATGACGGAGCAAGACCGACTTCTTAAGGGACATGTTCTCACCAGACACGCGAGTAAAGTACTCAGCGAACATCCATCAGTGAAGAAAGAACATAAAACTGTGGTTAAAAAAAAGCAATAAAAAAAAAAAAAACGAAAAAAGGAAAGCAGTCAGGGTAGAAAACGAAGCACTCGAGCCCGAGCCAATTCTGTTCTGGTGAATTAAAACCTCAACCTCTTTGGCATTAACATCCACGGAGAGACAAGTGCTGCGGTAAGTGAATGTGTTGTGTGTTTGTGTCAAAAGCCTGTTTTTCTCCCTCGGCCAATTAGGGCGACTATGGCACAAAGGCAGCTCATTTTGTCAAGCTCCTGTAAATGGGAATGATGGACGCTGACTTTGGAGGAGGAGGGTGGTTAGTGGTGGGGTGAATGCGCGCCTCGTGGTTACCCCGGCAAGGCCTCCTTCATTAAAGCTTCTTCTTCGAGAAAACACACACATACACACGGGCGGGCGGGTCGCGTTGAGAGAAGGATGCACAAACATTCCCCATTCAGGATGAATTAAAAAGCCACAATACTTCTCGAAAGAGAGCATTCATTATGTCGCCCTAATGCAGCGGCATAAAGCACGCGAGCACACAGCCTATCAAGTGCAGCAATTTGGCTTTTTTTTCTTCTTCTTCTTCTTCTTCTTCTTCACTTGTGCTGTTCCGTTGCTATAGGGTAATTTGTAGCACTCAGCGGGGCAGGGTAAAGTGAATCAAGATTAATTTACATGCAGGCGAACACTTAGTGCAGAGGCAGAGCGGTAAGCAAACGCGTCGTCGTCTCTGCGGCTGAGCGGAAAAAGAAGGCAGAAGGTGGCGGTGGAGGGAGTAAAGGAGGGCGGGAGGGGGGTGTTGGATAATTAAGGAGCATCAAATGTGATTGCTGAAGGTAGTTAAAGAAAAAGGCCACAACATGCCGACTGCGGTCGCTCCCAGAATGCAGCCGGAGGAGGACGCGTTGACGGACGCATGGACCCTAAATGGGGAACCGCGGGCCGGAGACTCGGCCCGGCCACTCCGGGTTCAGTCTTCATTAACTGCGCTGTAGCGTCTCTCCTCCTCCTGCTCCTGGAAGCGCATTACTCCGATACGTTAGTTTGTTTCCATTTAGGGAAACGAGTGCCAGCGCTCAGTCGCTTTGCGCCTCACGAGCGTCACAGTGGACTCTCGCAAAAAGGAGCTCGGTACGAAACGGCAGAGGGCCTTCGATTCAAAGGACGCTCGATTTGAATAACACGCCGTGGTCGCGCATCACGGGGCGACGCGGAGACAAAGAGTCTCCCCGAAGACACGCCGCCGAAGTGACAAGGCTAACTTGGACAAACTGCGGCGAACATTCGCGACACGAGCGCGGCTACAAGTGCGCCGAGCAGAGAGGCGGCGGCGAGGGAGGCTGGGGGGGGGGGATGAAAATGCTAAATGAGCTGTTTGAGGTGGACACGCGTCTCGGCGTCCGCCGATGGAAGCCGAGTCCTTGCCCCGCTGAACAGACTTAACATCTCAGAGAAAGAGATCACTGGGATGGGATGAAAAAAAGAAAGAAAGAGGAGAAGCCGGCGGAGCTTCTCGCCTCTGTCGCTCAGTGGTAATGGACCCTGGACCGAGGCTGTGGCAGGGGAATCTGATCAAGCGCGCTATCCTGGAGAGACACACACAAAGTCATTCTGTCGAATCTGAATAAACACAAACACACATGGGTTGGACTGTGGGGTGCAGCTTGGGGATTCGGGGGCCGAGCGTCTGGCATATTTGGCCATCTCAGATCTCCTGTCAGGGCCCGAATGCGGGATGACAGCGAGAGAGAGCCCGCAGCGTCTGGAGACCTGTCTCCATCTATGCATCTCTCACATAAACAAATTCTCCCATCGCCGTATTCAGACTAGCCTCTCTGCTCTATTACACACAACACACAGCTGCCACAAGCACTCAGACACCCAATCAACAACCACAGAGAGAGAGAGAGAGAGAGAGGAAAGGGGAAAAGGAAAGGAGAAGGGGATGAAAGCGAAAAGCACGGGGGGGAGAAAGAGAGAAGGGGCAGTCGAGGGAGATGGAGGAGAGGTGGAAGCGAGACGGGAGCGGCGTCGGGGGAGATGCTGAGATGAGAATGTTGAAGGTGGCGTGGGGGGGGAAGGAGGGGAAGGCCGAGCGCTCCGAAACTGTGCTCAGCGTTCTGTCTGGCCGAGCAGGAACCTCCTAAAAAAGCGGGACGACGCCGAAGACCGGCGTGGATGAAAGAGAAAATGGGCTCTGGGGATGAAGAGATGGACAAGGGGGCAGGAGCGGCCGGGGGCTAAGGGTTGCAAACACACTGAGCGCATGAAATATTAGGACCACCTGCTCGGGAAAGTAGGCCGAGCGTGGGAGGGGAAACGCAGCGGCTGAGGCCGAAATGCCCGAAGAGGGATCCGAGGTGTTTCATGTAATCGGAGGACTCGGCCACAGCGGCGTCAGCGCTTAGTGAAGGAGTCGAGGTTTGCTTTGGTTTCTTTGAGATGTTCAGTTACGATCCACATCAGCTGGACTGAACAGCTCCAGGTTACAATAGGATTCACTTTTTTAGCCATTTCTACAATACTACATCGAGCTCATGCTTAAAATTGGGAATTCTTTACGCAGCTGTAATGTCACCTCGAGACAAATCCTGGACCTGCTCCATTTTTGTCGAATATTGACATAAGATTGTGACTTTTATCTTATTTGATTCATTATTAATGTACACTTTTTCTGGAAAATGGCCTCAGTCATGTGACCTTCTTCAAATAGCGTGTTTTATTCAAGCAAAGGCTCAAAATCCAAAATATATTTAAACAATTAATTCAATTTAAAAGGAAGAAAGTCACTTTAGAAATAGATCCTGGCTTTATGGGCGTGGCTAAAAGCTTGTTACTTCCTACTTCCTCATCACGTTACGACCACTTCCTGCACACTCGCTCGCTTTGTTGTGCAGGACTACAGGTTACCGCAGGAGGCCGGCGATGTTTCCAGCTTTTACGCCGACAAGCCGCTGACTATTCTTAATTTACTGTTCCACCTTTGCGGTGCAAATAGTGTTACAATCTGAGATAAATAGGCTAATGGCTGTAATCAAAAGGTCATTAGAGGCCCTCGTGGAATGGTTAATGGACTGGTCAGCACTACGCGCACATACAAAATAATTCAGGTGAATGTACGTCCTATGGAGAGGCTGAAGAGTGGAGTTACTCCAAAGAGAGTTTTACTTTAAACCCATCATCAGGAGCGGGAACAGGTGACCAGTCAGTAATAAATATCAGGTGCGCCTGTGGTTTCCTGTCACCTTTACTCGCTCTCCATACATTTTAAATAAAGAGATCTCTCGGTTTCTAGATATCGACTCAACTGTCCAGAAGTCAGCTCGAGGACGGGTTTCCCTTTTTTTTTTTCCTGGCCAAAGCCAGAAAAGTTTGTGTCGATTGGCTTTGTGCTCAACCTTTGTTTGATCGGTAACTCGGTGGAAGCGTCGCGGTGCACAGGCGTTTGCTTCTTGCGAGACTGGAAAAAGGACGAGAAGCAGTGCGGGAGAATTAGTAACGACTGTAAAAGCCCCCGGTTCTGAATCCCGAGACGCAGACGGCGGGCAAAGCCGCTCGGTGGCAAGGTCACAACGGGCGGCGCGGTGAACGTGCCAGGTGGACTAGAACGCACCCAGAAACTGTGCCGTTCGGCCAGATTGATCTGCCTGCCACATCACAAAACACCTCCCTCCTCCGACTTTCTGCCCCCCCACCCTTCTTCTGATCAGAGCATCGATCCACCCGGACCAGTCGATCGGTTGCTACTCTGTGATCTGGGCCGGGCCAATTACTTCAGTGAGTAATAGTGATTAGTTTGTGTCTAGATCAATCCAGGCGGATACAGGCGGAGAGGCTGAGGACGAGGGCCAAGAGAGGTAAGGAGGAGGGAGGGGGGCGGGGGGGGGGACCACTGACTATTCACATCAGCAGCACATTTGTGAAACAACAACAGTGTCCGACGAGCGGGATCCTCGCGCTTAGCATCTCCGATGGAATTGTTTCGTCGTGCCAAAACCGCCAGAGAGTGCACATCTGCGCACCAGATGAGAGTTTCTAGGTTTGCAAAAAGTTAAAATGTTGAGACTTTTCTACACAATGGGACACCGCATCCATTGTGTAGGCCACACCAAACACACACACACACACACAGTGCTTAAATCTCAGCCAGTGGCATTGGTTTGACATTGTACAGGTCATTAAAAGGAAAACTAGTACTAATGTCGAAGGCGAATCTATTTATGTTGATAGTATTCATGGGCAATCCTTCCATTACATTGATCAACACAGTTTGTCTAATAGGAAAATAATAAACAATTACTCCTGCAGACGAGAAGGGTAATTGATTTTCTTCTGTAAATTACTACCGCCATCAGCCCCGCGTACACAGAAAGGTGATCATCTGCATAAAATCAATGGGATATGATCCTCTCTGTATGATAATCATGGACTGTAACCACGGGGCCTTCATTAGGTTTTTCGGGTAAGGGAGGGAAGGGAACGCCGGAGGGTTCACGACGGAGACGAGGTGGTGAGACCTCCAACAGACGCGAAGACAGATGTCCTCTTAATGAACCTGCTCGATGAGAGATCTTCAGCATATATTCGCATTTCAGAAGTTGGAGCGTGACCCGAGCGGTGGGACGCTTTGGACCGGATCACCATGATGAGTCTCATGGGTTGAGTTTCTCCTGAAAGCTGCAGCCAAACAACGAATATGAACCCTGTGAAGTAGTAGATACAAGAGGGCCGCGCCGAATCTCCCCTGATTAATTCCTGATGGGTGCTCACACCACCCCTGGTGTTCCCAGCCAGACACTGACTTATGGGCATGGGCGAGCCCACCACCCGACAGCTGTATGTATGACTGTGTGCAGGCCCCCCGGATCAATATGGCCACCTATATTAATATCACCACATCCGTCATCGGCCTGCCGCAGGAACAAAAGAGAAGGAATGCAATGGATATGACTTACTAACACGACCGGTTTACTTAACGCACAACAGCACTGTCGTATCGCTCTCTCTCTACAGCGGCTCACCTGTTAAACAGTTAAAATAACCGTTGTCTGTTTTCCTGATGAGCAACTTGTTTGTGAGAACACTGTCACGGGTTCAACATAATTTGGTGGGTTGAGCAACATGGAGTGAACACATGCCATCTGTATTTTATAAAGCTGATTCTCTTCCATTTGTTTATATTTGTTTCTGTCCAATAAAATGAATAATTCATCATGGCTTCAGCATTTCCACCTCAAAATGTAATTCCTGGCAGTGGAGAGTGCTTTAAAAGAGCATTTTCACGAAAAATTATTAAACTTTTAACATTTCCAATTAACAAAAAGCTCTATATTACCAAAAAAAGTCAATATTATTTTCTTTTAACCATCTTAATAAAGTCATTTTAGCTGCCTAAAGCTGATAATATATTGATCATAGTGATGGCATAGTGTAAAAACAGTCGCGAGAGAATAGTCAAAGAAGAACGAGAGTCACAGAAGTTACTTCACATGGCGTTCTCCAAAAAAAGAGAAATGTTTAACAAAGAAGGAACAAGCTCGTGTTGGCTCATTTTTTTACGACTGCCAGGTCAAAACCAGCGGAAACTGTGGCCGATTCTAAAAAAAAGCGGCATTGTGAAGCGCACAAATGTTTTAAGCACGCTAACCCATTCACATCCAAAGTGAAGGAGCAGAAACTGAACACTCACAAGAGCCCAAACACATTCATTCACCGGCCAACAACGTTAACACAGGAGAGAAGAGAGCTGAAAAGTGTCTTCCACCACCACAGATATCGCCCCTGCACACAGTTTGCTCTATTTTTAGAAGATGAGGAGAATATGGATATGGATTTTTTTTTTTTTTGTGGTCGACATCCCTTCACAGCTGAATGAACTGAATTTAAAGCTGCAGGGCAACGAGGCGACTTTGATATTTATGGCACTAAATCATAGCGCAAGTTAGACGTTATTGTGTTGTTCCGGACCTTCGCACGCGTTAACACCCGTTAAGTGCAATGACTAAACACAACATTATATTTCACTAGAGACCCAGTAAACCATCTGTGCTACCTGCCTTTACGTCCATTACATTTTGCTAATATTGTAAAAAGATTTTAAAAAACGACTCAAAAGCAAGACTTTTAGCGTTTTAGTTGCACACACACTTTACTAAACCAGCGGTTCTCAAACTGTGGGGCGCGACCCTCTAGTGGGGCGCGGAGGTATTACAGGCGAATCCTTTATTAATCCCACAGTGGGGGAATTATTCTCTGCATTTTACCATCTTTAGTAATTAAAGAGCTTTGTGCTGCTTGTGAAGCTCTGGGGCTTCAGTGTCTTGCTCAAGGGCACTTCAACATGAAACTATGGGGAGAAAACAGGGATCCAACCGGCTTCTTTGGTCATCTTTTTTGCCAAATATGAGGTTTTTTTTGCACATATATAACTTTATTTGCATTGTTCTAACAAAGTGATTGCACATGTTATTACTGTTTATCTGATGGAGCAATCTGGTTTACTTGAAAGGGATTAAAATGTTCTTAAGTCTCAAAAAGTTGGACCATTTTCTTCCCATGCTGTTGGGGCGGTGGGGCCCGAACACTTTGCTTCCTCCAAAGTGTGGCGCGACAGAAAAAGTTTGAGACCCACTGCACTAAAGCAAAAGGCGAACCGGGGTGTATGCTGGTTGGTAAACCCGGCCTTGAGCTACTGAAACAGTCATTAAAGGTCTGCACCCACATGGTATGGAGCGATGGGTTCGACGCTGATGCCCAGCCTGCGGCGAGAGCTTTTAGTGCGATTACTCCACTGCAGCTCCAAATCTCTACAAATCACCGGCTGCCTCTTCCTGTCTGTTTAGAAGCCAAACACACAGGCGCTGTATAATGAATCTATTTTAGGCACCGACGGCACTCAGAAGCCTTTTCATTCTCTCTTCACTGCGGAATATGTGGTATCCAATATTGTCAGACCCTAAAAACCCCAAATAGAGGCCTTTTCAATAATAAAGGCTTTAGGTGCTTTTAAAGCCGAGAGAATGAATAGCTGGACACAAAACCGCAAGAGGAGGCTTTCAGTATATTAGCTTCTCAAATCAAATTACCGTGAAGGGAAGACAGAACCAGCATTTAACATAGTAAGGAGGCCAGGACACAGAAGAATAAAGTGAATGCTCTGTTTGAATCTGTCCTCCCTTCATAGATTTTAATGGCGGTGGTAAAGTGAAGTGCGTTAACACTTGATAACTACATTAGCGCGGGACTATTTTTTAAAGCACGGAGCGGCTCAGCCCATTTACCATTTCCATTACGGCGGTAAATTGCACGGAATGAAATCAAAACCTCTGGCACACTCAGTCCATAGCCTGTTATCAAATTATATAGATTTATTATTAAGAGAAGTTAATTTGACACGGTAAGGGCAATTAAAAGAAGGCACAGACTGATGTGAACTGACCACTATATATATATTTATAAATATATATGCACAGCCAACACATCCCCTCACACTAAAGCCAAGCTCGCAGGTTTGAATCCACTGAATATACAGAATTATAGTTGGTGAAGAAGCGGCGTCGTCCGGATTGATGTCCTGCTTCCGTCATGAGCGGCTGAAGCGCCGGGATCACTCAATACTAATCAACAGGCTGGACACGAGCTGGTCTTTATCACTTTGTCCCCTTTATATGACTCACAACCTTGGCCAGCGCCGACCAGTTGCCTGATTTCTCATTTTGTTGCACTGCGACTGACAGTGAGCGGCTCTGATTGAGGGGATCCATTAGGGATCAGCCCGAGGAAAGCCGGTTTGATGGATGAGACCAGCAGTCACCTTCAGAGCTTGCTAACAACACCTGTATCCTCTCTGTCACACACACACACACACACACACACACACACACACACTTTTGCTGACATATAACAATTCACGCAGTGTGCTGTTTAGAGAGTTAGAGACAGATTTAAAAAGGATGAAAATCTATATTGTCCTATCAGCAGCGACGGCTCGATTCAACCTGTGGCCAAAACTATCAAAGTGTAATGTGAAGGAGCTTCAGAAATAAAAACTCTTCAGTCAAAAGGCCTGAATTCCTTTTCGAAGACACATCTGACAGATTAAATAAGTTTGGCAACCCGAGCCAAGCAACAGAAGTATTTAGTGCGATGGAAGATAAAACGGTTTTCATATTTCATCATCAATAAACATCAAGAGCATCTGTTTAGAGATTTGAACAACAAGGTGTGCAGAAAGTATATTGTTCCTGATGTGCAGCCTTGAAGCGTGGCACACAAAACATGTCAGAGACACTGTGAAGACCAGAGTCAGCTGTGAAAGACTTTTTGACAAGGTCAGAGTTAACTAAAACCCAGTGGCAGGCGGGGAAGTGGTCACTACGCCAGCTGTTTAGTTTAACAGCTGATTGTGCGTGCTAGTTAGCCCGCGAGCTAACAGCTAACAGCAGACCTGCTTTCCATTTTCCAT
Source organism: Clinocottus analis (assembly GCF_023055335.1). NCBI lineage: Eukaryota > Metazoa > Chordata > Actinopteri > Perciformes > Cottidae > Clinocottus > Clinocottus analis. The sequence goes on along the minus strand of NW_027176229.1, from coordinate 21,361,180 downwards.
TGTGCGTGTCTCACAAGCTAGGTGAGATGCGCCGCCAGTAGGTGTTACACAGATTACACAGGGAATAGTCTCCAGCTTCTTCTTCTTCTTCTTCTTCTTCTGCTTCTTCTTCTTCTTCTTCTTCTTCTTCTTCTTCTTCTTCTTCTTCTTCAAGTTAAAGTAGCACAACTAACTTGACTCTGTGCATACAATTTGTAATCTCACATTTAAAAAAAAAAATACAAACATGGTCACACAATCCCTCTTATGTACACTGTGTATTTATGATTAATAAGAAACCAGAAGAAGAGGTTTGGTATGGTTTCTGTGGAGGAACAAACCTCCACAGCAGCAGATAAGCCTAAATAATGATGCGTCATGTTTTGAGTTGTCAGCTGTGTGCAGGACTAAACGAACCCCACCACAACACACTGTAGCGGGTTGTCCTCGTTGAAACAGCCGATGAATAAATCATCGCATTATGTATTAAAAGCATTGTTTACTTCCCCCCTTTATGTGTCGGTTGTTTCCCCCGCTCAGCAAAACACAGTACGTACACGAGGGTGTGTAGAAACTGCTGCACGAGTCTCGTCTTCTCCGCGTCTGGCAGGCTAATTGCTCTCAGCACTATTATCTCATTATGGCCCATCAGCATCTGACATTTAAATACAGAGCTGCTAAAAGCCTCTCTGCTTATTTAATATTAGCATTATCATCCATCACATCCTCCAGAGAGGCAGGGGCCTCGGTCCTGTTAGCTCCTTCCCTCCTGAATCCCTGCTTTTGAAGCATTGGGGCTTTCTTCTATTCTTTTTAAAATCACCACTTGATGCATTTAATAACAATAATGTTGTTATTAATGGCTCCGAGCGTTGGCAAATGGCAAAAGGGGGAGCGCAAAAAAAAGAAAAAAATCGTACCGCGCACGCCCCGCCAATGGACGTAGCGTGGAAACGAGGAGGGGATGCGGGAGATGAGTGAAGGTAAGCAGGGAGGTGAAACAAGAGGATGAGAGACGGAACGGTGAGGAGGACCGGGAGAGGGTGAAAGAGAGGGAGGGAGAGAGGGAGAGAGGGAGGTCAGCAGAGCGGTGTTAAGAGAGGGAAGGTAGAGCCTGATGGGCACCAAATGAACAAATTATGACGGGCTCCATTTTGCAGGATGGGGGTCACACTAACCCCCCTCCACCATCACCACCGCCGCCACCTCATCCCACCCTTCTCTCTCTCCTCCACTCCTCCTCTCCTCTCTTCTCTTCTCTGACAGTTCAATTTCCCCCTCTCGCCTCCCTGCTCCTGCCGCGCTAATTGTGAGTGAAGCCTTATCATTGGGCCCCCCATCCACCCCGGGTCCGAGGCATCGCGGCGTCTGAGAGAGGAGACTGGAATGTCAAAATGTTATCCGAGACAGCGAACAGCCAGAGAGACGGAGGTCACACACAATGAGGCCGGACGTTCATCTGGATGCAAGGAGGCGCATTGGCTCGCCGGCCCTCACAGGAAGCGGAGAGAGGAGAGGAAATGCTGCAATAATGCACCGGTGTAGAAAATAAAAAAAACATTTATTTTTCTACATGTGTCTTCTGTTAAGGCGCAAAACAAATGATCGACCTTCAAATTTCTCGTCGGAGGTCTGAAAGAGGGGGAGAAGGAAAGGTTTGTTCAAAGAAAATCAAACTTACGCATTCACTGCAGGGACAAGTGCTTTATAAAAATAAAAAAAGGCCTCAAACAATCACACACTGACACACACACACACACACACACACACACGCACACCTTTCTACCCAAATCTTAGCTGAGAGCACTTGACCCTCGTGTGCAAAGATGAGCCGAGGCGTGATATTTACAGACTGAGGGGGAGGGGGGGGGGGCTTTAAATGACACCTGAGGATGAAGCTCATCTCACACCAGCGCTCAGCCTTCTGCTTCTACTTTGTCATTTCAAATTGAAGCGTTGCCGAAGTGCATTTGCTCTCGGTTTCCTTTTTCTTTTCTGTTTTTTTTAACGTCGCACCGTCCCCTCCATCCCCTCCGTCCACCGCGACCGAAAGGCAAACAAGCCGGGAGACGCGAGGCAATCTGTGGGGGGAGCAGCTGGCTGTCGGATAGGTGTGGGTGAGGAAGAGGAGGAGGGGCGTGGGGGGGTTTAAAGTGCTTTAGTGGTCAGCTGATAGGGCCGATCTAAAAGGTCAGAATAATCTGAATGCAGCAGGAACTACGAGGGGAGCGACACAGGACAGAATCGCTGACCCCAGACGTCCCCCATCACAGAGAGCTAGATGGAGGGTAAGAACGAGGTAAGAAGGGTGGAGAGAATCAGAGCGAGAGAGAGAGAGAGAGAAAAAAAGCACTCATCTATATTCCAACACTGGTAATGAGGGTTAATTCATTGGTTAAGGATTAACAAGGTGCAAGAGTATGATAGGCAAGCAGTTGCCTTCTCGAATATAGGTTTAAATCAACCCCATTATGGGTGATGTAATTTCAGCTCCAGAGCCCCGCCTAGTGGGAAAGTAATTACGCCACGACTTCAGAGACTCTTCTCAAAGTAAAACTACAAACCTGCGGTGCGCTGGCACAAGCGGGAGGCGCTCCATTCATTCAGTGTCCGTCAGTCAGCACAACATCTCACACTGTGCAGGTAAGTAACTCCACCTATGAAGTTAGACGCACGCTCCTTTACATATTAAATACTTCATTATAAGGCGGCGTTATGAAAGACGTCGCTTCAGCTGGATCCGCCACACATCAGGGTGCAGATAGACGATCCAGGACGGCCTTCAGGTTAAATACACGCCGGTTTAGTATTGAATACCATTTATAATCAGTGAGTTTGAATGTCAAAGATAGGTTGTTGATTAATGTAATCATTAGTATTGATCTCAGTGTGTTTGACTATGCTATACCGGCGATCTTAATGATTGTATGACGCGTTTACAGTAAGAATAGTATTTAAAACGGGTCCAAAAACGTGCACATCAAAGCTAAACTAGGGTGATTTCCTCGAATGCAAATTAAAGAGATTTACAGTTTGATTGGTTTCAATGTCAGAAGTGTCATTTTGTTCTATCAAATCCTGTTTTCTGGAAATGAAAGCTGCGGTCGATAACATTGGAGAAACCAAACAAGTTTGGGGAAAGAAAAAAAATAATTGCTCAACTGTTTCCCAATGAAAGAAGCTAGCAGCACGAGCTCCACTTTCAGCTAAATCAGGTAGGGAGGCCGTCCAATAATTTCATTTGGGCTGAACAAAAATGTATTTCACTGAACTATACGACAGCCAGAGATACTGCCTTTCCTCTTTTTGTCAGTCAGATCATTTGCTTTTATTGATTGCTGCAGAGATATTAAGAATACATCACCAAATATAACAGAAGAAATACTTCCAATCCTAGCCTTTTTTAAAAAAAAGTGGGATTTAGTATGGTTATATGATGCAGGCATGTTAAAATGTCTACGTTTGTGTGCCTGAAAAACTACCCAGGGTAAACACACTAGTATAGCTACATGAAAGTAAGAAGTATAAACTCACATCAGAAAGGTTAAGCCGCGTACATATATAACTATTTAACCTCGCTCTAACCATTTTTATATCACCACACTGTCAACTGTCAAATAAAGGCACAAAAGTACATTAAGGCTATCTAAGCAGCATTTTATCAAAAGAAAAGAAAACCACCTCTTTCGGAGGGTTAAATCAAAGCTCTGATATTGAAACTAGCTGATTTTAGCTGCAGTACAAAAAAGCCCGCTAAGCTAGCAAACTGAGAAAATAAGAAATTAATCGGCACATTCCATTATTAAGTGGGTTTGATCTCTGTGTGTGAGAAATAAGATGGACCTGACCTCCAAGGCGAGCCCAGACTAACTAATGACGGCCTGAGCTAAGCTAATATTTCATCATCAGCTAGCCGGCGTTGGAATGATCCTGATGCTATTAGCGGACTAATGGCTAAATACTTCGGCTCTGCTAAAGAGGAGCCAGCCACTGACACACACTGAGCATCCGCTGGCGCGTTTAGCAATGGAAACATGAGAGGGATGGGCACACCGGTGACCCCTACGTATATACATGCACATGTATAGTGACACATACACACACACACACACTCACACACACACAGACGTGGTGACCCCTACACGGTTGATGAGACGGGAGCTGATATGCGAGTCAGACGGAGCCACATTTGTAAAAAGCGATAGCCAATTACGGCAGCCCGGGCTGGGGGATAATAGCCTGCCTGTCAGGCTCTGTGTGCACGATGTGCCTGTGTGTGTGTGTGTGTGTGTGTGTGTGTGTGTGTGTGCCTCAGCACGTGGTACCCAAGAGTGAATATCAGGTTCCTATTCTCATCTATTTGCCCTATATCTCTATTCCTTAGATATTAATTTCAGAGCAGTGCTGCAGCGCGGGGCCCAGGTCGTTAGTGTGATTCATCTGGGGCGTCGTCCAAAATGGGCGCGCAAAAAGACGGAAAAGTATAAGCCGTGTCTACCAAAATGGGAGGCGTATTTCTGTAAGATTTCAACACCGCGGAATATCGGGGAGGGTTTTTTTTTCTTTTACCCGTAATATTCGCAGATACAAATCTCCGTCATGGAGACATCGAATGAAACGCGGGTCGAGGCGAGAGCGGAAGCGCCGACACTGCTTTGAAAGCTCAGACATCAGTGTTTGTCCTGTATTTCCACAGACACATGATCTCCTCAAGGACTCGGCCCCGTCAGCCACAGTGGCCAACCACCTGAAACAGAGGAATGATAGACTATCAGAGGAAGGGAAACTGTTCGAGGGAATTGTGTGGATTTAGTGGTCTAGTGCTGACACATGGCTTTGAGCATGGTAGAAAAGCACTTTAACTCTTCAGTGCTTTTATCGCACGTACACACTCCATAAAACAAGCGGGGGGGGGGGGGAGCAGGGGCCTCGCACGGTACAGTAACACACACACGCACACACAGACACACACATCACGCATGCATAACGTTCGCTCACAAGCGGCAAGGTTGTCGGAAAAGAAACCAACATCGCGCCTGATGGCAATCGATGAGAATAAGTTGGCGGGCTGGGCACGATTGTCAAAATAAAAAAAGCTTTTTGAAACAGTTTGAAGTTCACATTACGGGCGACGTCGAACTTGTTTTTACGCTTTCCACGATAGCTGAAAGTTTCAAGCTGTCATTTATTACTGGTGTGATGAGACGGTGGATTGAAGCTAAAGGATTCCTCTTGACCTATTCTTTAAGTGTTCGGGTGGGGAGGGGTCTCCACTGTGAGCGGCAGCCCCAGATATGTTTGCTTTGCTGTCTTTATTAGAAGTATTTCAGCCATGAACTAATGTTCAAGTACACATGTGCACAACCAGACTCGTGTATTTCTACGTGCATGTTGTCCCCTGCAGCTGCCATCTTATCATTTCTATCAACCGCGGAGAAAACCCGACCGAATAGAAACACACCACAGCAAAAAAATGTTATGGATCTGCTTTTTGAAAGCATTATTTGACTGAATTTAAAGTAGTCATCTGAACGAGAAAAAAAAAAGAAATTGATTAACTGAAAATGAATTATTCTTTCCAAGGGCTGGCAGGATACAAGTGCATGAATTTCAAATCCATTCAGAGGCTGTAAATGCTCCGCTCTTGTTGTTCATATCTATTTGTATTGTGACACGGGAGAAAAATGGCGACGCCGCGGCGGATTATAAAAAGTTTTTGACGGTATTATTTTTCATCAGCAAGCCTCTCCTTGTATATTTCATATATACATAATTCATATGTGCTTAAAGAAATCCCAGATTGTGGGCTTTAATGCTGAAAAACAAACAATGAAGTTAGAGCGTATCCTATGCAATATTCCCCCCTCTCCCCCCACTATTCATCTCCGTAATAGAGATGCAAGCTCCGTAATGCTCGCTGGGAGCCAAGCATGAGATTGAGGATTTCTCACACACCATGCATTATTCATAGTCCAGAGCAACAGAGTGTGTAAGATGAGAATTACACAGCATGAAGAGAACAGGGGAGAGGGGACCGAGGGGAGGAGAAGAGGGGATGACGGGAGGAAGGAGAAAGGGGAGCAAAGGTGAGGGGCCGAGTGGAAAGAGATAAAAAAGGAGACGAGGAGAAGGCGAGGTAGTGGACACTGCCAGACCTCCATTTCCCATCCCTCCTCGGGTTAACCCCGGGATTGTTTTTTCGGAGGGAGTTTTGCGCGAAACAGTGGGGTGGAGGAAATGAATATGGAACCGGCAGCCCCAGATAGCGCCACCAAGATTGGCACACAATTTGCATTTGTTAAATGTGCGTCTCGCGAGTTGGTTTGTATTCCGAGCACAAACCGAGTAGTGAGCAGGAAATTTCAGGGTTCTGTTATGATTCGTGTCCAGCCTTCGTTCCTCATAATGAAAAACAATGGGAAGTGAGTCAGGGTTGGAATTGATTTGTTTAACAATGGAAATGAACAAAGTAGGAGGCACGGACCAAAATTGGGAGGCATGCTTTCTTAAATGAAAGCTCGCGACCAAGAAATTGCAAGATTGTGGCTGATACAATTTGACAAATGACTTCTACAGAATGATATAGAGCATTTTTCATCAGAATAATTGGGAGATTGGCTAAAAATATATATATATATATTTCATGTCCATTACGGTGCAAAAATATGCAAGGATGGCCACTAAACTCTCAGTGCACAGCGAAAAAGTTCTAGAAGCAGATACAATTTTACAATGAAAAGAAAGTAATCTATCATCGGCCATATTCCCAATATAATTACGAAATAAAAGCACAATATGAAATAGTAGCAATATATCTTATATTCATCTGATGACTCCATTTCCTCGGTCTGAAAGCTTTTCCTAGAAGACTATAATGTTATTACTTTGCATAGTTAATGGTGAAATTACATTATATATATATATATATATATATATATATATATATATATATATATATATATATATATATATATGTATATGTATATGTATATGTATTCTTTCCCTTTTGACTTGAATAACACACGTGAGCGTGCGTGCGCATGCCAGCTGTGTGCGTCTCCATGCACTCCTCTCCTCAGACGCAGCCTTAATGACAAGAATGTGACGGTTACTGGCTTTTTAACTTCCCAGTGATGAAAAGCCAGTATTAATTTAGGCTACAGATTTCATTTGTTCCGAACAGGAAAAACAATATAAATCACTTTTAGAGTGATTAGAGAGAGGGTTGGATTAATCCAGGCCTGATTAGGGCATTATGCTGGCTTGTTATGGACACACAGGGTGACTGACGGTAATTACTGTCTGTAATAGGAGAGCGCACACTCAGTCAAGGCATGAGCCACGGCGAGGTGTGTGCGAATTCACGCGTGTGTGTGTGTGTGTGGTTATGTACTGCATGTGTAAGCGTAGTTTGACTGAAACCGAGGGCTGATAATGTTTGCTTTTTCACCAATTACACCCTTGAAATATGACGCGGCCTGCACGAGCGGAGAGGCAGACGGGGAGATATTCAAGAGGGAGAGGTGAGAGAGTCATGGCTTTGTTTATGATTATTGATATCCTTAGACAAACATATTCACCCGGATAATAAAAACAGATGGCGGAGTAGGTAAGGCAAATATTAGCCTGCGGGAAAAATTAGAGAGGTGCTAAATCAGCAAATCGAAAAAAACCTCAGCGTGCGCGACGGACGTGCACACTTGAAGCTAATCCATACGCATAATATAGACAACATCCGAGGAGTGGAATTTCTCCCTCTCCAAAAAAACACAAACTGTAGCACTTTAAATTAAAGGATATCCTGCTGTTTTTCTCACCTCGATGCAAAAATAATAGTCAAATATATTCAAATCTAGAATAATCAGTTTTATTCTTTCCAAGCTGCATTAATACCAAAAGTGTCTTAGCAGCACGAGGAAGCATATAGAGCAGATTCAGCAAAGCCCCCATATGCCAATATTGTCTTTATTACGGGGAATTTCCTGCAGGTGTAAAGCTAAATATCTTTTATGGTTTGGAAGCAGACATAAGGCGCCCAATGAGATGTGTCCCGTTAAAAGGCATGGAAAATAAGTATGCATATTTAGCAGAAGGCTGCACATCTCTCCTCTCAGAGCACTCCCGTCTCTCTCTCCCTTTCCTCTCCTTTCTTTCTTTATGGCGGCAATTGTTCCTTTTCATCACATCATTGGTTGGAGGAGAACTTAAACATGCCGTTGGCTCAGCGAGAGCTCCGACATGATTTGATAGGCTGAGAGCCCCCACCCCCTCTCTCCTCCACCCACCATGGGTCTCTTTGGGCTGTAAAACAACAGTCTAGAAGCTTATTTTATGAGTGCACGCCTCTGCTCTTTGCATGTTTATGTCAAACATTTGGAACAAATGGCGTCCATTGGCTGGAACAACACAGATAAATCTCGTCAATTCACACGCGAGGAGAGCAGCGCCACCACCGAGGAAGTGGCCCACTTGATGGCTGACGAAGAGGAGTGCTTGCATTATTCAATTAATACCTGAAAGGGGGTATATTTTATGCAGCATTTACGAAGGCATCCACTAGTTCCCTGTGCGCACCCCCCCCCCCCCCCCCCTCACCCCACCCTCTCCTCGCACAAACCCAGGCAGCTCGTGTTTGCATCCTGGGAAAAAAAAGAGTGGACTCCCCCTCCATTTTGCCAAATCAAATATACAGTGAGAGCAAGCTAAAAGGCACTTTCAATCAGCCGCGCCGGGTCTGTCTGTCAATCTGGAAACAACAACAATCTAGCCTGCTTGGAGTGGTCTAGTCAACATCCATTCCCCAATAAATTCAATCAGTGACGCTTTGTGTGCGCGCGCATGTGCGTGTGCGAGTCGCACGTTGTGTGCGTGTCTATGTGCAGGTGTTCATGAGAGAAGCAGAGCCAAAGACGAGGACAGAAACGGTCTTGGAACAACAAAAGGATCATGTTTTAAAAAGACACCTGAATGTATAGAGTGTGTTAAATAAGGGAAAGTAGCTGTGGGCACGCACAGGTTGGGAAATGCAGAATTTAATACACTTTTTTCCTTTGAGCGTAGTCCCGCATCTCATTCAAAGCGACAAAGGGAATCTCTAGTTCACCAAATAATCTTAGAAAGCCAAGTAGCGGAGTTAACAGGCCCGAGCTAATGACATTGACGTGGAGGGCTGCACGCTGGAGTGATTGTCTGACTGTTTGAGAACCCGAAAGCAGCACTAGCGAGCTCATCATGGACCCGCACTCTCATTATTTGGCCACAAATGGAAATGCAAATCGCTCGCTTTGCCGCGGACGCCTCAAATTTATTAAACTAAAAGGTTTAATTTCCATTTTTCTCTGCATCAGCTTTATTTATAAATGTCGTGCCCTATGAAGACCCTGTTATTGTCTCCCTCTCCTGCAGGCTCTTAACAAATCTGCTCATTAATATGGAAATGGAGAATCAATCGCTTTTTTTCCGGCGACAGAGCGCCGTTTCCCTCCGCGGTGTGTAATGTGCTCTGACTGGTCAACAGCGCAAACAAATTCACATGCATACACAAACACTATATATACATATATATATACATATATATATATACATATATGTTTATTTACATATATGTATATTTATGTATATATATATATATATATATATATATATATATATATATATGTTTATTTACATATATGTATATACTATATATCACATCTAGATACAGGATCTGTATCTCCATCCATGATGGAGGTCTATGAGAAAAAGTATTTCTAGTCGTACTGAATTTCCCAGCCCATTCACACTAAGTCAAACTATATTGCCAGGATGGCACCAGATGTTGCAGCAATAATAACCCATAATATCAAGTCCTGCTTATCCAACCTTTTCAGGGCCCTAAAATAACAGTCATAGACCTTAATGAGATCATTATGCACCAGGTTCTTATTCAGGGCAATGGAACGATAATTGCATCTGCGGCTTTTAACACTTGCTCGTCATGTTGGCCAGTAAATTGCTCCTCTCTCCGTCTCTCCGTGTGTCCGTCTGCCCCTCTCCTTTTTCTGTCTCTCTACAGTCAACAGTGGGGAGTGAACTATTGCACCTATCCACTCTGGTCTGCGACCTAATGAACATTTCTAAATGGCCATGACCAGCTGGTTAAGAGACTAATGTAGCAGCTATTAGCCAAAGCGGTTGTTTCCTCACAGAGTCATCTGTGGAAAACAGCAAGAGAGAAAAGGTAGGAGAGAGTGGGCAAGGACAGACAGGTCCCTGCTTCCACACTCTCCTTCTCCCTCCATACATAAGCACACACACATGTACATAAGTGTATACACACACACACACACAGCATGTTTATCTTTCACATTCTGCAGCAAACAAACCATGTGACGTATTCTCAACCCACAGTGCATTAGTGCTTATTAGGGCCTCAAGGTGTGTATGTGCGCGTGTGTGTGTGTCTTATTAGGAAAATTCAGTTTCACTCAAGGTCTCAGCACTGCGGTTGCAGACCACTGGCCATTGATTATTCATAGAGTCTGTGATTGGGTCCATTAATACAAGATTAGGGAAGGAACCGATGCTCATTTTGTGTGTGTGTGTGTGTGTGTGTGTGTGTGTGTGTGTGTGTGTGTGTGTGTGTGTGTGTGTGTTTGCGGACAGGGGTTGAATTGTAATGAATCCACAGTTTATGTTTATCTAGAGTCTATGAAGGCAAAACACTATATAGGTACGTACAGTAGTGCATATGCCACACATTAGCAGGGTATGAAGGTGTTTAGTTACTTATTAACAAATATACATTAGCATAAGTTAAAAAGGTTTTAAGTTAGCTTACTGTAAGACCAAAGTAACAATGCGCCTTTGTTTAAAACTGAGCAATAGGATTCAAACAGGAAAGAGGAATATTTTCACCTCCATCATTTACCACATACTGTTAGATTTCCACCTAATAGCATTTGTTCTTCAATTGAAACTTAATCTGAGTAAATGGTGCTTAAATGTTTAAATCACATTTACAGGCTGTCAACTGATGTGATGTTCTTCACATGGTCACCCTTTGTTTGAATGAAAATAAATTGACGGCAAATGAGGAAGGATTCTGCAGAGAGGGTTGAGGGGACATATTGGATTGTAGCTCCCCCAAGTGGCCATTTCGGGCAACTCACGAGACCTCAAAACCAATGTGGAAATGCACAGGCGCACGCGCGCGCGCGCACACACACACACACACACACACACACACACACACACACACACACACACACACACACACACACACACACACACACACACACACACACGCACACACACACACAGACTCTCTCTACAGGAGCTCTCAGGGGGTCTGATACTTCTTATAGGGACGATTGAAATGAAATGATTTCAAATTGTCTGGGATTGCTGAGAAAGAGGTCAGTGTTACGAATCATGAAATAAGCAGCACGCGTCTCTCCAGCTCGTTCTCACGGGCTAGAAACCAAATGAACAGCTGACACTTCCACACGCCATCATTATCATTATCATAATCATCAAGTGGGGAAGATTACTGTGGTTTTTGACCTCCAGCAGCTCAAATACTGTCCAGCGTGCACACAACATATACAGCATATATATGGCCGAAGATTAAAACATTTTTTTAATTAAAATAAAACTTTCTATTATTATTATTTTAGTCAACCTCACAGACTATGTGGATGACGTTTGACATTTAGTACCAATTGTGTTTTGGGAGGTGGTAACATTTTAATTTGTAGAATATTGTAGAAATGTTCCTTTTAGTTCACAGTGAAAAAAAAAATTCAGATCCTTGGGGTTTGAAGGGGGAAAAGATGATAATGGTCAAATAAAGCAGCTATATATATATATATATATATATATATATATATATATATATATATATATATATATATATATATATAGCTACATGGTGCATGGTTTCAGTAGTGCCGAGAGCTTAATTGTAATTACTCAATGTTCAAATACTCCATAAAGAAAAAATTAAATTCAGCTACTTTAAATGCCGTCGATAATAGTGTATTTTGATTATTATTAGTGTTGGACATTGTTATTTAAAGAAATGCATTATAATGTGTAAGATTTGTAAGTATTTCTTTACATCTGAACCCTCAATCTTCAAAGAAATTGAAGCTGTCAAATAAATCGAATGAGTAAAAAAAAAAAACCTAAATAAAGTAGAAACACGCGCCACTAAAGTACCAGATGAGTACAATTAGTAAAATGGATCCTGTGTTATTAAACAATTACATAGCCCAGTGTTGCAAGTATATCCATTTTATCATGTTACTATAAAAAGTGACAGTTAAAACCTGGTGTCAGGCTGTATCATCGCTTTGCAGCACAGGTAAAGTACTATTGAACTGTTTTGTTGATGTATCTGGGTAAAGAAAGGTACTGCCATGTAGTGCTTTGTGAAGCCATTCATAGAAGGTGGGAGATGGAGGGCAGAGGTCAATAAGAGACCGACATCTTTTTTGTCACACGTTAACCTGGCCATATCTGAAATGAAAATGATGAGCCAATGAAGAAGAGCCTGTTTCATTTGAATGTAGAGGAAAAAAAATACAAAATTAGGTATTTCCATACATATGTAAAATGTAAAAATGGGTATTTAAAAAATAAAAATAATCTATTATTAGTCCCGCAGTGGGATAATTGCAGGATTACAGCAGCAGACACAAGTGCACATCAGACACATTTTAAAATAAAGTTAAAAAAATATGTATATACATATATAAATGTAAAGAAACAGCAGAGACGACACCGGGCAGATGTTCCTCATCCCAGTGTGCAGGTGTACTGACTGGGTTTCAGCTACCTGTACCTGACCGCATGCTGTCCGCGGTGCTGAAGCTGTGACGTAGCACGCCGCCGCTCATCACGCATCCTCGTCTCCTGCCATCTTTTTTGTGTGTGCTACTGGCTAGCTTGCTAAAGCAGGGAAGGGGGGTCTCCATCAGCAGGAGGCGGAGAAGACTGCGGGCAAAGCGCAAGAGAGGCAGTGGGATCCGGAGACTGAACCTTCCTGGGGTAATCGGGGAGCTCTTTCCACGCAGGAACAACGGTATCAGAAAGGCTGGACCATGTCTGACTTTGACAGCAACCCGTTTGCAGACCCGGACTTCAGCAACCCCTTCCAGGTAGCTCACCCAGCTAACGGATGCTTCCAGAGCCCGACGAGGCCGGTCTTACTTTAGCATCTCTGCTAACAGTCTTAGCTAGTAGCTTAACTTGACAGCTAGCTAGCGTCAGCCAACTGAAGCTTTGTAGCCGGGCGAGCTAACAGTCGTTCACACCACTTAACCGCATCAGAGAGACAGTATATGGTTGTTCACAAGACATGGTTAATGAGCAAACACGTTGTTACGTTGAGGTTTTGTTTTTGTAACGTTTGCGCCAACTAAGAACAAAGACACATGTTAGCTAGCTAGCCGTCAGTCAACACCTGCTAGCTTGGAGAGTAAGTTAGCTAAACAGCTGCTGCGCGCGCCAGCCGGGTCCGTGGTGTGCTTTTAGTCATCTCCACACCTCGATGGGACCAGTTCAGAGGATTTAAACGCGCCGCTGGAGTCGCACGTTGTTCCAGCATTGGTCCAACACGAAGTTGACTTCACGTTAGGTCGATATACGGTAGACTTGTTTTGAAGAAACAATGGACGTCTCCCAGAAAACGTTTTTTTAAATGCTCACGGTGAAGAGACTGCTTGTTTGTTCATTGTTGGCTGGACGCAGGGAGCACGTTGTTGTTTATATGCTCCGCAGCAGCTTTGTTCACAATAATGCAATCCTCCTTGTACACCATCTTACCTTCCACCAGGATACCTGAGCAGTGATTTCAAAGTTAAGTCCCGCCCCCTCTTGCGACAGGTGTGTTAATCAGTGGGCGGAGTCTTGGATGAAACGGAAAGCTGCAAACCTGCTGGCTGCTTTTTGGCACTTTGTGGGCCACCATACACTAACACAGACTGTCCTGTAAGCGTGTATTTATCAGCACTTCCATTTCCTGTTCATTGTGTTTCAAATGGCCACAAAAAAACAATACAAGCTATGCCACATGTAGTAATATTAGCGTTTCTATTATGTTGCATGTACACCCCGCCCTCTGTTTCCACCTTGACCATAATAAATGGTCAGAAAATAGGAATAAATAGACACAGCCAATGTCTGCTGTGGTTTGTAATACAAGCGGTAGGTCAGCTAACAACAAACTAATGTGTTTTTGTCATTGTCGCTTTCACCCTCTTAAAGCGCTTTATGGTCGATCTCTGTCCTGTAGGATCCCTCGGTGACGCAGGTGACGCGGTCTGCCCCTCCTGGTGGTCTGGAGGAGTATAACCCCTTCACAGACGCCAGAACGGTCAGCTTAACGAAGGCATCGCCATTGATGTGTGTGTGTGTGTGCACATGCATGTGTTTGTGTGCCTCTGAGTCACTGACCTACTTTTATCCACCAACCATTTTTCTCTCTTCCTCCACCTCTCAGCCACAAAGGATTTCACTGACAAAATTTGACCGTGACCTAATTTACAGTTTTTGATTCAGGGTCCTTGTTTTTAATACAGTGGGTCTCTCTCTCTCTCTCTCTCTCCTCTGCTGGTTGTCAGGCGGCACCTGGGGATGAACCCAAAGCCGCTCCTTCCCCGTCGCAGCAGAACACACAACCCGCCATCATGAAGCCCACAGAAGAGCCGCCGGCTTACTCGCAGCAACAGACTCAGGTACCACACACTGAACACGCTTATTTAAATATATATCGAATCGTTTGTATTTTATTGCACACGCACATATACTCTCTGTCTTTGTTTCTGGTTCACGTTTCCTCTTGTCCTTCATATACTTGCATCTGTTTTCTGACGGCCCAACAGCGGCGTAATGAGGTACAGTTTTCCATCTGGTGGTTTCTGTACCCCGTTGGTGTCCTCGTCTTGAATAGTGTTAATACCTTCACTTTCCCCACTTGTAGCTTCCCTCTTGCGGTGCAATATTAGAGCTAGCTTAGTGCTAAGCGACAAAGACAAGTGTGTTAACAACAGTAGCTGATTGCTTTCCCAGTCGTAACCCTTTTCTTTTCCCTTCTCAAACTAGTTAAAACATTTTTTTTTTTTTTTTTTAAACCTTCAACACTCCCCTGATTGGAGATCATAACTTGCTGTCAGGGCGGCTGGATAGTGAATTTTCAGAGCATTTCTGTGTCTGTGTTAGGACCAAGCGCGTGTTCAGGCTGAGTTGTTGAGAAGGCAGGAGGAGCTGGAGAAGAAAGCGGCAGAGCTCGATCGTCGGGAGAGAGAGTTACAGTCCCACGGGGCGGGAGGTCAGTCCGTCTACCACTTCCTTCACTCTCTCACCTTGATCACCTCATTCACCTCGGGGTCTTGAGTGGTCGTTCCTCGTCAAAGCTAGATTCACGGCACTGTTCATGCTCAGAGAGTTTGTGTGTGACCTTGGCGACAACAACTTGGTTCTCTGAGTCACAAACAGTACAGTAAACATCTGCCCAATTATATTCTGTATCATAACTTGCAAGGATTTAACACATTGTTGGGGCTTCTTCTTCTCCGCTGCGAGTTGGAACGATTCCATTTAAAACAACAGATTTTTCTTGTGGCTCGTGTCATAACCGTTACCAACCATAACCATCGTAAATCTGGGACGGCACGCAACGGTTTGAAAACAAATGTAGGGCAGGTTTTCGCGCTAAAGGTTTTTTATGAGTCATAAAAATGAGCCTAAAAGACCAATAAAGCGGAACACAATTGTGTTGATATGTTTCTTCATCGACGGTGTTCTGTAAATCCGTCCTTTCTTCTGATTCAAGCACACACTTTGATATGAGTCTGCTTGTAAAGTAGACACTTGTACATCATCTGATCGCCGTTGCCTTTGTCCACGCAGGGCGCAAGAACAACTGGCCTCCCCTGCCAGAGAAGTTCCCCGTTGGCCAGTGCTTCTACCATGACATCGCCGTAGATATTCCCGTAGAGTTCCAAAAGACCGTCAAGATCATGTACAACCTGTGGATGTGTAAGCGGATCGCCCCACACTCCTCCTGTACCCGTGCATGTTATGCAATTCGCTTTGATTCTCACACATTCCCGTCACGCAGTCGTCGGTTCGTCATCAGACACACTGAAACAACACCTAAACCTTATTTCGTGTTTTTTTTTTTTTCTTCTTCTCCCAGTTCACGCAGGCACGCTCTTTGTGAACATGTTCGGCTGCCTGGCCTGGTTCTGCGTGGACGCGTCCCGCGGTGTCGATTTCGGCCTGGCGCTGCTGTGGTTCCTGCTGTTCACGCCCTGCTCGTTCGTCTGCTGGTACAGACCGCTTTACGGGGCCTTCAGGTAAGCCGGCGCGCGAAAAAAAAAGACCGTCCCACCGCGTTTCTGCTCAAAAAAAAAAAAAAAAAAGAAAATATGAAAAGAGAGTTAGTTGCCAGGTAAAGACATGCGTGAACAGACTTTCACTGGGGAATTGACCTCCTGCTGCCCTCACGTTGCCCTCTCACGACCTCGTTCTCTGTCTCCACAACAGGAGTGACAGTTCATTCCGCTTCTTTGTCTTCTTCTTCGTCTATATCTGTCAGTTCGGGGTTCACGTTCTACAAACTATCGGCATCACCGGCTGGGGAACGTGGTGAGTATCCTCTTTTGAGCCGTTTACGCCGCTCCCCCTCCCCCCTCCCCTCTTGCCTCGATCCACTTGACGCTCACCTCTCGCCGCCCCCTTTTTTGCTTTGTTTCGCCAGCGGTTGGATCGCAGCGTTGACCGGTCTGAACACCAGCATCCCCGTGGGCATCATCATGCTACTGATTTCGGCGCTGTTCACCGCGCTGTCCGTGGGCTCGCTCATTATGTTTAAAAAGGTGAGGCGGGACGGCGGTACCTGAAGCTCTTGCGGTCGATTAAAAAAAAAAAAACACTCGACTTTAACTGGCTTCGCTCGTTGTTTTTTTGTGTTCCTCTCCAGGTGCACGCGCTGTATCGCACCACCGGTGCCAGCTTCGAGAAGGCGCAGCAGGAGTTCGCGACGGGGGTCATGTCCAACAAGACCGTTCAGACCGCGGCGGCCAACGCGGCGGCTAACGCCGCGACCAACGCGGCCCGCGGGGCCTTCAAACCTCAGCCATGAACTGACGCGACCGCAACACATGCTCACACACACACATACACACACACACACACACGAAACACTGAAAAAGTTGGGGATGCACAACTCTGGCAAATTGATTCTATTTCTGAACGCTGTCCCGTTGCTCAGGATGCGCAAAGAGGAGGAAACAACAGAGACGCGAGTCAGATAAAGTAACCAGAGTTGTCCACCTTCACTTGCAATCAAGTGTCACCGCCCGCATCCTCCCCGTCTGCTCACATCCCATGAAGCATCCAACCGAGTGACTCGAGGCGAGCCCCTGTAGCGCGTACTCGTCCCCCTCGCCTCCAGGGTGATCCTAGGTTCAGGCGGAGGTACCTTTGTTTTTGTCCAAGCCGCTTCCTGTCTGGTTCGTACAGTGCAGAATTATGAAAAGTGATAATCCAATCATGGTGTTTTTGCACATGTTTCTGTTTTCTTTTAGGGAGAGGGGGGGGGGGGGGTCCCACGCCAAAAGCGCAGCGCTAGTTTTGCCCTCCGTGTGAACGTGGACTGGTTTTTAGGGGATTTTTTTCAAAATCCGGAGTTTGGTCATTTCAATCTGAAAACTTGTTCCTTTGTCCTACATCGGTGCTTCTATTCTGAGGCAAGACACCATCCCGGTAGAAAATATGTCGGTATGTTCTTATTTTTAGGGTAGCCTCCTGCTGCTCCCCAGCAGCAGTGCTGCAGTGGCAACTGTCGCGGTTGAGCAACTGTTGCCACTTGTGTGCGCTCCTCGGATTGACAGCGTGGGCCGAGCATCTCTGTGCTTTAAGTACGGTTCGGCAGCATGACGACGACGACGACAACGTGCATGTTTAGCGCACTCGAGGTAGCCTCTTCTCCGGGCTACGGGTGGACGCCGGGTCGCTTTCCTTTGGTTTGCTTCTGTGAGAAGTGAGCTGTGAATGATGATTTCACGGCTCTGGTGCGCTTTCTAGAGGTGGACACACACAAAATCGGAAACTTTGCATTTTCCTTTACGTATATATGTGTGACATTAACTGCTATGTGGCTCCGTCCCAGACGTGTTTTGTCGCCCGTCACTCTTAAACTTAACGCTGGCTGTGAATCTGGGTCGCTGTCCTGCTTCCTGTCGAGAAAAGAGAGGGACGAGACGTGGGCCGGCCATTTTCTGGCAGAAGATGACCTGGACAGTGTGAAGTAGGGGTGGGAGGAAAAAAAAACGATACAGCACAGTATCGCGATATTTTGCGTGGCGATAATGTGTCGATACTTTATCGCCACGCAAAATATCGCGATTTTCAAATTTTCTTTCATCAATTCTAAACTTTTTTTGGTCCTGGAATAATGAAATCAGTTTATTTTTTGTCGACAAAGTTTTCCTTTGGGGACAATTTGCAGTTGAAAAAAAGGTAATATTGTGATAATATCGTATCGGGACTTAAGTATCGTGACAATATCGTATCGTGGGGCCTCTGGTGATTCCCACCCCTAGTGTAAAGCTTCTATTAGAGATTAACCTGCAGAAAAGAAAACACATTGACCCTGTGCAAATGACAGACTAACCCGTCCCTTTTTACAGTCAGCCCGTTGTGTTTTTTTTTCCTCTTTGTCAGTGTTGGATTACTGGCACCAGACGTTGCATCGCCGAAATGAGCATCGAGGTAACAGAGAATCAAACGTAATGCACATTAATTAATTTCTATACATTAATAACCAAGTTGTTCAGACTACTGTATGTGGACTGTGGGTCTGAAGACGTGATGATTAGCTCTGCCGTTATTACAAATGTATGAACTGGAACGTGACGGTCAGTAATTGGTCCATGAAGTAAGCCTCCATGTTTGGCAGTATTGCTTTTTTGTCTGGAAATATTGTTTTTTTTAATATCCAGCTGCACATTTCTTGTTTTGTGTCGACCTTTCATCTCAAAAGACAAAACGTGTTTGTTTGTTTTTTTAATTTATGGTTGTAATTTAAAAAGTCGTTTGCGTTTCTTATTAGTTTGGCTTGATTTGACATGTATGTGTTATGTTCTGTGCGGTTTTATAATGACATGATCGTAGCTTCAGCTAGATTGTAAAGTGACTTTGCAACTTGACCTGCAAGAGGTGCGATTGTATGGATGCGTGTCAGTCGGGTGGGTATGAAAAGTTAAAAAACAAAAGAAAACTGGAACATAAATCGCCCTTAAGTGTTATTCTATATCCTGAAAAGCTGTGAGAAATCTACCAAATGTCCATTTAGCTTTGTTTTTGTTTAGTTAAATCATGGTTCGTGATGTGCTCCCTTGCCACATTTACCTTTAAGTTTTCTTTACGACAAACACCGTCATGATTCCCGTGTATGTGTAGTTGAATGAAGCCATGCCACCGCGGGTAAATACTTGATGTATTTGGCGAGCCGGTCCGCAGTACGGAGCGATGGATCGGAAAGTCGGCCGACACAAAACTGTGTTTTTGACCTGCGACCGCGGGATTTCACTGGAAACAGTCAACTCTCAACGAAAAAGGGACACTTGTATATTTTGTAAAAAATGAAAATTTGATCCCCATTATCAATTACATGTAAAAAGAAATGTAACGCACTCTTGTCTGGCCTTCGTTGCATGTGAAATAGTTTGAGTTTTGTATATTTATGGTATTAACATGAAATAAAATTTGAAGGAAATTCAGAAAGTTACGCAACTTTTATTGGTGTAAATTGTACGGTCAAAAAAAAAGAAAAAAATACTTAAACTTAAGTTTTTACAGAGAAATTGTTCAGCGGTTCCCAGCCTTGAAAATCTTAAAGATGAAGCCATGTTTACTCGTGACCTCGTCACAGTTTGAGTTAAAGTTGACGTTCACCTGTCAAACTCTTCCATTTTAACAGGTTTAAGAGAATTAAATAAGTTAATTAAAAGCCTTTAAATGTATCTTGCAACCCTGGATGAAGTGTAAAGTACTTGTGTGGTACCTTCTTTCCATCACTAGGTGTCACTGTTTCCTCGGGAAGTTTGTTTTTTAACAGAAAAGACTCATGAAAGAAGGATGAGTCAAGAGGGAAAGAAAGGTTTTACATACATGACACAGACAAGACAGAATTACTAAAGAAGGCCTGGTTTATTGGAGTACAAAGTACAGACTGTCTTTCCTCACACACATCATTCACTGTGCCGCGGGGGGCCGCTAACTCTTTTTGTTAATGTAACAAAAACAGCGGACAGTCAACGTATTAATTCGGGCACAGACGGACCGGGGAGGTCTCGTCCTCTGGGTCCGCTCGCTCAAACACACCATATGTTGAATTATTGCACATCTCATCTGCAACGAGTAAAGCGGTCATGTGATACTACAACAGGCTTCAGGAAGCACGGTTGGGAAAAGAGGAAGCAGAGTGGAACAAATCGGGGGTGATCTCCAAAAGTAGCACTAAAGCTCAACGGAGGCTTCTTGGATTTTTCTTTTTCTTTGCGTCTTCAACGTCTTTGCAAAGCCGGAGCTCGTCTGTATCAGGATCCAGTGCGGCCTGCTTTCATCTCCCCGTAAGCACCGTGAAAGTTGAGCCTCTGTTCCTGTTTTTATTCGCTCCGTTTCACACACCCGGCCAAGTTAAGAAGCTGCAAAGGACCCGCAAACAATCCATTTGACAAGGGGGGCGCAATCCGTTAAGCAGCGCGTGTTTAGTTAGCTCGTCTTACCGTCCCAGCTGTGCCGTACATGTGAACACTTAAAAAGTTCATATCTGTCACACACACGCGAGCTGTTGCCGGGGGTTTTAGTGCCGGCATCTGGTAGCGTTCAGTGGTTTGCAGGTGAGCCGTGGGAATGAACATATAATGACGTGACACACCTACACACACTGTTAGCCTGGCAGTGTTTAACCTGTCCACGGGAACGCTAACGACGCAACCGCTACCAACTCCTTTGAACTAATCTGCCGTTACGGCACAGTGGTTTGTTTAGAGGATTAGTACAAATATTTTAAAAAACAGCATCACGGTCCAAAAAAAAACAAAAAACATTGGTCAGGAAAAGTCCATCGGCTTGCTGCTGAACCGGAGCCCTTGAGCCCGTTTGACCTCTCGACCTGAAGCTGTGGCGGGTCAGAGTTTAACGATTTCTGTCGCAAAAGTCTTCCATCTTTTCAACACGTCGCAGATTTCATCCAGGCTGTCGTGGAGACAATCACTCGGAGAAATGTCCCATCGACACAAGAAGAAGTGACGCCGCTCACAGCAGGCAGATCAGACTCTTCCCCTCTTCGATCTCCTCCTGAACCTTATCGCTGGAGGTGGCGATCTCCGCCTGTGCGGACAGAACGGCGCACAGGAAGGACCCCAGCGTCCCCCCGAGCGCCGCGTAGAAGGCCCAGCCGAGGGAGCACAGGGCCGGCCTGAAGGGCGAGGCCTCGGGCCCGCAGTAGAGCTTCACCTTGTCTGAACCCCAACCGGCGGGGTACAGCATGAGGCCCACCATCAGCAACAGGCCTGGGAGGCAGGGAGGGAGGGAAGGAAGGGGAAAGAGAGAAGAGAGAGAGAGAGGATGAGACGACGGGTTGAGTCACGTAAACATCGGGGCAGAGAAAGCACAAACAGATCACCGAGCAGCTGGGAGCGCGGTGACTCAACTATATAATATGTGTGTGTGTGTTTTGCTCCTTCAGCTGACAAGCGTTTGATTTGTGACGCGAGCGTCCATTTGACCGCTTCTGCAGTGATGTCAGGTGACGATAGATCACCCGCTCGACAGACCCGTCCGGCCAAAAACGCACCCGCAGGAGACGCGGCGAGCTTTCTGGTCGAAAAGTATCCGACCTCCAGCGGTTTAAGGAGAGCGATGGCACGCCACTTCAACGTTGCCAACTCGTAAAAAAAAAAACCTGAACGTTTCGACTTGTAAACTCCACGGCAGCGGCGGAGGCATTCCCCCGAGGCTGTGGCGCGATTATAAAAACACGCAGTAATGGGCTTGCAGGGGCGTGTAACCGCCGTGAACTCTGACTGTCAGCATTAGTGAAAAGGAGTCGTCCCGAGACTCCTCCCCGGTTCCCCGAGGGTGCTAATTTTTGTGGGAACTTCCAATTTCCTTCCTTTTTTTTGTTTTTAACTGGCAATAAAGGAGAATGAGCGTAAACGTTCGGGGGTTTATAGGGTGAAATCATTAGCATTTTAGCGGCAACGCTGTAAAAGTACAATATATCAGTTAGACAGGGGAGAACAATAAAGTCATGGGCTTGTGTTTTCGGAGAAAGGCTTTAAAAAGGGGGCATATCAAGGTCTTTTTTCAGGTTCATACGAATATTTGGTGTTTCTACTAAAACTCTACATGCTTTAACGCTGATAAAACACTTTATTTTTCTCATACTGTCTGCCTGAATCTACCTGTATTCACCCTCCGTCTGAAACAAGCTGCTTTAAGCGCCTGTCTCTTTAAACCCTCGTCCCGAAAAATCCCAGTGATCCGATTGGCCGCATTCTCATGTGACACAGGAAGGGGAGACAAGTCTCAATGACTTGTTGAATCCCATGTTTTCTGATCCAGGCAGCCCACAAAATCCAGATGGTAAGCACCGAAAAAGTCTTTTTTTCATGATATTTTCTAACGAAATATTAGAAAATAAACTATCATATTAAATAATGGGAATTTTGAGTTTGGATTTTGATGTTTGTGTACAGTATTTACAATTATTATATATATACTACAATGCTTTTGGAGTGTCCTGTTGGTTTGATTCAAGCTAGGGGTCTTTGTTATGCATCTTCTCACTCTCTTCTGGTTTTTCCTATCTTTAACTTTATCTATCTCTAAAGAACACTATAGAAAATATAAATAAAACATTTAGAAATTGATTCCCGAGTGTGTGTCGGACATGCGCCAGTTAAAAAAAACAAATGGGTGACTCACCCGCGATGGCCTGGAGCAGTCCACAGATGTTGAAGATGCTCTTCTTCATGACGCTCTGGAAGCACATGCTGAACACGGAGACGCAGGCCACGCCCCCCAGCACCAGCATCCCGGCGGCCAGAAACAACATGGCGGCCTGCCAGAAGCCGCTGGCCACATCGCCGAAGGTGGCGGCGTAGGGCCCGCAGCTCACCATCCCCGCCCGCGACCCGACGCGGAGGCAGCGGCCGTAGAGGCCGAGCGACGGCCGGTACTCGCCGTTGCCCGCCGCTTGGTCAGAGCGCGGGAACCCCAGCAGCCAATCGGGGCTCATGAAGGCGATGAGCTCGGCGAAGGCCACCATGATGCTGAGCAGCGTCCACAGCATGGAGCGGCACGTGACAATGACATGGCACATGGCGTCGACCGCGTTTCACAGACGGCAACAGATGGTTTAAAGGAAAAGAAAGTATCTCGAAGCTCTCTGGAAGAGCGATAGTTTAAATTCCTTTCCCCGACAAAGCAGAACGGTCCAGCAGATTCTTTGTTTCGCCGGCTGTCCTTATCGGAGCGGATGTTTTCTCTCCTCTTTCCCGAAGCGGTCACGGCGAACAGCTACAGCGCACCGAAGCAGCTTCCCTCGGCCATGACACCGTCTGTAAAAACACACCCACGGACACAGAGACACACACCAGAGGGTCAGAGACACACACGGAGTCTGTACTCATGTGAAGGGGGAGTAACTGACGAGTACAAGGGGGGGAAAGAGGCAACTGGTTTCCCATCCGCTATGAATCACCGACTCCCTTGTGTTCGCCCCCGCGGGGTGTTTCATTTGTACCATTGTCCCTAAACACCACATCTTCCGCGCAGAGCGCTACTTCACATTCACTACTGTCGGCCGGCAGCGAGAGAAACAGTGAGCAACACTTCCAGATGTCTTTTGCAATAGTCGAGATGACTCACAGACACACACACGACTGAGTTCATACTGTCGCCACTCACACGCCCACCGGGCCTTCGTGCGATTGATATCTGCCCGACGACAGGAGCCGTGTGAGTTTAGCGACTGTGCAGCTGTCAATAAAAGTCTTTTTTCGACTGCAATCCAAACTGGATTACGAATAACCTCTAACAGATGACATTTTCAGAGCGCTCAGTCTCAGTGTGTGTGTGTCTGAGTCAGTATGTGTGTGTGTGAGCATGTATAGGTCGCTATACTCAAAGCGATCGCCCGTCTCTCTGTTATGTTCTCGTTGCCGTGGTCTCGTGGAAACACGCAGGGTTTCTCAGAAGCCCTGTGATGTCATGAGTGTCGTGATCCAGCGTTACGATGACACACGCAGGAAAATATGCCGGGAGAGAGCCGGGGCTTCAAAAAAAAACTCAGCCGCGCTGACGGATCTTTCTCTGGTGGAGTCGGTGATATCGCAGGTGAGGAGATATCCGGCATATTTGGGCCAAATTTGGGGAGGTGAATCACAATTAATAGTCGGTGATCTCAGCATTAAAACATTAGGAGCTCGATAACCAAATCAGCTTGACGTCGTGGGTGGAGGGAGGGTGTAATTTGGTCTTTTCCTTCACACAAACACACACACACACACACACAGGAGCGGCAGAGGTCGAGCAGTTCTTCTGCAAGTCCATTTCAAAACGATCGGCTCAGATGTATGGATTCATGGATTCATACTGCTCTTGTCGCCATATTGTCTGTCCATTTCTGTCGTCAATGAGCGCGACACCAGAACAAACCAGAGACGTGGGCATCGATTTAAGGTTTCATTCAAAAAGATAAATCCACTCCAGCATTTCCTGTAGAAGTGCTTTCTACTGAAGAAATAGTCCAACTACAAGCTGCTGACGGCAAGCTTCGCCAAAGACAAGTCGCTGTTGAATTCTCTCAAAGTTATTCTTTACCTCTGTGAGCATCAACAAAGTCTCGATCATTCATTGTACGAGAGGCAGGTTTTACTTTTTGTGATTTTGTGTCTCTAAAAGTGTATCGGCCCAATAGGTTTATGACCTACATCCATAGAGAAGGCCGGCTCCACTGATAAGACTGTCTATTCATTTCGTTGGCGATGAAAAGTACACCACAAAAACATTCATTAGGAGAAAACATTCAGAGGAATCACTGTGGCATGAGGTTGCACACAACCTCCCCGCCGGCCTCAGGACGTTAAATCACTCCGCCACATCTGTGAGGAATGAACACTGATGCCGTATTCTGTCTGATACAATCTGAGTCGGTTCAAAGGGAGGGGAAAAAAAACACTTCAGACGTTCCTCTCTCCTGGCCACAAAACACAAAGTATTATCTCATGCGGCTAAAAACGGCTGACTGATTCATCCGAGGTCAAGCCGAAACCGGCAGAACCGGGTCACCGATAACAGAGTCAGAGGCGTGACGGCGTGCGATGGAGCCGAGGTACGGGATGCGAAACGCTCAGGATGCGGGCGTCGCTCAGACGCGTCTGCAGTTCTTTAGGGGGGTGTTTTTCAAGCCGTTTCAATGCTAGTCTTCAAAAAAAAGTTTTCTCATTCTAATTAGAGATTTCATGAACCTTTAACACAAATAAACGGGTCTGTAATCAGCCGGCCGGAAGATAAACTGAAGGAAAATGCTGCAAAAAAAAAAGAAAATGGCCGAAATTAACAGACAGAATCAGTGTCCGACTAGCTTTCTTTAAATCTAAACCCGCCAACAAAGAGACATTTGCGATTCTACTTCCACGGGACTCGCATGACAAAAAGAAACACGCGTTTTGCGAGCACGTTTGTGTGTTTTTTGAGGGTTTTGGGGTGTGCCCGGTTTCATTACAGTCCCTGCGTTTATTCCAGGCCTTTTCACAAAACCATTGCCGTCCTTGTTGCTGTCACAGTTTACATCCTGCAGTCGTCACATTGGGTCTCAGCCACCCCGGGCTGCAGTTTGGTGGTTTTTTCCCTCTGTGGCGTTTGGCGTCCTCTGTTTACAGCTGATTGTACGCTGCATCCAGGCCGGCCACGGCGCTGTCTGTTGAGACTGCCATGTCCCTCAAATTAGCCGCTCTGCCTCTTTAAAAAAAACTACAGGCACGGCGCGTACACCCCGCTTCACTCATACCACCACCTTTTATTACATGCGGCCACCCTCATAAGATCTTTATTTCATACTCCAAACAATTATCTTTACCATCTTTAACACCAGCTCATACACGTTTCAATCGTCCTAATCTCGCACAGCGTGTGAGAGGTCACTGCATCCTGACACCGAGCGACACTTTCCCGCCGGCTGCTTGTTGAACAGACGTCTGGGAAAGCGCTTGTGCGGCATTTCCTCTGCAAGGTCGGGAGGAAGAGGAGGAGGAGGAGGGAAAAGGAGGGTGAGGAGAGCTTGGACACTTCGCGGCACATCAGACGCTGAGACTTATGTCTTCTTCGAGGCCGCGGCGCCGCGGGCGAGAGGTCTCGGCCGCCCCCCGGTTGCTTTTAATCGGCATGCATCTTCAAGCCCGACCGACCGACAGACAGAAAGTCGCAGATATGCATCAACACCGGCACCGAGAGATCTATCTGGGGGGGGGGGGCGTCCCGGCGCTTCCGCCGAATCCTCCCACGATGCCGGGTTCGACCGGTTCCTCAGCGGGAACGCCGCGAGATAAAAGCGTGACGCAGTGAAGGCCCGAGGACGACTCGCACACAGTCCTTGCTTCAATCCTTCATTCAGCGAGGCAGACTTTCTCTCACGGCATCGCGGGCCAACAGCTCGGCTGTGAACAACCGGTCGGCCAGGCTCAATAAAACGTCCGCTAATGAAGCGTCGGTTTGAGCAGAGCCCCGCCAAAGCCCTCCGGACGAAGCAGTGGATACGAGGCGTATGTGGGTCAGTCAGTTGGCCGTGAGTTGAAGGAGCCCGCCGCCGAGTAGTAAATCTGGAGTAATTGGTCCGAGATATCAGCAAAGGCTCTGGTGGCATGCCAAGGTGCTGAGGTAATGAGTGCTTGGCCACTGTGGTCTGCTCCTGAGAGGGAAAGTGAACAAGGAAACCTGAAAGGTGGATGAGTGAGGGAGCTAAAGCACAGCTGACCCAGATTGTTCTACGGACACAACGTTAGTTGATAAAAGAAAAAGTATAGGAGATAATGAAACATGCTTTTCTCCATAACGGCATGAGCTTATCAGTGTTTAGAGATATGAAGGCTGAGCGAGATATCAATATTCTATCAATATTGTGATTGTGAGACCAGATAGACATAGATTTTAAAGGCTACGTTCCAGTATGGCGTCGTGATCTAATTTGTCATTATAGTCACACTACTGATGATTGTTCATCTATAAAACATAGTGTGTATATATTTGTGTGAAGGCACCAATAGTAAACCCTACAATATTGTTGCAATATCACATCTTTTGATGAAAAACTCTATATAAATATTGGGAAATTATATTTTTTCCATATCACGCGGCCATGAAACCAGAGTACCGAGCTGTGAGGACGTGGCCGGGCCACATCATCGTCAACAAGTCCATATAAATGCAGTGAATTTCATAAAATAGTGGTACCCGATCCCAGCTTGACCCACTAGAACTCAATACGGCTATTTGAGTCAGTACGAGCATGGTATCTGACACCGGTGTGGGTTTTGGTGCATCTCCGGTTTAGGAAAAGCATGTCTGAGCTGTTAGATCACCCACCGAGGAGCGCCCACCGCCAAGTCCATCTGGGCTGGGAGGACTCCACAGATCCTGAACCAGCAACCTCAAACCAAGGCAATCTCGTCCCCTAAGCTGCAGAGCCCGGCCCGGTTTGGTCTGGTCTGGTCATGCATCTGGACCAGCCAGGAGGAAGGCCCGGAAAAACCCACATAAGAGGCTGCTTCGTCATCACGCAGCAACTCAAACGAGACGTGGACGCAGTGAGGAAATCCCTCAAGAGGGTCGGGAGGAAGGAAAAGAAAGGAGCGATATGAAACTAGTGCGATACCAGTCGGAGTTGGGCAGGACCGAACGTATCCCTCTTTTATCAAAGAATGCAGTCGAGCTCCAGGCGAAGCGAGGAGGAATGAAGCAACGGCCGTGGCTTTGAATGCTGAACCGACACTGGGAAAACATCACACCCTCCAACGCTCAATGCCTCAAATCAATCGCCTATTCATTTTCAAAAAAGGACAGACGTCACTCCCTCGTCTTCATCAAGTCTCTATTCGGTCGGGGATGATGCAGAGAGCGCCGGGCAAGCCAGAACACCTGCCGCTGTACAGAGACAACCGAAGCCCTCCAGCCAACGCCTCGTGAACTTTCATTTACATCCACGGAAGTGCAAAAGATCAACAGTGAGCTCCTGTTTGACCTCCCCTCCCCCTCCACACCTCCTCCACACCTCCTCCAGGGGTCTGAAATGGCAGATTTGTGAACTTGACACCCGAACCACCACGACGAGGGAACAAAAGCCTTTTCGAAACAAAACTAAAGAACGAGAGAACATGCACGCAAAACTAATTGTCTCTTCGATTGTCACGCCTTAACCAGTAGCCTCAAGGGATGGAGGGCGGAAGGGTGGAGGGGGGGGGGCATCCACCTGCTTTCCCAGCATGCTCCCAACAGGAGAGGTGGCCAGAAAAAGAGACACCAAGTTGAGTTTGGCTTCTTTGGTTTCCTGGAGTCTCTCTCGTGAACCAATCCGGACCGACCAAAGACCCTTCAAGAGCCCTTGTTTCCTCGCTAACAACAGGGCACGAAAGAGCTGCGGGTGGAGACGATGTTTCCCACGTTGGATAGGCATTCGCCACAACAACTCGTGTCCCACGACTCCAACCACTGAGCGATGGCGGCCGTCAAACGCAAGTTTGGCGCTGCGGGGTTAGTTTAGCTTTGTTGAACAGAGCCAGATTAAACACCTCTTAAGAAATCCAAGTAAATGTTATGTCCTTAAAATGACATGCCAGCATAAAACATGACAATGAAAGGCCCCAGAAATGTAAACAGTTCCCAACAGCGTTCAGGAAAACAATACAGTCACTGAGGCACAAACACCAAAAACAAATACACACCCATATAAACTGTGAGGAGGATTTAGCCTGCGCTCGCTCGCCCGCTCGCTCGTCCGGGGTGTAATTGCATCAAAGCGCATGACTTACCCGGAGGAGAGAGACAGGCGAGGCCCGCTTGTGCATGAGTGAGACACAGAGAGAGAGAGAGAGAGAGAGAGAGAGAGAGAGAGAGAGAGAGAGAGAGGAAGGCCCACTTCATCTGGTGCCACTCGGCTCAAACAAAAGGCAGCACAAAGACGTGCCGCCCCGCCCGCTCGCCCACCGTCGGCCCAGAATGCACCTCCCCGGGTTCTCAAAGAGCGGCCGCCGTGGCCCCCTAACCTATTCAATCTGTGCAACGCCCCCGGCCCCCCTCGCACGCCGCTCCAGCTCCAGCTCCATCTCCATAGGGGGCCCCCCTCAACGTTCGTGACGCACAAAAAGCCCCTCGCTGACCCTCACATTTCACTCGCACAAAGACAGGAATGACACGGCTTTCGCTCGGCTCCCTCCTCACCTCGTCTGCAGGGATGATGGATGCACGCACAAACTTTCTGCTTTATTTTCTCTCTCTCAACAGCTCCAGATCGGCCCTTTTACAGTGATGCGCGAGCGTGCGCATGAGGGGGGGGGGGGGGGGTTTAAATGTTATTTATGGTTCATATTGAATAACAGTTCTTGACACTCTACCAATACGTCAACTTGCGTGTGAGGAAGGTAACTACGTCGTCACACAATGGCGGCGTCGAGCACTGCATTAACAATCAAACTTGGCACATAGGAGAAGAAAAGGCATGAAAGACGGGAACTTCACTGCATTAAATTGGGGCCACTGCAGTGACTTTACATCACAAAGTCAGTGGACTTGACATGGAAAGTTACTACGTGAGCTGTGAAAACAATATATACAACTTACCATAAGATAGTCGCACTCTGGGGGAAGTGAATGGAGAACATTGGCTCTCCAAGAAAGTAGATAATCCATCAAATAATCAACAAAATAAAAGAATATGATGAGCAACAATGCAACGACCTGGAAGTGGTTAGTCTTCTCTACTCGGTCTACTCTTACTTTCTGTATGTTCACAGGTTGAAAATAAATCACAGAAGACTCTCCCTTCTGGTATAAACCAGACCCAAATAGATATATTTAACATACAGCCACCAGACTTTGAAGTTTTTGTGTGTGTTTACTAGGAAACAACTGGAGAAAACAAAAGCAATCGCCATCAAATTGCTTCATCCAGCTCCAGTGACACCAAACAAGTTTGCACTTGTCGCCCAGGCGGTTGTCAAACAATCTAGGAAAGAGCAGCAGATCATGGAAATCCCACCAAAAAAAAAAGTCCAATACAACGCAATAGCCGGCACACAATAACTCCTGGAAAAAGAAAAATTGAATTTGCGAAAAAAAGTGTAAACGTTTTTTGTTATTTTTCTTGCTGGCGACTCCCTCCTCCACTCATCATGTCACTAGAGTTTGTCCTTGAACTCTGAATAGAATAAACACACAACGGTTGTTCCTGGTTTTGTTTAGTTTGTGATGTGGAGCCACTTCCCCTCTCCCGGTGTGAGAGCTCCATGGGTGGCTCCCACATGGGGTGGACCAAAAGGACACGTGTGGAAGACAAGGTCAGGACATGAAAAGAGAGGTTTTGATCTACATATACATATAGAAATATGCAATTTCTCTCACAAGTCACTGTGCTGGGATTTCCAGCTGCTGCCAGATGTCGTCATTTTTTTAGATGCCTCACTTTCTCCCTGTCCACATCCCTCCAAAGAAATGCTTTTTTTTTAAAAAACAAACGGAATTAATGCAGCATGCAAACATTCTTTCAAAACACACACACACACACACACACACAGTCGGATACTGAGAAAAGGAGAGTGGTTTCCTGACAGCCAGAGACTCTGACCTACACGCGAGACTCTCTGGCGACAACCTCCGTTTCATTCACGACACTTTCTTTTCCCGGCGACATGAAGTCGGGCAACCGAAGAGGAGACTTTGAAACCAGCGTTTTACGCTTTTACGTTTCCCCTGTCGCGTTGCCTTGTACTTACGGGAAGTCAGCGTGGAGGAGGTCCTGCAGGAGAAGAAGAAGAAGAAGAAGCAGCAGCAGAAGAAGAAGAAGAAGAAGAAGAAGAAGAAGAAGAAGAAGAAGAAGAAGAAGAAGAAGAAGAAGAAGAAGTGGCTCTCCTTTGTTTTGAAACGCTGGGTTTGTCTTCCTCGCGCGGTCGCAGCTCTCCACGCGCTCATTAACTCCAGTCGCCTTTCTTCAGGACGTTATTATTCCTCTTTCTCTCCCCCCACCACCACCACCAACACCACCACCACCCCACCCCGACGTAAAGCCGCCCCACGCCGTCTGACGTCGGCTTTCCTCCTCTCCTTTCCTCTCTCCTCTCCTCTCCTCCCTCCCTCTTCTCCCTTCCCCCTCTGCGCTTCTCAGAGAGAAGAGGAAGAAGAAAAGTGGGAGAGATGATGAAGAGTTCCTGGACTCCGCTTCCCACAAACTCGCAACAATAAACTGATTTATTACAACTTCTCCCTCTTTTCTTTCCGTTACACTTAAAGTTGTTTTTCTTGTTTCTGTTTTTCTTGTTTCTCTCACAGGAGAACTCAAATGGATGATAATATGATACTGAGCATATTAGTACGTTTAATACATAATTATTTCGATTATCTGGAATTATAACAATGTGATTGGGCGATGACACATTGATAAATCAAACTGTAAACAATTTAATTACATATATTGTTTAATGTCTGTCGTATTGTACGATGCCGCTCCAAATTCAATCAATATTTTCCTGAATTGGTTTGATCACTGACAGGGACTTTACACTATTTCCATTTGGGGGGCAAACTGGGGCCAAATGGGATTTTAGGGGTTTCAACTATTTAAATAAGGAGCCAGGAAGGTCATCCACTTGTCCATGTCTCTGTCTACTTGTCAACGCGCCCTCAGTCATGGTACTGAATCCTCAATTTTGCTGTGATTTAGAAGGTTTATCGCTCACGTGATGGAGCCGATGTGTATGGAAGTCCATTTCCACCACACACCCAAAAAATTTAGGCCAAAAAACAAATAAAAATATTAGAACCAAAAAAATAAATAAATAAAATAAGGACCCAAAAAAAAATTAGGACCCAAAAAAAAATAATTTAGGACCAGAAAAAGCGCGATATAAATGCAGTCCATCTATCATTCATCCCCATAGGTTTGCGTCTCAATACGCATATGACAATAAACACAATGAATCGATCTGCTTTCATGTGAAGTCACTGAACCAAAACATGAAGCTTTTGATTTTGTTGGTTTATCTACACATTAAACACACAATAACATGTTGGTTATCTTTGGAGGGGCTTGTAGGTGGATTATGTTACCTTAAGGCAGAACCAGGCTAGCTGTTTCACTCTGTTTCCAGTCTTTACGCTAAGCTAAGCTAAGCTAAGCTAAGCTATGCAGCTGCTGGTTGTCTCTTCAAATTTACACACGAGAGTGGAGGCCCATTGATTGCCTTTTCCCCCCGAAGACTATATTAACCACGACGCAGAACTTTACATAACAAAGTAATAGAGGCTCGACTTTGACTTGATGGTAGTTTTTTGGATGTGGCATCGTATAATCACAGCGGTGTCTTCGCCTCTGTGTTGTTGTTTTTTCACCAGACGGCACGAAGTAATAGGAGCACATCTGTCACGAGGTTGCAGGAAAGACTTGAGCTCAGATTCTCTTCTGCACGCTGCGTCTCCTCCCGTAGAGAAGAAACTGAGCTCTTTCCTCTCGGCTCACTCAGGGAGCTGAGCCGGAGACACAAATTACATTGTGGTCTGTGGAACGGTGACAACTCAGGGACTGACTGTCACACTGGGACCATATGAAGGTTTTAGGTGGGCGGGGGCGGGGGGAGAACAGTAAGCGACGCCGAGGGCCTCGACTGCATGTTTGGAAGGATTTTTGTGGCTTGTCAAAGTCATGTGAAATGGTGCTGGAGGAAGTGCTTGTAGGTTGATGAAGGCCTCGCGCAGTTCTGTCAAGAGTCACTTGAGTAACTGAGGTATCGTTTACAGACAGGTTTGGAAAAACATACTTGTTCTGGTGCTTTGGGAGGCCTCTTTGGTCCAAATCGAGCCTTATGAACACGTGTTGAAGCTTCATGCCTTCAATCTCTGTGTTTAGATCAGAGAATACGCATCAGAATCTAATTAACATCCTCAACTGTCTAAATGTTGAACGTCTCCTTGAAGCAGTTTTATCATCAATATAATATAATCAAGATAATGAGCCCAGTCAGCTTGTTATGTGATTACTCCATCTTCTTATTTATTTAAACACACGCATGCTGGGTATGAAGCTCTTCTTGTTTGGACTATCATAAATAACGTTAAGCAAAGATCCAATCCAAGTGTCAACATTGATGAGGGTCTACTTTTGATATGCATCATCATGACTCTTGTAGAGCCTCCCCTGCATATTTTGCAGTGTTTGTGACTGTGCAACTCAAAAGTTATGAGTTTCACCATATTGGTATTTACTGGATACTTTCTGCATGCTGTTTTTGCATGTGTGTATATTGTGTACAAGCCTACAGAGCCCTTAAAAACAGACCAAAAAAAGCCCAGAAACTCCTCTTCCCAGCTTGTTAACGCCGGCTCTGTTTCCTCTGTGGGATGCTGCAGTGGGAGTTTCTTGAGTGCAGCTCTTCACGCCGCCTTCCTGACATTCTTCACGGCCTCAGGCTTCGTGCCCAGCCATTTTGTCTCCTTCGCTCACACGGGGGGCTCCGCCGCGGTGGAGGATCAAGGCACCTTTGGTCATTTGGTCGGCCCTGCCTTCTGGACTTCCTCTTTCCGCACCATGATCTGTCTCTCTCTCTGTGTGTGCGTCGTCCCGGTGGGAACACTGTGGGAGGCAGGGAAATAGTCTGTAAATAGCATGAAGTGTGGTCACCACAGCGCTCCGGCCTGCAGAGCGAGGGCCACCCCATGGGAAAATGTGTGCGAGGAAGACTTAAGAGACACTGAGAGATAATTGGGTTTGATGGTTAGTGGCTGTGGGGTGGAAGTAACGCTCACTTCGCGGAAAGAATGCCATTCCTGATGCACGTCGAATGATGTGTGTGAAAACAAAGGCTGGTATTATGTTTCTAACTGCACAGTGGCTTTAAATATATAGCTGTACTGATTCTAAAACTACCAATAGATATACATCCCAGTGCCTCACATTTTCTATATACATGGTGTAGTAATTATGTGTGTGCACTGACATTTCACCTTGATGACATCATCACAAAGCGACACTTCCTTTCCCTTGAACAGGAAGTCAAGATACTACATATAGTATATCATTTTTTAATGGAAGCTATCAGGTAATTTCATGTTAAACATATATAGAAACTTACGAGTCAAAAACATTTTGTTCTGTGTCCGACAAACAAACTTTAGCGAATGCCTAACGTGGTCGACACAATCAAACGTTAAGCATTGTATAAAGCAGTAGTCTTCTTCCCAACCCGGGGTGAGTGACCCTCTCCAGTGGATCACAAGATAAATATGAGCGGTCAGACAGGCGCTCTGGAGAGGACAGCTGTCTGGCTAGTTAGCAAGCTAGCTTGTCTGCGAGGTTGGTCACGTTAGGAGTGAGGAGTAAGGAGTGAGGAAAGAGGAAAGAGGAGTGAGGCAGAGGGGCAGTAGACCCGTCTCTGCTGTTGGTGCTCGTCTTCTGTCTGCCGGTGTAACGAGAGCATGAAAGCATGGCGGAGATTAAAAGTTAGCTTGCTAACTAGCCAGTCGCTAAATGAGTAAAACAGTGGAGTTCAAGGCCTTTACACTCTGTGAGACCTCGCCTTGGTAGCATAAATGAGACCTAGAATATTAATAAAGTAACACCAGATAACCATAATGCAAAAAAAGAGATTGTTTTTCAATTTAAATAGAATTTTTTTTTATTTTTCAAATACTTTGAGCTCATGTTGTTGTCACACCCGTGTAGTGCCAGCGGCTGAAGAAAGAATCCGCTTAATTGTGGGTTAAAACGTCTCCGTCCAGTGAGGTAAACATAAACATACAGTAGGCAGCAGTGCGGTCAGAGATCTGGCATTTAGAAGAAGAAGAAAAAATAAGAGAATCCATCATTTCCATTTTTGTTTTTGTTTTTAGTAAACAGTTTGATGTTGGTAATGAGGTCGATGGGACGCAAATAAAGTGTGACACAAAGGTGACACAAGACTTTGCGCCGCAAAACACAGAGTCAAACAGCAAACAGACCAGCCGAGAGCATGACGTGAGTCTTTGAAATAAACAATTTAAAAGACATAAAATGCCCCGACGTCGCTGCCGTGACGCATTTTCTCCATGACGGACAACTGAGTTTGTGTTTAACTTCATCCGATAAACAAAAACAGCCATTCAATCTGTGTCTGAGTCACATAAATACCTAAACTAGAGATCATCTTATACGGTGATTTTGAAGAGTACGTTTGTGTACTTTGGCTTGTCAGGTGTTGTCCAAACATTTTTGACTCTTTGCTTATCCAAATTGTATTTATCTGACAAACCCTCAAGCTGCATACACAGGTGTGTGTGTGTGTGTGTGTGTGTGTGTGTGTGTGTGTCATACGTGGCGGCATCTCCCGGCTCGTTCCCGTAAAATCCCACCGCGCGCTCAAACCCAACTAGCATCAGCGGCGCTACGCTTGGTTTATTTCGCCAAAATAAACACAACCCGTTGGATTCAGGTGACTTCATGAATTGTGTTTGGACAACACATCTGTGGTTGCTAACAAACAAAAGAGCAACAGCGCACATCAGCTGCGAACTCAGTCCGAAACTTGAAGAAGCTCATTCCTCAAGAATGCTTCTCATAACCCCGAGGCCGCGATGCAAAAGAAAACAGAACAAATCAATGATCTGCATGCATGCAAGCCCTGGATTTTATTCCCACTTATGTGACTGATTTTTGATGAATTCTTCTTCTTTTTGTGTATATTCAAGGAGCAGCTGTTGAGTTTCCTGCACAGCCAGGAGATCAGAAGAGGCAGTTGAAGGAGAAGTCACTGTGAACCTTCTATAGGCGTCTTCTCACCGAGAGGCAAAGAAAGGAAGAAGGTTATGAAAAGCTGCGTGGTCGCTTTATTACAGTGAGCTGCAGGTTGGTTGGATCAAACCATCCCTCTCTTCACTTTACGTGTGTCACAAAACACATGAGAAGCAACTTGTGGCTGTGAAAGTCTGCAATGGTGCCATTAAGAGCATTGTTACTATCATATAAAATACAAAATGTGCAGGTGTGACTAATCAAAGTACATGTAGAGTAAAAAAATGAACACCTCAGTGCCAAATAGCAACTTTTTCAAGTGTGCATAAAAAAGCCACAGCTGTAACTGGAGGGAGCGCACTAGTGGGCCCTCTTGTGTCCCAATGTAGTACGACACTGTGTCATTTGTAATGGCTTTTTGTTTTGTTTTGTACTTTCTAAAACATTTTAAAACCTAACAAGACAGACCTGTCCATCATCTACCTGCATGTCTTTTATTTTTCAATTTTTTTTTGCAGTGTTTGACTGTTAAAAGCGTCAACATTTTGAGTAACATTTTGAGAAATTTAATCTTATTTCTGTTTTTAGGTTTGTTTTCATTTTTTCCATCTGGACTACAGAGGAAAAATAGCGTCTTGTGCAGTCTCCCTTTATGAAATAAACCATTTGAAAAAAAAGTAGTCATGATTAGTGGAGTGCTTCTGTTTGAAACAAGAAGACAAAGACTGCAGCCACAGAGCTCTCTCTCTCTCTCTCTCTCTCTCTCTCTCTCTCTCTCTCTCTCTCTCTCTCTCTCTCTCTCTCTCTCTCTCTCTCTCTCTCTCTCTGTGGCCCACAAACCTGCAAAGAATGGACGGTTTCAGCAGAACGTCTTCCTCAGCTTGAGCCGTGATTGGCCCAGAGCGAGGGGGTGGAGGTGAACCGGGGGCTGAAGTGGCCCGGGGAGTCCCTCTATAACGAGGGGGGAGATAATGAAGCAACGTGGACAACAGACCGTGTGTGTGTGGGGGGTTACGGAGGGAGAGAAGAGGTGGGTCGCCGCTGGCTCTGCGTGATGCGATGCACATGAAGGCCACTGCATTCACTGGCCGAACTCCCACAAAATGCTGCATCTTTAGTTTGCGAGTAGCTTCATGTCTAAAAAACCTGAACCCACCGACTTATCTCCGTTTCTATACTTGTGCTGCCACCTGACCAGAAGACCCGACACTTTGTCGGTTCATTAGGGAGTTAATAGTTAACCCGAACTCTGTCAGTGTCAGCCGAGGTCATTCGCAGAACAGATGCCGCTCGTGCGCTCTGGCATAGTTTGCAGGTCACATTATCTCATGCCTTCAAATGTGCCCTGTTCCCCCGGGCCGCCTCACTCCCGAACCCTCACCCCTTTCAACCATTTCAGCTCCACCCCAACAGTGAAGAGCCCCCTCACCCTCTTCCCCCTTCGTCCCAGCGGGTTGTCGACCCCTTCCCCCTTTCACCCTCCGCTTCAGCCTTTGGTCCCATTGCGACCGCTCGGACGACCTCAGGTCCGGCCGCAGCCTGCGAGAACTAGTTGTGGCCGCAAAGAGATAAAAGTCACTCAGTATACAGCTGCTGGTCCACGCCTGATGCTCTTCACTTGAATAGTTGGAAGAACTCCGAAGAAACGGGATATGGTGTATATATATTTCACAGAACTGGATTTATGGTGCAACCACACACAAGGTCTAAATCTCAATATAATCCATGTAATCATTTCACGCTTCTTTGGTCCCTTCATTGTGTGTTTTGCATGACATCAGGTCAGCCTGTGGGCTAATGAGCAGCGTTCACTTTGGTGGAAGCTCTCTTCCTAACGGGCTTGTTGAGGTTCGGGGGTCTCCTCCGCCGTGGAGATCTGCTGCCTCACTCAGCACTTCAGTGACACTTGAGCTTTTTCTGCTCTTACACACAAACACACACTTGCAGACATGTGGACAAACGCTCCAAAAAACCCCCCACTTAAAAAAAGAACATTTTGTACATGGACTCCTAAACACCTTCCCTTCTGTCCTGCTGCGCTGCCTCTGCGAGTGAAACCTTTGCACCGTATAATCTGAAGACCACTCCTCTCTCAATACAGCCAGTTAACTGTGAGGAGGAACTCTATTTTATTTGATGAATGACTGCGTAAACAGAGAACCATCGCCATCGCACCAGTCTGAGGTGCCCTGTGATGCAACAGTCGAAAGGTCACAGAGTCCCAGTCCTTCTTATCCTCACATTTCTCTTGTTTGTGTAAGAGCCTTTCACATGGAACACAACTATAAGCATTTGGACTTGATTTAGTTTTGCAGATTCTTGCAGACTATAGCACTCATTTTTAGGATGTAAGACTTGTATGAACCACTGGATTAACTCCAATGCATGCTGATGAAACCTTAATGTGAACGATAGATTAGGGGCGTTTTCCTGAACTTTGACTCTGTTGATAAACACCTTCGGGAGGCCTATCTCCAAAACTCCCCCTGAAACTGGCTAGACCCAGAGCTGACAGAGCTGCAAAATAAATAAGCCCAGACGGTATAGGGGGCGGACTAGGCGGGGTGTTATTGGTTAACCTGGAGGGAAAAAAAACTCTACATGCAACATGTGTTGTTTGATAAAAGTTATGGTTCAGGAAAGGCTACGCTGAATTATTTATAACATATCTGTTAAGAGCAGCAACCGGCTGAATGATTTCCATTGTTACTGGTTAACAAAATCATTCAGCAACCAGCTGAGTGATTCTTAAAGAGAGGATTTAAAACATGCATGAAAAAGTCCATCGCCATGTCCTTTGCCCAAAAGTGACGTGCACAAAAGTCTTGTTTTTCAACCAAAAGGTACAAAGTCCAAGGACATTAAATTTACTGTCGTGCTGGATGAGTAAAAAACAAAGATTCTCACCACATTTTTGCCATTTTTGCTAGACAATGACTTTTGTTATAATTATGCGAAAGCTTCTTTGCACAAGATTAAGACGCACAAACCACCTGTTTTGTTGTGAGAGCTTCCTTTAAATGTACAACATATATAAAAGCGGCAGTCAGGCACCTCATATGGAGGTGAATGGATCATTGCCAGCCTTATCAGGCCGCTGTCTCGGGCCTCGCAGGCATTGGACGGAGATGTACGATGCAAGCTTATCTCTTCAGGCCTTTGCGGACGGTTTCAACTGTGAGGACACCATGAGTCAGATTGCGTCAGATGTTTTCAGGGTCACGCGAAGGAGACGAACACCTGGAGGATTCAGACCGATGAGACCAGGCTGCTTGTAAATTACTTAGAGTACATAGCGTTACATTGCACATGTGCCAAGAAAAAGGCAATTATGTGTTTGTGTTTCTTCAATAAAGTCTGACCTCCATTCCCCTGAACACCAAAGATGCACATCCAGGCGTTGGGTAAAATATTTAGATTAAGGGACTCTCATAGGACTTTGAATATTGTGTCTCAGTAATTTAAACCAGAACATGTGAGCAAGATGTGCTGTTGAGTTGTGACATCTATTGCAGCTATTCTTTACATTCAGACCAGGCTGCTTAACGGATAACAACGTATGCAAGTTTTTCTCCAAATGCTCATTTGGAGAAAAAATATTTGCATCCCTCACATTTTAAAATAACCCCTTTGATCGCTTTATGTGCAGAATTACGCTCCACAACTTAACCGAACTGTACAGCACAGCATGAATAGTTAATGTTCAACTGGAGATATGAATATAATCCATAAATAGGCACATAACTCTTTCTGTAACAGAAGCATGTCCCTGCTTTACCTGAACCGACTGCTGCCCGTACCGTCTGTATTGATCTGTGTTGCCCAATATCCAAACAGAGGTTTGTCAATTTTACATGAGTTTGGCACCAAAATGACATCCTCCCATATTCACCCAGCAGTATAAAGCTGGTGAGGGCCAGTCCCTCTGCACTCTTTGGGTAAAGGGGTTCGCTGTTACCAAGTGCTCAGTGCTTCAACTGAAACCGGGAAGAAGAGATGGCACCCGTCAAGAAGGTATATCAACCTTTACGCAGATGATACTGCATTTATATCACACTCTTCCTATTCTAGATTTGATTGATGCAAAGCTGTGCCAGGTATTTACTGTGGGGATTAAGGTGTTCATACGCTGTGCTGTCTTGATGACAATGTTGTCAGTGCAGGTTTTATGTGCAAGCGTGCATGTGGTTTGTGAAATAATCAGACGAAAGCGTCTGACTTTATCGTTCTCAGGACGATAACCGCTTTTATCTTTGCACCTTTGTACACGAATTAGAACATTTTCATCGCACACATTTGTCTATTTATCAGCTGCAAATTGCAACACATCTCTCGTTGTCAAACGCTCGTGCATTTTCTTTAAATCACACGCATGTTGTCTGTCTGTTGTTGGTCCCTATTTCCTGTTGTATTTGTACATATATTCAAGGGACAGTTCATGCCAAAGTAAAACATACACATTTTCACTTTATCTAGATAGTTTAAGTGTGAGTGTGCTAGTTTTGGATATCGCCTTTAGTGATGTCTAACTTCTCCACAATATATGGTACTTGGCTTGTGGTTCCCAAAAGCGCCAAATATATACATTTGAAAAACTCAGCAGAAATTTCTCTCCAGAAATCATGCTGAAATTACTCCATAGAGTTTGTAAGAACTATTTTATTTTAATTGTTGTTCCTTCGTGAAGCTAATCCCAACTGTGGGTCTGTGGATTACCTTGAGTAACCAGGTTTTTTTAATGGTCCCTTTAAGTACAAAAATGAGACACTGATAAACTACAAAATAAGTGAAGTTTTCGCTTCAATCTGCTGCCACAGAATATTCTTGATCGCCTGAATGCTGGCGAGGTGGTGATCGGAGATGGAGGCTTCGTGTTCGCGCTGGAGAAGAGAGGCTACGTGAAGGCCGGGCCCTGGACCCCCGAGGCCGCCGTCACACACCCTGAAGCAGGTAAGACTCAAACTCACGCTCACATGCGGTGTCTAAAACCACACGGAGGGAAGGTACACAAACCTGAAAGCTTCAAACGTGTGCGTTTCCATTAGTGCGGCAGCTGCACAGGGAGTTCCTCAGGGCCGGATCTAATGTCATGCAGACCTTCACCTTCTACGCCAGCGACGACAAACTGGAGAACAGGGGTCAGAACTTGAGACTCACTGTGAGTGGCCAACGATATCAGCCGGCATTTACAGAAAATACCGCTTTACCCCCGTACTGATTGTGGCCTTTTTCTCTCAGGGGGCAAAAATCAACGAGGCAGCCTGTGACCTGGCAAGGGAAGTCGCCAATGAGGGAGACGCAATGGTGGCCGGTGGCGTGTGTCAGACTCCGTCCTACCTGAGCTGCAAGAGCGAGGCCGAAGTGAAGGCCATCTTCAAGAAACAGCTGGACGTGTTCATGAAGAAGAACGTGGACTTCTTGATTGCCGAGGTGGATCCACTTACTCGTTTCCAAAGTCTTGTCGCTGTCAGAGCGGCTTCTTTCTGCAATAGAGCGGGTGAGCAGCGGTGACTGTTGTTGTTTCTCTCACTGCAGTACTTCGAGCACGTCGAGGAGGCCGTGTGGGCCGTGGAGGTGCTGAAGACCAGCGGGAAGCCCGTGGCGGCCTCCATGTGCATCGGACCGGAGGGAGACATGCATGGCGTCTCGCCCGGAGACTGCGCCGTCAGGCTGGTGAAAGCCGGTACGATGCTACCCCGTGTGTTTCTTTACTTGAGAGTCAGCTGCGCCGTCAGGTGTCGACGATAACCTTCTGTTCTCCAGGTGCGGAAATTGTGGGAGTCAACTGCCACTTTGACCCCATGACCTGCGTGAAAGCTGTGAAGATGATGAAGGAGGGAGTGGAGAAGGCCCGGCTGAAGGCTCACTACATGGTGCAGCCTCTGGCTTTCCACACCCCCGACTGCAACTGTCAGGGATTCATCGATCTGCCAGAATTCCCCTTCGGTATGCAAATACCGCGCTGCATTTTTCTTTTAAAAACATATAACATGACACCTTTGCATCCTCAAACATCCTCTGGCGGTTGTGCTGCATGCCACCGGTCACTAAAAACCACCACGGTTGTGGGATCTAATGTGTATAAATGTCTTATCAGGTCTGGAGCCCAGGATCCTGACCCGCTGGGACATGCACAAGTACGCCAGAGAGGCCTACAAGGTTGGCATCCGCTTCATCGGCGGCTGCTGTGGCTATGAGGCGTACCACATCAGAGCCATAGCAGAGGAGCTGGCCCCCGAGAGAGGGATCGTGGCCCCCGGCTCAGAGAAACATGGATTGTGGGGTGCTGGTCTGGAGATGCACACCAAGCCCTGGGTCAGAGCCAGGTAAACCAGACAAAAATATATAAAAGACTGAAATGCACAGGCGTTAATGAATAGTATGCATCTTTTCCTCTGTGTTTAACCCGTGTCTCTGCCCCCTTCAGGGCCCGTCGGGACTACTGGGAGAATTTGGCTCCTGCATCCGGTCGTCCCAAGTGCCCGTCCTTGTCCACGCCGGAGGGCTGGGGCGTGACCAAAGGCCACGCTGACCTGCTGCAGCACAAAGAGGCCACCAGCAGCCAGGAAATGAAGCACGTGCTGGAGATGCAGAAGAAGGCCAAGACCTCCGCATGAGGACGGAGGGAAGAAGTCTTTCCCGAGTTCAGTCTGGAGATGAAGAAACACTTGTAACAGCGATGCTCCACTCGTGGAGTATTACTCTGTAAACCCCAAACAATAAACCCGAGTGTGTCACCTAATCTGTCGTGTTGTCAGTGTGAAATGAGTGAAGAGATCTATGGATATGTCACACATTTTACTTGTGCATGATTTAGAAGGCACTCAGTCCTTGTTGGTGTGCTAAACGTGGCTTCTTCCCACTAGCGAGTAGGACTCGTCTAATCAGGGTCCAAAAAAAACTACCAGGAGGACAGACAAACACACCAACAGCCACAATTAACCGGGGCACTCACAATACTCTCATTCAGTAAAAGAGGGGAGGGGAACGAGTAAACATCGCAGTTGTGTAATTTTGCCCGCTGCCAATCAGAGAAGCTCCTACTTGGACCCCTCCCCTGCTTCAGATATACTTATAGTGATGTCCAGCTCCTCTCTAATGTTGCTTCAGCCTCTCAAAGTCTGATCAGTCGGGGGTCCACACAGCTGCAGGATTATGGCACCAACAAAGAAGGTATGTGTCAACTTTAGTCTCAAGGTGGTGAATGCATTCAGGATGTGGATGTATACAAGAAGTTATAGAAAGTGACTTGGAGACACATCCTGATTAAAACTCTTCTGGATGCCTCATTTTTCACCTTTCAGCTCATGACATAGATAATAATCTCTCATTACGAGTGACTCTGAAGTATTTATTCTTGAAATTAGTGGAGTTTTAGAGATTAGTTTCTCTTAATTGTTTGTTTTATTATTGCAGAAATTCCACAGCTTCTCATGTTTTTTGATAGGTGTGATTTGAGCAGAGGGTTCATGGCACTAGGTGGGGCTTTTCTTACGTTCAAATAAGTTAATCAATAAATATTTATAAAAATAAAAACATCTATAAATGAAAGCCAAGGGCCATGAATTTAGATTCAAATTTAAACTCATCACCTCAAGATTGAGTGTGGATGCAAATACATTTTGCAGACACATTCTCAAGTGTGATAAAAAACAAAGAAAGTCAAAGGATTCAGATTGAGATGACACTTTCACTACGAGAGACAAGCGCGTTGGAGTCAAAAGTTTCAGGTCGACCAGCGAATGGGAGCCGTGCAGCTGCTGTCGGGCGTGACATGCTGCTTCCTCGATGCCTCAGGGTCACTGAGAGAAAGTGTGTGTGTGTGTGTGTGTGTGAGTGGGGGGGGGGGGGGGTGGGGGTGACTGGACTTTGGAATCCACTATGCATGAGGCATGCTGCGTAGCTCTCTCACAGAGCCAGGTTAGACAGAGGTAGGGCCTGCAGGATGCTGCACGGGGGCCCGTACTCGAGCTGGCGGCGTCGGCTGCCGACGGACTTTTCCTCGGCCTCGGTGGCTCTTCTCCGAGCCTCGCTCACGCCGATCTGTTACCACAGGGAATCTTGGAGCGCCTCAACGCCGGGGAGGTGGTGATCGGAGACGGAGGCTTCGTGTTCGCCCTGGAGAAGAGGGGCTACGTGAAGGCCGGGCCCTGGACCCCAGAAGCCGCCGCGGAGCACCCCGAAGCAGGTGAGGACGAGCCGTCGCGCCGACTTCAACACTCGGTTTCCTCCCACGCGTCACAGTTTAGGTGGATCGGCTTGAGTGTTTCTGCCTCATCGTTTTTTTGGTTTGTTTGAATTCAGTGCGACAGCTGCACAGGGAGTTCCTGAGGGCCGGAGCCAATGTCATGCAGACCTTCACCTTCTACGCCAGCGACGACAAACTGGAGAACAGGGGCAACAAGCAATCCTTCACCGTGAGTCCCGTAGCACTAAGCACCACTTTCACAGGGATGAGCAGAACACAATGCAGGTCGCACTGAAAACTGAGTTCAAACGATTCTGGGCTTCTTTTTGCTCATCATTTTTATTTTCCTTTTCGTCCCGCAGGGAGCTCAGATCAACGAGG
Source organism: Clinocottus analis (assembly GCF_023055335.1). Taxonomy (NCBI): domain Eukaryota; kingdom Metazoa; phylum Chordata; class Actinopteri; order Perciformes; family Cottidae; genus Clinocottus; species Clinocottus analis. The sequence continues at coordinate 21,316,604 of NW_027176229.1, read as the reverse complement.
CCGCCTGCGATTTGGCCCGTGAGGTCGCCAACGAGGGCGACGCCCTGGTGGCCGGAGGCGTGTGCCAGACTCCGTCCTACCTGAGCTGCAAGAGCGAGACGGAGGTGAAGGGCATCTTAAAGAAACAGCTGGACGTGTTCATAAAGAAGAACGTGGACTTCCTGATTGCTGAGGTAAAAAAAAAATTCAAAAATCACTGAACCATAACGAAATTGATCCCTCATTTTTTTTGGCTTTTTTTTCGTGGTTGTCCATAAGTCTGAGATGTCTCTCTGTCCCGCAGTACTTTGAGCATGTCGAGGAGGCCGTGTGGGCCGTGGAGGTGCTGAAGGAGACGGGGAAGCCCGTGGCGGCTTCTATGTGCATCGGACCGCAGGGAGACATGCACGGCGTCTCCGCTGCAGAGTGCGCCGTCAGGCTGGTGAAAGCCGGTGGGTACAGTGTTTGTTTATTCCCCCGTGAGCACAACTCCTTGTTGTTGGATTCGAAGAGAAAAATGTAACTTTTAAAATGGTTCACATGAACTCATCTTATCCTCAAGGGCAAGAGTTTTGACCGGCAGACAGAGATAAGACATCTTTTTCGTGATCTACTGGTTTACAGGCTCACGTGCTGAAGCTGTTAATAATTTGCTGAATCCGGTCGCCGGCGCCAAAATGTTGAGCCTCATTGCTTTAAACCCAAACCACACAACCACAGTTGGCGCTGGCTCTTCCACCTGTTTGGTCTCCTCTGCTCATCAGTCACAGCTCACGCCGATGCATTTTCCCGCTGTAGGTGCGGAGATTGTGGGAGTCAACTGCCACTTTGACCCCCTGACCTGTGTGGAAGCTGTCAAGATGATGAAGGAGGGAGTGGAGAAGGCCGGGCTCAAGGCTCACTACATGGTGCAGCCTCTGGCATACCACACGCCCGACTGCAACTGTCAGGGATTCATCGATCTGCCAGAATTCCCCTTCGGTATGCAAATACCGCGCTGCATTTTTCTTTTAAAAACATATAACATGACACCTTTGCATACTCAAACATCCTCTGGCGGTTGTGCTGCATGCCACCGGTCACCAAAAGCCACCACGGTTGTGGGATCTAATGTGTATAAATGTCCTGTCAGGTCTGGAGCCCAGGATCCTGTCGCGCTGGGACATGCACAAGTACGCCAGAGAGGCCTACAATGCCGGCATCCGCTTCATTGGCGGCTGCTGTGGATTTGAGGCGTATCACATCAGGGCTGTCGCAGAGGAGCTGGCCACCGAGAGAGGGATCGTGGCCCCCGGCTCAGAGAAACATGGAATGTGGGGTGCCGGTCTGGAGATGCACACCAAGCCCTGGGTCAGAGCCAGGTCAGAGGAGGCTTTTGTTACTTAAAATACGCACCATAAAAATGTCTTCCAACACCAAGGAGTGCTAACTGGTGGTGACTCTTTGTCTCCTCTAGAGCCCGCCGCGACTACTGGGAGAACCTGAAGCCGGCCTCTGGCCGCCCCCTGTGTGCCTCCATGTCTACCCCCGACAGCTGGGGCGTCACCAAGGGCCACAATGATCTGATGCAGCAGAAAGAGGCCACCTCTCAGGACCAACTCAAGCAGCTGTTCGACAGGTCAAAGACCAACTGAGTCAACTGATCAGTTTGTTTAATAAAAGAACTAATAAAATATGAACTGGTCACTGGACTGAGAATATGTAGTTTTTTTGTTGCTGTGAATGGGAATATGTTTATCATCTGTAAATATGTGATGATCGTGACACCATGCAAACAAACATTTTATAACTCCTGTGCACGGACAACTAGACTCAACCGTGTCAAAAATGAGCAAAGCTTCAATGCATTGCTAAGTGATAATAATGTAATAATCAGGCCACATTGCGTCATATAATGAAAATAGCATTGAGGTTTGTAAAGCCGCTAATCTCACTTAAGCGTTGGAGATGAGCTTGTTTATGAAGGTAGAATTTCACTAAACATTTAAAGGCTTTTGAGAATGCTGCAATGAGTATTGTAATCCAGTAGATGGCGGTGGTGGGATATCATGACCGCACTGCAGTCAGGACCTCACATGGACTGGAATGGATCATTGCCAGTCTTATCTTATATGGTTTGTTGTTGTTTTTTTTGTGAAAGGAAACGATTGGAGAAAAGACTCAAGTTTTTTCTTCTTCTTCACATGGCTCTGCTCGTTGCCAGAGTATATACTTAAAATAAATAACACAAAGATAAACAATTCAAGCTTACTGTAATATTTTTTTTATTTTTATTATATTAGGTATTTTGGTGTATTTACCATGCTCATGATTCACTGTGTATACGCACATATTTACAACTGAATCCTACGCAGGGGGAGCAGCATGAATACAATACCGTAAATAACAAGAATTAATATATATATATATATATATATATATATATATATATATATATATATATATATATATATATATATATATATTCCTCCATTTGACAACACAGGCCAAAGCTATCCTTTATTATTTAAAAAGATTATGTGAATTTGGGACACACAAGTCCACCTTACAAGACAAAGCTTTATCATTTATATCACATTAGATGAATAAATAAATAAAAAAATGATCGTGAAAATAATCAGAAACAAATGTACGGCTTATGTCATCAGGGTCATTTTATGTTATATTAACCAGACAAAACTGACGTTATTGAAATGTAAGAAGCAGCATTTTCACCCATAACAATGCAGTAACTCCATGAATATTATATAGGGCCAAGATGATGAACTATATTTGGTTATATGTATTCTTTCTGCGGTAATCATAATAGTGTGATGTTTTTATACGTTTTTCTCCATCCTGTTATCTGTCATATGTATTCGCGATGCAGCTTCAGAGAGTCGTGCCTGGGCTTGACTGTGGGTTTTCTGCTGGTGACACATCTCTTTTTATAAACGATCTCTGCTGCCTTCGTCGTTGATTGGACGAGCCTTTTTTTTTTATAACGGCAGAGTGGGATCAGAGATAGGGTACGATATTTGTCTTTGCTATTAGCACAGTAGGCTTGTATCGGCATTTTAAGCCTCACATACACAATGTCAATTTTTTTTAAGTAACTTAAATGGCGAATAAAAGCCGTCGGAGCCTCATTTGACTTTGACTGGTTGAGCTTCACAGCGGATTAAGGTCTTTTTGTCTATTTTTGTATGCCCTTTTTTTGACAGGAGGCTAACTCACAACCCGGAATGACAAGGCTGGAGGATTTGACCTCGCAGGACAACCACTGGGTCAACATATCAGACGTCTGCTTCTCCAGAAAGGTAAAAAAAATTATATATATAGCGAGACATGTGATGGACCGTTACATAGATTACAGACTCAAAACTCCGCCATATTATTGACCTTCTAGCCAAAGAAGATTGTCATTGCTGTGTCGCCTAAATGGTATTGAATTTCTTTAATGGAGGCTTCAAGAGAGGCATCTTGTTCCCCTCCATCCCTCCGCACCGTTACCCAGACCCGCATCCTCTGGACCACTCTACGTGTTATAGTATAGTTGTGTAGGTGACAGTAACAGCAGCGCCATCTGGTGGTGTCTTCCTGCAGCTACAAGCAGCCGCTCTAACCCGGAAGTGAACCTGCGGGGGACGTCATGGGAAGCAAAGTCAGCTCCAAAATGGCAGCACCCGCCGCCCGAGTGATCCAGGTAACAGCGCTGCAGAATTTTCAGTTACAGACTGACCTCAAGTGTGTTAAAGTCGGATTGACGTTGAGAAGTACAGAACAACACGTCGTCTTTCTGTACTGTTTATACGCTTTTGTTTTTTTCTCAATGAGGCCATTTTCTTGGAGACAAATTCCGCCGTACCCTTGTTGATGTCCTTGTTTAACTTGTTGTGTGTCGTCATCAGTAGAAGAAGAAGATGAAGAAGACGTGATTGTGCACATTTGACGTTGTGTGAAGGGTTACTGTTGTTGGCTGATTTGCTAATAGTTCAGTGTGTCGTGGCTGTTAGCTGGAGTCCTGTCTGCTAGCTACTTTAGCTTAGCGGCAGATAACTTGGTACACAGATGATGTGGAGACCAGACAATAGCTGAGAGTTGGGACGGAAACTTCACTTTTTACGTCGCTCAGTGACAGACACTGCAACAGACAACAATACTGTATCCAATAGTTATGTGAATTAGGACTGCATCATATTTTGATTTCCCCTTTTTTTTTTTGGTTAGTTGTCTGAAAATAGTTTTTGCCTCATATTGGCATTGTATAAACTAAGATATATTAGTGGCGTTGATAACTGGATTCTGCTATTAAGCAGTGATCTTTTGCACTTGAGAAGCAACCTTTTTTATTGCCTTTTGTAACTTGAGCTGTTCAGCTGTCTGTGTATTGTTTTGTTGTTGTTGTCACTCTGATCGGTAGTTGCAGCAATACTATGAAGCTCTCCTGTCACAGTCTGAGGTCAACACTTCAATCACACTCAATAAAACTAACTTGTGCTTGTTTTTAGCTGCCCCCGTTTTGATGGCTCTGCTACTGAAATACTCACATGCACCAAGCTTTAAAAAAAGAGAGGAAACTGTTTTTGTTTTAGGGTTAACTTACACTCCTTAAGTTCACACAGTTGTTTACTTGTATGTGTGTCTGTTTGCAGGCTATCCGGCCTCATGCTCCTCTGATCAAGTTCCCCCAAAGACAGGATGTCCCACGGCCCAATGGTGAGCATGGACACAGTAAACGGGCGTCCGATAGCTCCTTGATGATCTCAATGATGGAACCCACCCTAAAAAACAGCTCTTGGGTGATGTCACTGATGCGTAACCCTCTTGTGTGTTTCATGGTGTAAAAAAACATTTGGTGTGGATTGAATGAATTTCGATCCAGAAAGTGAGCGTTTCCTCATCAATCAGTGACCTTTTTCTCCCCCCTCCTTTCCCTTTGCTAGTACAAGAGACGTTGAAATTGTTAGCGGTTAGCTCCCCACCACATAGCGCCCCGACGCCGGCTCCGTCACCAAGACCCCATGTACCTTTGACCCTGATTTCTGGCACGCCGGATTCGCTGGCCTCTATTCAGCTGCTCCCCGCGAGGTACCGCAGGAGACCGATGGCAGCGGAGGAAATGGACTACATCCAGGTGAGGGGGTCCGGCATCTTAAGACCCAACACTTAGCCGACAATGTTGGCCTTTTAAAAAGTTCCCGTGTGTTAGATTAGAACATAACCGTTGCCCTCGATGCAATATAAACCTGCGTGATGAAATAGTCTGGAAGGAACATTTTACAACTAGTTGCAAAAGGCTGGAGTGTCGCTATCGAGGAGCTTTTCTGTTACGTGATCAGTATTCCACTTTCTCTCTCCACAGCGCGGTGGACCAGAATGACGCGACTCGATCACTGCAACCAAAGTCCTCCTCCGCGTGAGATCAGTCGGTGTCTTAACTGTCCGTCAGCACAACCTATTGTCACGAGACATGTAGAATAAAATATTGCATAAAGCCAGTTAAAATGTACACACAGATTTTTTTTCCTTTTCTTTTAAATGTTAAATCCTAATTGAATTTTCAGTTCATACTAAAGCGACATCTTCATTGTTTCACACACAGCGAAGCTGTAAGAGCTTTATTTACTGCTACTATTCCAAACAGCTTTTCAGATTTATACATCTTGCCATATATACATATATAATATATATTTTGTTGTGCTTCACAATGCCATCACCTAAAAGCCAGTCATGAAGCTCTGCTACAGAGAAATTAATAAGGTGCATTTCACTGCAACACAAAACAAATGTTTGTTTTAACCGAAAATGGCCGAAGAGACGCTGGATATGAAGTTGCAATCGTTTGGAGTGGAATGGTGTGGAGTTCATGTGAACGTCTGCTGGATTTTAAATGATTAAAATAATATATTATGTTTGGTTTGTGGCGTTGTTATCGTGCTTGATGTGAACACCGCAGGCACACGACGAGGACATGTTCAGGGTTCACGTTCAGGGGATTTTATTGTCGTCACCGCCGCTGGCATGCGCTATATGGCAAAAACATTAACAACATCGACATTTCACAACAGTGCAGTATGACCCCGTGCTCTTCCTAACTGTGAGATCCGGTACAGCTGTTCAGCACTCCCGATGAATATTGGCACAAGTAGCACAGCCGCGACCGAGAGGCGGACGAACGCTTCGGCCGCCCGACCGGCAGGACGTCGCCTCAAGTCCCCGCCGGGGCCCCGAGTGGAGCGCTCAGTTTTAATGTTCGTCTCCTCTAGCCAAGAATGAAACACGCATGAGAAAACTATTCTGCCTTAGTACGAGTACACGTCTGCCCTTTTGGCAACAAAAAAAAAAAATTAAACACATGAATGCCGTTATAGAACAATTCATGGCTTTACAAAAATACCTCTGTTTGCTCAAAACCCATCATCACACACGACCTGTGAACTCTATGGAGAGGAAAGTGCAGTATATTCAGAGATTAATATTAACACCGACAGCAACTGCCAAGTCACAAATGGGCACAACACGAGAACAAACACTGAGGTATGCACTGGATTACTCTGATTACTTTGGGGGAGGGGCTAGAATATTCTGTCCTGTCATGATCATAAACGGCAGCCGTGTTGCTGAGGAACATTTCTGGGTTTTGATAACTGGATATAGGTATGTTGTTTTGGGGAGGGGGGGTTGCAAACGCCGGACTAAACATCGCACTTGGAAATGCAGGCGAAGCGCTCGATGCTGGGCGAGAAAGGGACTCCCCCGTCAATTGCTCTGCTCGTCGTCCAGCTCCTCGAAGGCCGGCAGGAAGTCGGCGATGGAGTCCACCACGTAGTCGGGCACGAAGCTGTGGTTGGCGGCCAGCTCGCTGTCCCTGTACTCCTCGGCCTCCCCGAGCTGAGACACGCCGGTGAGGGTGAGCATGGTGTCCAGGCCGCAGTTGGCGCCGAACAGCATGTCCGTCTCCAGGCGGTCCCCGATCATCAGGCACTGGGCGGGTTCCACGCCACTGAACTGGCTGGAGATGCACTCAAACATGAAGCGGCTGGGCTTGCCGATCACGGTGGCCTTGCGGCCCGAGGACACCTCCAGGGCCGCGGTGAGGGACCCAGAACCTTCGGGGAGGGGGAAGACGATACAAAAAAGGTTAAAGCAGAGTGAATCACATCCTCTCCTCTAACCTCCAAGTCTCATTCGGTGTACCACCTGGGTAGCGATTGGGTCCTCTACTGTAATAAAAGCTGCAGCATGTGCGCGGTCGCGTGCTCTGTGAATGGTGGCGCCCGGAAGAAAGGCTCAATTCAGCCACGGCTAATCCACCCGGTTGTGTTCTAGACAAAATAAATGTTCACCGCAGCAGAGATGCAGCGAGAAGTCAGCAGGTTAACGTTCGGTTCCTGCTGGAGATGAACAGAGGACGTCTATTATAGGAAGCCATCAATGTGTACACTGCAACATAAATCCTCTGTTCAACCCACTCTGCAATAATTATTACAATCTTTGAATTGGACCACTTTGCTGCTCTAATCCTACCAATTTCCCTTCTTTGGAACTAATAAAGGAGTTTTTATTTGATCTTAAAGTGCTTTAACTAATAACTTTGACTGTAGTCGGCTGTATGAGTTTCGACTCGTCCGAGAACTTTGCTATTTTTGAATGAACAAGACCTCACTTGCGATGTTTTGGGAAAGGAAAACAGAATATTTTTTGCCTACTTATTATCCAATCACGTCCCTTTATATCTCTCCACATTGGTGCACGTTACACCAGAGTTCATTAAGAATCAAAATATTTTGTATTTGAGTTGGATTTGACTGTAAAACTGATTTAAATATAATGAAAATAAATATGGGCAATTAACCCTGGGACACTCGATGAAACTGGAGAGTTATTATCATCGTGGGAACTATTTCTGTCTGTGCACATCATATAATTAGTAACAGGGAAATATAATAACGCATTAATTTAACTCTCATATTGACACGGTTTGCAGTGTGCATGTGTGAAACATCTCACCGCCTGCAGCCTCCAGCTCGAGCTGACCTCTCGGGCCTGCGCCCAAGTCAGTAAAATCTATACATGGTTGGTTACGCACGCACAGCTCCACCACCACCACCACCATTACCTGGCAGTATCCTTCCGCCCGACAGAGGGTGCCAGGGGTCGTTGTCGGTGGCCAGGAACAGACAGTCCGGGTCCCGCAGGTAGCACGAGGCTTTGGCCAGTTTGAGAAAAGTCAGTTTGTCGTCGTGTCCCACCAGCACCGCCTTGACGTCCGCGGCCAGGGCGCAGTCGTAGATGGTGGCGCCCGGCTCGTCCGCCTCCTCCACGCAGGGGACGCCGGCCCCCTGCAGCTCCCTGCGCAGGCCGTCGCAGCCCATGACGAACACCTGGCCGCGGACCTTGACCACGTCGCGCAGGTAGAGAGCCGAGCAGTACGACGAGCTGAAGATCTGCTCCAGCATCACGTCGGTGAAGCCCAGCCGGTAGAACTTGTGCACGTAATTCTCCCGGGGCCTGGTGCAGTTGTTGGTGACGAACACGACGTTTTTGCCGTGCCGTATGAGCGAGCTCACCACCTTGGCGGCGCCCGTTATCGCCTTCTCCCCGTGCCATATGACCCCGTCGCAGTCGAAGAGAATGAAGTCCTTCGCCTCGAGCAGATTTCTGATCTGCGGACCTCGGATTTTCTGGCAGCCTTTGAAGCCAAAGGCGCCTGCCATTCCGGCTTTTTCCTCGGTTTCCTCCGTGTTTCACCTGCTAGTGGCGCCCCATGTCGACGGCTGCTGGTGCATAATGTGCTTGACGACCGCGGGGTGTAAAAAAAAAAAACGGGACGGAAAACAAATCGATGGTCAATCAAATCACATTGCAGGGTCCTTGGTGCGGTTACAGAGCGACAACGGGCTACATAAACATTGACGTTAAGCCACGCCCACGGTGTCCACGCGGACCAATCAAACGGCAGCGCTTCAACCAATCAGACGCGTGTGTGTCACAAGCTATTTTATAAGCAACGTCCACGTAAAAATTGCATTACGTGACATTGTATTTGATGTTTTTTAATGTATATAAACGCTAAATAACTACGCCGAATAAACATATATAGTTGTAGAAGCTGTACTGAGATATTTTGCTTAAAAACAAGTAGAAAGGAGCCACCTATACTGAAACTACTCTGTTAAGTAAAAACATAAAGTACGCATTATGCACAATGGCCCGTCTAAGAGTGTTGCATATTACTGGAGTGTTATTGTTTAGGCAATAAACAGCATTATAAGCCTATAGCTAATTCAGATTCAGAGCTAATTTCAATAAATGTGTGTCTATGAAAATGCATGTTTTATAGGATTTTCAAATTTCCGTATTCTTGCCTATAACATCCTATCTTATCAATGTTATAGCAATAACAGAATTGTGGTGGAAGAAGTACAGTATTTCACTCAAAGAGCGGAGCAAAAATAATGAATTAGTTTAAATAATATGTTTTAGTTCATCATACATTGAGTTGCCGGTTTATTATTATCATGACACCTTGCTTAAAAACAACGATGCAACAATGCGTCACTAAATCCTACCTTCATGAAGATTGTCATGTTTAATGTTTTTCCGTTTTCAAGATGCATTTCTAATATTTCACCAATCTATATGAATGTGAATATTTAAATAAATATCCTTATTGTTTCTACTGATGAGTATTTCTAGAATCAAGCTTAATTTTGGACCACTCTCACTCTTTTCCAGTCTTTTTCTTAGGTCACTAGATGGCGCTCTAACCCACCAACAACACAGATGTGAGCTCCAATGCACCATACACACCCTCTAAAGTCCAAACAACCAGCTCCTCCCTTCATTCATTATTACTAAGACACAGATCATCAAAACATGACAAGCGTGCCACCGAGTATCTACTTTTAATGCCAGCTACAGGTTTGTTGGAAACCTGTGGAAACCTTTTCCACGCATTTGTACCAAATTGATTGGTTGTATACGGCATGAATCACATTTATCATTCAGCAAAAATATATTTTTAAAAAGTAGAAAATATAAATATATCATTTGCTTTTCCGGACAAATAATATACCATTAGATTCTTTTGCTATTGACCTTGATGTTTCTCGTCCCTGCCCCTCATCCGTGTTGTTCAGCTCTGCTCTGATTGGACCAACTCAAGAGCAGATTGATTCTCAGTGTCGAGTGCATTTGTGGCAAAAATCTAAAATCAGTGAGCGGAAATCAAAATGTCGCAGAGTTAAAATTGTCGGGCGTTTTAAATACCACTTCTGCTTGATTCAAGGACACAACCATCACACCAACTTCTCCTTTTTCTCCACCTCGTGATGCAATTATAACAATGTTTTTTTTTTAAAATCATTTTTAATCTTGCTTGTCACTGCAGGAAACTGGAAGTATAAATAAAATAAATGATTGCAGTTCCAACTTAAGCCAAAATATGAATAGCACAATTCTAAATTAAATGCAGTTAAGGTATTGAGTCTACCACTTTTTATTCAATGGGATTCGGACCATCATTTCTCTCTGCTTTGTTTCTGTTTCTTCTCTCTGTGACTTTCCTCTGTTCCATTTTGCATCTTCTGCTTCACTAAAGTTTCCTTTTATCCACGGACTCCGTTTTCCTTCCCCGTCATGCTTTGGCCGCTTTGCCCCGTTTGTTTTGGATTGCGTGCGAGACAGAGGAAGACTCACTGGCACCTGCAACTGCCAGCCAAACAGACAAATGAAATGCAGGGAAAGGAATGAACGAATGGACAGCTGAATGGACAGAGAACAAGCCCTCCTAATTGGTCATTATTTCCTTGCTAATCTATATTTTCTTCCCTGCTAACCCCCAACACAGATGTGAGGAGTGGGAAGGAGAACAGAATGGGTGGTGGTGGTGGTGGTGGTGCGGGTGGGGGGTCCTGCTCGGCCTGCTCCGCTCTCTACTGTGGCTTGAGCGCTGACCGTGAAACATCGCTGTTCGCTTTTGTGTCTTGTTTAGGAAAGGGGAAGCAGACTCAGTGGAAACCAGCCGCGGAGGGTGTGGGGGTCAGAGTTGAGACTCGCAGGTGGTGATTAATTGAAGAGCCAGCGGACCATAACGCCGGCCCCAAACACACACACATGCGCACACATGCATGCACACACTTCGCAGGTAGAGCGTACTCATGAGAATCACGATATGTCTTATGACCGTGAACTCGACAAGCAAAGCAGCACACGATAACGATCGCGCCCCCCAAAAGCACAGAAGCGGAGCTCAGTCGGGGCGTTTGTGCCACGGCCGCCTGCGGCACGGCCGGGTCAAAGCAGCACAGAGCTGTTAGGACAGTGTGGCGCTGCAGCACAAAACGAGACGTCTGGCAGACACGGTGGCGCTGGGAGGGCGGAGGTCAGGCCACTTGGCGTTGGGGCCGTTCCACTGACATGGAACTGGGAAATACAGTCAGGGAAAACCTTTGCTGGGTCCAAGAAAAAAGGCTGATAATGAAAAGCAAAGTTGAGCAACAGAAGTATTGGCATAATCTTTGCACAACTTATGTTGAAACCATATTTAAACTTTTGGTAATTGTCTGCTTTGCAAGTTTCTCTTTGATAATCAAAGGGACTATTCTCAAAGCAAAGCCAGTGTCTCATGTGTCAGTTATGTAATCTATTTATTTAAAGTTAAGTTCGGATTAACAGTTACAAACATTGGCACTATTGTAGGGGAGCCAGAATTATTTATTTTTCTCCTATCGTTACAGAATTTGAGTCGAAGATAAACGACTAACACGACACTGAGGTGTCCATCTGAAGTTTTTTACCAGAGGAAATGCTGAGTACACAACGGCTATTGCATCTTTTTGTGTTTGCCCCGGCACTTCCTGTTCTTACAGCAAGTCCAGCAGAGAACTACGGGTCCCAGCAGCCCCAGGGAGAGGAGAAGCACCAAGTCCAACAGGTATTTCTGGTACCACGGTTGCGTCAGTGAAGCCGGCCTTAAATGAGCTCCGCCCCCGCTGCGTAGGATGTGCTCCACCCACTGGGTGAGCCGGAGGGCCGGCGGGACCGGGTGAGACTTGTGGATCCTGCTCAGGGACAAAGCTGACGACTTGAACCTGGAAAACGGAGAAACAATTGGGGGAAAAGAAGAGAAGCGCAAGGTCACGGACATCTCTGCGCTCTCCTTTGGCGTCACGGATGTCCGTCCACGTACCTGACGTCCCGCGTGAGCATTTGAATGGTGGAGCTGAGCAGTTCCCTGGTGATGTCTGTGGGGTTGATGGTGAGGCCGAGTCCCTTCGCTTCAGCCCTCACCACATTATCAAACTGGTCCCCAAACAGAGGGATTCCCAGCACAGGGACGGCGTGGTACACTGCCTGGAACAGGCTGTTTTGCCCCCCGTGGGTGATGAAGACGCGCGCTCTTTTGTGGCCTGCGTTATAAATGGGAAATGGAGAAAATGGAGGAAGTACAGACTGATAAATTGCGGTATTTCTTTAGACATGAAGAGGATGAGAGGGGAGAATGGCAGTGCATCAGGGATCCACTCTCTGTCTGCCACAGTGCACACTTCTTGTAACATCCGTAATGGCCTTTTACTGTACCCCGTCTTTATGTTGGTGCAGGACAAGAGAGGCAGACTGTTCCTACCCAGCAGGTCATTGAGAGGCAGCCAGTCCATGAGCCTGAGATTGGGAGGTCTGTCCAGGTGAGACGGCCATCGCTCATTGTCATACCTGCAGGCAAAAACACCGCGGGTTAGAGGAACATCCTGACATTCATTGAAAATTTGACTTTTTGCGATATATTTTATGCAAGGTCTTTTTCTCCCTTCGAGCTATGTATTTTCAAAAAAATCGAGATGCATGTCCACAGTGCCTGTGTGAATCGTGTCATGTGTTTACCTCCACAGAACCCCCTGAGGGATCCTAGAGAAGCCAGCTACCAGCTCCACAAGGAGGGGGTCCACAGAGACCGAGGAGACCATCGATCCCAGAGTCACGACGACAAAACCCGCCTCTCCGAAATTGGAGATCCACAACTCAAGATCCTGGGCGACAGGGGAAACGCATGAAGGTTGAGTAACGAGAGCATGAGCGGAAAAAAAACAAACTCACTGATGTGATAGGATAAGCTCAACGAGAAGAAGAGACCTGCTCCGGAGGCTTCGCTGGTTTGTTCAGCAGACCTCCCACCAGCATGGTGTAGGGCATGAGAGGCTGGGGGAACTCCAGGGAGAAGTCGGTGTTGAAGGCCCACAGCTCAGCTCCTTGATGCAGCTCCTCCAGGCCGCCGGGGGGGGAGCCCGACTCGAGGTGGCGCTCGGCTACGTCCCTAAAAGTCGACCATACAAGTTCCTGGCCTTTCAACACAAGACATATTAAAGAAAAAAGTTATGGTAATACTCTTAATTAATCTCAAATCAGATTGGATTATGATCACTAATGTATTGTCAGTGGGTATTAGCTAAACCACATACTGGCTTGTCTTTGATTACCAGCTGACGGCAATACAAGGAAATAGATAACATATCGGTCCAGAGATAGATCAAGCATATTTCAAATGAGAGAAGAATGAGAGTTGAGAAGAAATATAGTGCTCCTTTAGAATAATAATATGTCTAGGGGGCTTTTACAGTGTAGACCGAAGACGTGTGTTGTTAAGTCAGATATTTAGCTATGTGTTCTTACCTATGGGAGCCAAGAGAAAATAAATTAGGTTTTTTGCTCGAGCCAAAAGGTTCATTTGGTCGGACAGCTGGGAGCCAAAGACTGGGATGTAGGAGACTGGACTGGGGAGAGCGACGGACAGAGGACCGTTCAGAGTGCTGGGATAGAAAGCTACGTACTGGATACCTGGAGAAAATCAAGAGCAGAGTGTATGGGACTGCTGTAGATTTATTTATCGCTGTTGATTGATTTCAGTGAATAAAACACAAAAAAACAGGCTCACAATTAGTTTGAATTTGCATATAATAAAAACCTGAAAAAATTATTGTGGGAAGGTATTGATGGACAGAAAACAAATGTGGAAATTTAAAGCACGATGGTGATTATGTCACGTACCGAGTTTGCGTGCCAGGATGAAGGAGCAGGGGTTGAACGCATCGAGGACGGCGATGTCGTAGCGCTCCCTCTGGAGGAACGTTATCATCTCCGTGTCGCCCAGCAGCCTGTCGCACTGATAGGACAGGTGCCCCATGAAGTTCAGGAAGTTGTTAAAGTTGTCCCTGGGAGAAAGAGAAAGGAGGGGAAAATGAAGAGAAAGACAAACTAGAGAGGCAAAGGGGAGTCTAATACAGAAAGTCAAAAACAGATAAATTGAGCATCGTGCCAGGATGAATTCAAAATTCTGGCGGTCAACCAGACTCCAGATGAAAAACAAAAGAGCGTGTTTCTTCAAACGTGATTCAATCGATGTAACCTGAGTCTGCCCGATACCTTCCCAGCATGAACTGCGTCTGTTGCTCCAGGAACCAGCCGTTGTATTCCTCGATGTATTTCTCTCCTAAGGACCAGGTGCTCGTCTGGTAACTGTCTGCACGGCCGGCATAGGACAATCCTGGGAGAATTCGACCGGAAATTAAAGTAATTTACATTAAAGATTAAAGGAGAAATGATGAGAGGGAAAGTTTTGGAAGCGTGTATTTTCTGCACGTGTTAATGTTTGTGTGTGTGCGGTTGACCTGTAATAACAGGGTTTCCCAGTTGCAGGAGCATGCGGACGTCATGGCCGTGCTGGTGCAGGTTGTGAGAAATTTCATCTAATAACAAGTAGTGGCTTCCTCCTGGAGGGGAGAAGACGTGAATTAGCATTTTATAAATGTAAACTTCACCTTTTACTGCATTTTCCTCGCCCACCAGTCTGACAAAAGGTATTATTCTTTATTCTTCACATATTTTTGAACAAATATTCACAATGAATGGTTCTTTTACTACGAGCAAAAGGACACTTTAACGATCACTTTTTCCACTACTCACCAATTAGACAGACGGTCATGATTTTGGCAGACTGAAGCACTGGAAGAGCCAGAAGAGAAAACATCCAAAATACAATCCCCATGTTGTTGTGAGAGTTCCACACACTGTTCTGCAGCCAAAGTCCTCCAAAAATAGTCCTCCAATTCCAAAATAAACTGCAATGAAAACCTTGTTTCGTGAACTGGATTTTTTAAAGAAAAGCTCACTAATACAGTGATAACGTGAGTAACTGGTGCGGGAGTTGGATCCAGACAAATGAGGAATTTCCCACAAGATATTAGCAGGAAGGAAAACGCAGGATTACCAACGAGAAACTGATAAAAAAAAAATCCTCTTTTCAGTGCCCCGCATTAAATCTTGAAAGTCTTCTTTTTGAGCTTGTGTCCGTTTGAGCCGTCAAGATTATTTTTTACTGGTTGCAGTGTCGAGTTGACACGGCTGGTTAAAACAAAAACAAATCCTTGTTCAAGCTACCTAGAATGTGTAACGCATGCTTTGTCACGCAAAACAAATGCAAAGGCACGGATTTATTCCTTTTCATTCAGGAGGCTTTTCGACGCGAGTCCGCCAGTATGAATCTCTCTATGTGGCACATGTGAGCAGCTCACGAGTCAGACACTAAGAGGTCCGAGAGCCTCGGACCCGCACTGATCCTTAGAAGGGAGGGACGGGAGAGAGAAGGGAGGTGGGTCAGAGGGGAGGCTCCCCAAGCCCTCGTTTGTATCAAATTAGACAAATGGAAATGTTACCGGAGTTTCACTCTCTCAAGGCTGCGTGCACATTAACTGGTGGACAGAGCAGCTTCCGGGACGTATCGCTGCTGAATGGACTGTCGCAGAGTTGCGGTTGCCCTGGCAGGCTGTTGCTGGCAAGTCAGGCTTGACATGTAGGTTATCCTGGACAATGTGCTCATTGTGGCCCCGACCAACGCTTTTCTGTGTCAGAGAGGTCATTAGAAGAACAAGTCAGTCAGAAAAACTGCTGGAGTGTGTCAGAAAAAAAAGAGAAAAAAAGGGTCAATCCTGCCATCGTTGATTTTATTTATTTAAATTAAAGTGTCATCCCAAACGTCATCAGTTACAGACACAAGTGGAGGTATTCAACACTGAAGTGAGCCGTACATTTCCACAACATTTAAGTAATGAGAACACTCGTGTAAAATATATATATATTATCCGTCAGGCATCTCATCCTGATTGCCCAGTAGCACGCCATGGATGTTCTGAGAGAGAGAAGAACAGAGAGAGAAGAGAGAGAGAGCGAGGTGAATCTTGGTGCCGGTTTATAAATGTTAACGCATGTGATGTTAAACAGATTGGATGATAAGCATGTGAGACTGATTGTACTGGACAAGTGTCTAACGGACGGTGTTGTAGATCAGCAAGAAGAAGAAGAACAAACACAACATGGAGACTCACTACGAACTGGTACTGTGTCGAGGTCTCCATCAGGCTCTGGATGAAAGGATGCTGGGACAGGATGGAGAAGGGAACGCAGTCCCCGGGCTCGTAGCCCAGCTCTATGAACAAATGCACCAGTTGCTGGAGGCCAGCAGAGATCAAGAGTATTACCATGAGTATTGTTTTAATAATGACGTTAATAATTCTGCTTGGATTGTATCATAAACTGAGGGTTTGAAGGAGACTTTGCCTCATTTATTTTACCCTCATCATCTTCTGTTAGTTATGCAAATTAAGGTGTGGGTTGTCAACGATTTATTTCAATTATGTATTTCCTTAGATTTCGAACCTTCACAGGGCTTTACCTCAGTGCGCTCCTCCTCACTCAGACAGCCTGGAAGAAGGGGGCTGCCGTCTCTCAGATGGGTGACTTTGTGGCACGTGACGGCGAGGAGAGCGGGGATGGACACTTCCTGCTCCCCCGACGAGCCGTTCCATGCACACAGAGTGTCTTCTCCCTCGTAGTCTCCATCGAGTTCAGAGGAGCCGAGCTCAGCAGCCTTGTCTATACTGGGCATGGACTGTACACACGACGCATTATGATATCGCTGATAACGGCTCCCCTTGCATGTTTCATTCCAAAAAAAACAACTACTCGGAAATGTTTTTGGCATCATAAAAACTACCACATGTTTTCTTTCATAACTCAGAACCACCTGAATACATTTATGACAGACTATAAAATAATGTTTTTGATGACAGAAGATGATGAAGTGGAAGTTTCATTCACCTTTCTTTGTAGAGTCCTTGACTCACCTTGACAAGATCGTCCAAAGAGGAGTGGGTGAGATGTTCTCCCATCACTACACTGAGTGCTCTGATGAAGCCCTGTCTGGGGTTAGGGTCGGCCGCAAAGTACTGCAGCATGTACACATAGTCCAGTTGTGGGGGGGAGAAAGAGCGGTCCGCAAACAACTGGAAAAAGAACTGAGAAGGGAGGGACAGTTGCACACATAAGGAGTTTGACCCCTTTGAGGTTTAGAACAAAGTGATGTCAGTGTCCTGTATATGTCAGTGTTTTTAATGAATTTCTTTTCTAGAAAAAAGATATAATAGAAAATATCTGAAAAGTCAAGCATTTTTATGTTCTTTCATGTCTCTTATATCTTTGTTCAATTGTTTTAATGCCTTTTAAGTCATTTGTGTACCGTGACCACTTGGATTTCCATTTCAGGAGTAATGAAAAGTTGGAATAAAAAGAAAGTTTACATTGTAATTGAGTTACCTTGCGTAGGTTACCCAGGCGGTCATAAGGCAGAGGCTCAGATGGGTCCTCTGGGACGGGCTGGACACGGTCATTGGAAAACCACAACTTTGTCTGGTGAGAAAGGAGTCAGGAGGAGCAACTTAAACATGTGTTTTTTACATTCAGGAAGCTAGTTTTCACTTTATTTATACTATATAAACTGTACAATAAATACTAATTGGGTTGTTGTGTTGATTTGAACCCAGGCCTGCTTGTAGAAAAAGTTTCAGTGAATGACACAGAGGTCAAACTTTGGTGTGGAAGTGAATAGATAGTTTAAAGATACATATTTATTCAAAGTTGATTTTTATTTGTGATTTAAAACACAAACTATATCAGACTATATGGTGTCATTGTGTGTCGGTCTGACTATTGTGTGCGTAGAGACCTGTAGGTACTGGTCCTCGTTAACGTAGCCCGTGTCGCCGGTATCTGCTGCCTTGAAACGCTGACGCACGACCAGCAGCTGTGATAAGGAGGGAAACGGCCAAGGGAGGGCAGCACTGAGCAGAAACTGACGCCAGTCAATTAACTCATAGGCGGCCAGGAGGGATACGATCTCCAACAGCTGGGGACAGAAGAGACAATGACAATGCTCCTTTCATGGTTCCTGGACAGTACGGTGCAAGAATGTGTGTGTGCTCCTTTACTTTCTCTGCACTGATCATAGTCAGCTGAGAGCTATTTGATTATGTGGGTTTTTTCTTTAATAGTCATTTGACTGAAATTGTTTATGAAAACTGTTGTCCAAGCAGAATTTGGTGCTTTGAGGCAAAGACAAAATAAATCACTACTCTACTTTTGTGTTTTGAGTTGCTGGGATGCAGTTGCTTAAAGAGTACCTGTGTTTCATTCATGTTCATCCAGGGCTCGGGCAAGGTGTTTCTGCCCATGTTCACGGAGATGATATCCACGAGCAATTCAAGGAAATGAAAACTGGAAATGAGGCCTGGAAGTCAGAAAGGAAGGAAAAAGACCATTGGATGGATGATGATAGCTGGTGAGCAGGATTAATGACCCAAAGGCCCGATCCCAATGTCATCCCTAAACCCTGAACCCTCTGGGGCTCACTGACGTCAGCTGGTAAATGGTTGAGGCTGTGAGGGCTTGAACTGGTGTGAATATGAATGGGACAACGCTTTGCTGCAACAAATCACGTGACCATGACTACATTCAACATTTTTATCTAATTATTTTATACGTGTAACCCTGATTTGAACATCTTCCTGCCTTCGTCGAGTCATTTTAAATCTATTTACCCGTTTTGTCAAAACAGCTTCAATAACAAAACAAAATGTTTGATAAATAAATCTGTGTAAAAAAAATATTATGTCATTTCTGCTTGCATTCCTCTGATTTCATGTGTATTTATGTTCCATCTTTAATCCTTAATGTTGTTGTGTAAATATAATTTATCGGGCTGACCCGTGTGCCTCTTTGTTTACCTTTTTTTTATGTCTTCATTCTTCCATTGGTATCTACATGTTTAACGTCACATTGCAATAAATTGTGGGTAATTGCCTTAAGGCAAAGTCGGCATCTAACGCTGACTTACGAAGAGGGTTCATAAAGGGCTCAAAATGTCTGCCAGAGAGCCCTCAAGCACTCGACGATGTGTCAAGTGGAACAGATCTAAACCCTCACGGACTTCGAGGGAGCGCGCCTCCAAATCGGTGATTCCTTAAAGGTGGAGATTGTGATTTTGCCAATCACGATGCAACTTGTCTCCCCTGTATTAACCTGATGGAGCTACGATGCACAGCTGTCGGTGCAGCGCCGCGAGCTGAGTGATCGTCGGCGTGGACCTTGTGGGTTTCTCCAGAGGAGGAGGACGGGGAGGGGG
This sequence comes from Clinocottus analis, assembly GCF_023055335.1. Taxonomy (NCBI): domain Eukaryota; kingdom Metazoa; phylum Chordata; class Actinopteri; order Perciformes; family Cottidae; genus Clinocottus; species Clinocottus analis. The sequence continues at coordinate 21,297,133 of NW_027176229.1, read as the reverse complement.
AGCCGGGCTGGTGAACATGTGGCAGTCTCCATTCAAGTAGAAGTCTGTTCCTTCCTGGAGAAGAGAATTTAGGGAATCTCAAATTGGGAGGAGTGAGGTAAAGGAGACTGTGGTCACATGCCTGTGGTCGCCACCTTGTAACCAGTGTGAGTACTAAATAATACAGTACTTACCCGGGGTAGATACAATTATAAAGTGGTCACGTACCATAATCAGCTGGTACTGCAACTTAGCACCTTCCTCTATGTGGTGGCCGACCACTTCTGACAGTTGGTTAATACTGGTTAGAGAGAAGGAGAGTTGCAGATACAATGTTCAGTTAAGGACTAAAAGTGTTTTTTCACAAGCATTGCATGTTTTAATATTCTCAAGTAATAGTTTCGGCAAGAGCACTGAAAGGGCTGTCACTAATTTAGAAATCTTTCCAGCTCTGTGACTTTTTTTTCCTGCCAAATAAATAGAATAGAATTGTGTTTTTATCGTAACACTGCTTGTCCAACAATTTGAAAATCTGTGGGCTGAAATACACACACACACTTGTAGCATTGTAACATGACATGGAGATACAATACAGAACGTATTCATCAGACACTAATAAAACAAGGACAGCGGTGCGATGCCGCACCATACCGTACCACACACGAGCTCGCGCCCTCGCTGCGCCATACCTCTTCCTTTCTGCGAGATAGTGTGCTTCCAACCACTTCTCCATGCTGCTTGATGTCTGCGCTGCTCTGCTCTGCAGCGACTGCACCATCACCAAACCGTGACCTTTCACCAGCGCAATGCGCGCCATTGCTGCATTCCCTTGAAAACACACGCATATGCATAGGAACACACATATATAAGCATATTAATGTTTTTACATACAAAAATACAAACATGGATAAACGTGATATGTATCTCATGTGGCACAGTTCTTAGAAAAAAGAGCCACTTGGAATATTGACAATACATCCATATGTCGATTGAATATATTGTGATGTAAAGAAACGCCGTGTGCATACCCTCATGCTCCAGTGCGGCTGCATATTCTTGATGTATATTCTCTCTGACTTTCTTGTCCCTCTCCTTCGGCTCTTTCGTCTCCCCCTGGTGGGCTTCTGCTGACACCTACACACATATTAACCCATACATGTCAAGAATATAAAAAATTATACATATATGTATATATACCTCCATAATATGCATATGCAAACTCTCACACATACAGAGCATTACCAATTTTGTGATAGCTGAGAGTGCCTCCTCATAGTCGCAGATCAGTTTCTCATGGGGCAGCTAGAGTTTACAATAAAAAGAGTCAATATCTCTGTCTAGCTTATCAGCACATCATCAATAAACTGTTTCTCAAGTGGCAGTGTTTTGTTTGTTCTTTTGTATTGAGGTACGAATACACATTTAACTAAATTAAAGTTCATTAAGAATGCCCAAACGACCTTGACAGATTCAGCGTGAGCACGGTTTTTCGTCTTGGAGTCGGGACGTCTGCGGAGGAGAAAATTGCTTACGTGTGAGTATATGTTTGTGCTTGGGTGCATTTGGACTATGAAGAAATGACAACACCCATTTTATCTACAAACAGACTGTGGAAAACTGTTAGTAGTGCCTCTCCCTTACCGTTTAGTTTTCTTCTTGTCCTCTCCGTCGTCCGTTTGACGAGACACACTTCTGGCCGTTGGCTCCGGGCTGGTGGAACAACATAAATCTTTCACTCTCCTCACTCATTATTCGTAAACTCTTTACAATTTTGTTTTTATTATCTCGTCGCGACGTAGTTAGGTTGCTATTAAAAGCGAGTTCCTTGCCTCTCGCCCTGCTGCTTAACGTCTGTGTAGTGCAGCAGGGGGATGAAGTCCAACTTGGAGGGAAGCTCAGGCAGAACGTCTCTGTGCATGCCCAAATAGTAGACCTTGAGGATGCGGAACGTGTCCTGGAATCGGTCCATCTCTACCTGGACAACACAAACAATCCAACATTACGTGTTAGCGAGTCAAACTGAAGTAGAACGTACACGACACACAGGCCGTTAAGCCATAGGCACAGCGACTCAACAAAAACAAAACGCAGTGGAAAAGGTACGACAAAATTGGAAAAGCTAAAAAAAAAAGTTGATTTTGTCAAATGGTGACACAGAAACAGAGCCGTCACCTGTATGAGTACAGAGTGGTAGTTGACGAGGACGATAGTGTGTTTCTCCAACCAGCCGTCCCCCATGACCCTCGCCCTCTCTTTCTCATCCTCCTCCTTATGCTTCTTACTAATGTCCAACAGACGTTGGCACAGTTCCTGTACACATATCAAAACATCCACATATATTTTGTCCTTTCATTTTTAGAAGCGTGATCAGAATATTTGCACTGTAATATATTATTAATTGTTCTCACGTTCAGCCTCAGATGTAGCTCTGCTTTGGTATCATCGTCTTCTCTAATGTCATCAGGGATGCTGTTGAAGTCCTTCTGCCAATGAGACACTAACTCCTGCTTCAAATCTGGACGCCCCAAGAAATGCTTGTACTCCTCTCTACAGATACGGAAGACTAGGTAATACTTACATAGTAATACATGTCCTCTTAACCTTATGGTATGAGCATTTGCTTTTTCCCACAGGCAAACTCCACACACAATGAAAGTTCCTTAAATAAACCATGTATGCACTGCTTCAAAGGTCTGGCAGAATACCTGATGTTGAATAGGTGAAGCTCAATCATGGATCGTTGTGAGCGCAGGTGATGCATCACCGTCTTTGAGTTGATCGCGTAAGAATCGCACACTGTGTCCCAATGGGAGCACAGGGACTCTGACAGCTCCTTGGAGATAGAGATGGGAAGAGGGAAAGATGAAGCACACATTGGATAGAGGACAATACAACTGAACAAGACATAGTGGAATAGAAAAACAGATCACATTTTCATTACCAGATTTAGGCAACACATGTCGGGAACCACAACAACACCACCAGCTAAATCATGAAAGAGGGCGATCCTGTGGCGACCCCCAGTGAGTGCATCTGAATGTCATATATATGGTCATACCACATCAACAAGATTTTTTTAGAATAGAAAGAGATTAGGAGTGCTCTTTTAACTCTGGTGAGGAAAACAAACATTAAAAAAAGAGTTGTATCCTACTTGAGCAACTGGTTCATCCACGTAGACCCAGCCGGGTGAACCTGGGCGGGGTGGGACTTCCTGAGAGTCCTCATTGGCCACTGAGGAGGTTGACCCACTCCTTGATAGCACTATTGATTGGCCAGAAGAAAAGTGAATAAGTAAAAACATGTCTTAAACACATCATGTTCATCCTAGTTTGAAATGTGTAATCCACAGACTGCTGATGGAACCACCTTGTGCGTTGGATTTGAACAGTGACGTCACACTTTTGGCTTTTTCGTCGTCAAGGCTGATATGGGACTCAGCGTATGCTTCGCTTGTGTGGCCCTGAACGTGATCTGCAGGTGAATGTATAGCTGAACAGGAGCACTCTGGAGCTTTCCTCACACTGTCCAACACTACATCGTCACTAGGAGGAGCGGTGAGAGCTGATGAGGCAAAAAATCATAATATTGTGAGTAATTATTCTTTCAGGGAGGACAAATTGTCTACTGTACATCATTTAACGTAGAGTGAATCCCATGATCACCGTGTGATTCGAACAATACTTTTTTTTTAACCTTTATGGCACAACAAATGAATGAAAAACACTTTTGCTTCACGCTAAAATAACAATCAGTTTACCCTCCTGTGTTTGCGCCATAACTCGCTGCAGGACGGACTCCACCTCTTTGTGAAGCTCCTCCTCGTCCACATCTGCGTCAACACGGACCAAAATGTTTTGCCTTCCTCCAAACCATTTCTCTAGTTTTGGTCGGGTGTCCTGAAAAGCTGTGATCCTTAGGGTGGGGAAAACAATGTCAGATATTACACACACAGTCATGCAGCAACAGTAATGTAAACGATTATACATGACAATTATTTGATTCTTCTTCTTTTTTTTTTACCTGTCTGAAATCTGCGCCAGATACATGTTATTGTCTGTGTGATGGGATTTACATTGGATTGGTTACTTGTTTATGTATACGTCATAATGTGCAGAATGTTTGCGTGCACACAGATGCGTACTGCCGAACTCGCACTAGTATAACGTACCCGTGTGACTGAACGAACGTCTGATCACACACTCGTCGGGGGCATCCAGCAGCAGAGCCAGGTCTAGCACTGGAGACAGGGGTGGTGTCGGTTCGGGTGGATTAGGATCAGTGGCGAGTTCTGTCCTGCTGCTTACGACGCCATCCACCTCATCTACAGACCCACCGAGGGCTTTCTCTAGCAGGTGGGCCCCGGTGATGTCCAATGGAAAGCCATCCAGGATCCAACCTGACTGGGCTGGAACCTGCCTAGTCGGGAGACAAACTATATTTCACTCTCTAGAGAGTGATTGTGGGTTTGCTGTTCGTATCATTGGTATCTCTCTGAAATACTGACTATGTGACATGAATTGCTGAGCTAAAACAACTCATATCAGTATTTCATATCAATACAGGTTAAGTGCTTACCTGATAGCCTCTACCATGATGTCCACCATCAGCTCATTAGGGATGGCGTTGCCTTCCCTCAGCACTTTTTCTGCAGCTGCTCCCTGCATGGCCCGGATAGACGGCTGCATAAGGACATGTAAGCAGGTAAAAGGAGTTAAGTATTCAAATCTGGAGAAAACAAAGACGTTTTATAACTCAACATTTCTATTACACTATCACAGTTTTATTAGCAAGGTTGATTTGTGATATATAGTGAGTGCAGGTTACGTTACCTATAAATAAATACAAAATAGTGTCAGAAGATTGTGAACACTTACATTGCTGTCTCTGCTTTCGTCTTGAGTGTCAACATCTGAAAAACAATGAGACTATGAGTGACAGGTATCGCATCCAACAAGCAACCGTGTAAATTACTTAATATGCAGTGCATTTTCATCAAAAGCGCAATAAAAACAACACACTGTCATGGATAGTATGAAAAAGAATCATGCTCGCTTCAGTAACCCACCAGTATTCAGTGAAGTGGAGGATGTGAGCAGTGGTTGTCTGTCTTTCTCTTCATGCGGCTCTGTGACCTGCACATTTTGTCCAAAAAGTTATATTTAAAATGTTCAAGATCATGGAGGACCTCTGACGTCAAAATGTTTCCAGGTTTATACACTTCTGATGCGGGCAGGGGAGACTTGTGAGAATTTTATATTCCTAAACATTTGTTTGTTTTTTAAAGCAAAATATTCTGAGATTATATAAAAAGGCATGCTAGTGAAGTTACAATACTGCATCCGACTTACCTCCTCTCCATTGTGGTAAGCATTCAGTGCCTCCGCGATGACTGAGTCAGCTGATAAGACATGGATGCCAAGGTCTGAAGCAGGAAACACACACACACACACACGCACACACTCAGCAACAATTAAGCCATCCAATCTCATTCCACATTTCAGTAGTTAGGTGGTGTGAAATTGTGTTTGTGCGTGTGCTTGTGTCTGTGTTTGGATTGCATGCCGTGTACTTTCAGCAAGCTTGTCCAGGCAGGTGGTCTTCCCCGAGCAGAACTTGCCCAGGACACAGGCCTTGATGGTAAAGTCAGGAAATGAGGGCGGAGGCGGTTCCACAATGGGTTGACGAACAATGTTCCTCAGTCGCTGGACAACGTGTCCGAGAACGTTGTTGTTGGTCAGGGGCAGATTGGACTCCCCGGCTTCCTCTGGCCACGCCCACTCACCTACCATGTTCTGACAAACACGACATACGGCTCAGGCAATAAAGACTTTCAGCACTCAAGACAGTTCAGGGCTTCAGTTTGGGGCGTGTGGGCAAACGTAGACACACGAGCAAGCATGATTTAAAAACACTTGCGTTAGAAACTCACAGTGTATTCCTCATAGTCCTGGCTTTTGAGTATCTCCTGCTTCTTAAGCTCTACAGGGTCTAGTAGTGGGGCCGATAACTCAGACTTCGGCTGCTGGCACTTTACGGGCTCATAGAGAGGCAGGCCACTGAACAGCAATTCCTTCCACTCTCTCATCGGCTTCTCTGGAATCAGACTGGACATGACAGCACAAGAAATGACACGAGGCAAAGCTAGATTTAATGAGCGCTAGTGTATTCACAGTAAATCAAAGTGTTTTCTGAACAGAGTCTAGAAGTTATCAAAATATTTGTGTGGACGATGCATGTCTGTGGAGATTATCATTTTGATCACGAGTAGAAGCAGACAGGATGTTGACATCTCCTGAATTTATTTGACCACTGGTCAGTTGTGCAAGAATGTTTCACAGGTTTTTGACTCCCATCTGAATCAGCACCGCTAACGAAGCAACGCATCAGTTTTTAAACAACATAAACAGACAAAATTTTGAGTCAGATTTCAGTTTTTTTATACTTTCCTTTTTAATGTTTTCCCAAAGAATGAAAGAGGAATGATGGGACAATATGAAAGATAGCGACATACCAACACTGAAAGGGTTTATGTGATCTATTCTGCTTTCATGCCGTACAATCGTTCCCTTCACCTACAGCTCATTCCCTCATGAGTCTCTCAGTCTCGTTTCATTCACGCTCTGCCAGATTCTCCAGTGTGCGTTGCTTAGTGTTCCAACATTTTCTATTTTGAACCTTTTCCCACGTGTGTCCCTTGTCTGATTTTTTTCACTCCCTGGTTTGGACCTTTGCTTTGCTTTTAAACTTTGCAAGTTCAGCTTTATTTAACGCTAAGCAAAGCTGAACTTTCCTGGTACATTGATTACTTCAAGTTCTCGTGCAACACAAGAGTCACTTTCGAGGTTGTCTGTGTGCATATTTCTACTTTGTATCATGAAAAGCAACTGTGTCACGTACTTCCCAGTGTGCAGTCGATATTCTCCAACTTTGGTGGCCAAGTCCACCATCTGGTCCAAAATGTCCCTGCAGGTCTGAGAGTGCTTCTTGAATCTGGCCTGAGCTTGCTCAGCAGCAATCCTGTTACAGGATTCAAGCTCCTTACTGATCTCCTCGGCACGGTCCACTATAGCCTGCTGAGCCAGAGCCTAGAACAGGCCCCGGTCAAAAAGATGGAATGAGTGAGGAAGGCCTGGCACACCACAGTTTGCAAGTAATAAAGGAAGATGTTACAGAGGTCATTTATTGTGTAAAACACATGACTAGGTGTTTTTGTGTGAAATTACGGACACAAACTAACAAACATGTTGAGGAATTAGTACATTACTGATATTGGAGGTTGAAGAAAGAAGAACATTTTTTTTATCTGCTATTAAACTGGCAACAGGTAACAATTTATACAGCTTCCTAGTTTGCTAAAATACACGGTATTAATGATACTCCATTAAAGCTTTCATATGCATGTATATTTAATCGTATGATTTTCTCCATTAATAATCTCAGAAGAATATTTCACTGGCAAATAACCACAGAAATCGAGACTTAACAGTGCGACAATCTGCCTGACAAATAAGGACAATAACACTATGACCATACTTCACAACAACATGTTGAATAGTTAACACTGAAACCATACTGAACCACAATTGTATCCTTTGCAAGGTATTGATTTATCCAAGTATCTGCCTTCTTTTAAACTACTACTGTACAGGTGTGATCACTTGAAGGACATAACAGATCTGTCTCTAAATACCCAATATCACTCTTTCTCTTCCTAAAACCAAATACCCTTACAAACTACCACCCGGCCCTCTCTCTCCCTATGACACTACTCGTGCTATCACAGATACAGCCTAATGCAAAGTGACAGTAGAGAGAATTCTTATTCTTCTTTATTCATCCTATCTCACCGCCTCCCTCTCCAGATTTTCCTGGAAGTCCCTCTCTCTCCGCTGCTGGTGCTGCTGCTCTCTGAACAGGCGGTTGTTCCGGATCACGTCCTTCTGCACGCGAATCTGGAGGAGCTGTGTCGCAAAACGCTGCTCCTGCTGAGTCGGACGTGTCAGACGCTTCACTAGCTGCTCCTCCCGCTGTGCCTCCTGCAGGGTGAGGCAGAGGCGGCTGATCAGTTGGCTGGTTTTGGGTTAGAAATTATGAAGGCCAAATAACAGACTGTGAAGTCAAAGAGAGCAAAATGTGTACGATTTATTTAAAACCTTGCACCTGTTGAGCTTCTTGAGCCTCGAGCTGCTCCACCAGGAATCTGTCTTGTCTTTTCTCCTTCTGCTCGCTAGCTACTGCTTTCTCCTCCAGCCTCTGTCGGATATCCTGTGTATACTTGCTATTAGATTGTAATGCCTGCTTCGCTCCACTTCCAGGGACCTCAAAGCCCTGACTGGTGCCACCAACGGTAAATTCTCCAAAGGGCGGCTGACCACTAGAATTGTAAAGGTTTAAATCACTTTTTTTTTCTCTCCATTTTAATACATTTATATAACATGATACGAAATGCCAACAAAGTAAATGTTTGATTTTCTCTCACCTTGATAAGGATGCTAAATTATAATGAAGCAGTTTCTTCCTCGTCTCAAACTGGGTTATTTCAGTCTGGACTTTCTGTAAACAGAGATTGAAACATTACCACAAGAAAAAACATGTTCATTAATTTTTCTTTGTGTGTTGTGAGAAATTAAAAATGTATTGTTTGTCCAACTTGAGACACAACGAAAACCTCTGCAGAGAAATTGATTTTGAATGAATACCTCCTTCTGTAAAAATGATGGGACGTTAAGCAACAACAAGCTATTGGTCTGGAGAAGACCATCAAACGACCAAGAACAAACTGAAAGTTCTTGCACCTGGATATCTAAAATTGGGATTTTTTTTTTTTACTTTGATCGAAACTCACTGTGAGGCCTATGGCAAGCAACCATGAGCCTCTACAAACCACTGAAGTGCTGACCCTGTGGAAGAAATAAAAATTCCCTCTGTGTGTTGGTGAATTATCACTCATTAATTAATCTGGATCACACCTGCACTTCTTGTTCTCTGCGTTGCTGCTGCTGTTGCCTCCTCTTTAGGTGAAGCTGTGAAGTGTAGGGAGGTGGCTTGGGCACCTTGATAATGGTGGCCTGGTTCAAAATCCTGATGTCATTGTGCTTTTGACGATACACCTTCAGCTGCAACATAACCAGTTCCCCAGTCATTAGTTTATTTAGGTCCAACACCCAAAATACTGCTGCGTGACAGTCGAGACTAAGAAGCAATGTCAATGTCAAAGGTTGATACAAATTTGGAGGCTTAAAGCTTGGTCATACATTGTACCTCATCTTAAATGACATTGTTATACAGCATTTTCTTATCTGACACCTTCAGTACCTCCTTAATATTCTTCAGTCTCTTCTCATTCTGGAGTTGTCTCTTTTGCTGAATGGAAAGGGTCATCACAAGCCCGTCGTTCAGTTGCTGGCATTTCTCCTCATGGTGCTGAGAGATGTTCTGTAGCTTCAGCCCCCCATCACTTTGTACCACATGATGCAGTCGCTACGTCAAAAGAAAAGACTCTAAGATGCTTGGAAATGCTTGCCTCTGTAGACATTGGCGTTGTCTTGAATTAATAATGTGAACTTGTTGTTCTTACATCAGAGGAGATCTCGTGCTCTTTTTTGAGCAGGCCAACATTGGCTGCAGGCTGCATGAGTTCCGTCAACGTGCCGCTAATTTCTGCCTTCTTCTCTTCAAGCGAGGAGTACAGTTGGTGAAGGAGGCAGAGGGCAACATCCTGCTTCTCCTGCATTAGTTCCTGGGCTGTGTTTATGTCAAAGGAGATCCCCAGCAACTGGAGAGTAGGCTCAACACGGGTAAAATTATTCAGTCTCGAGATGGAAGTGCTGAGGAAAAAGGTGTGATTAATATTTATGAAGATTTTAAATAAGAATAGAACAGTTAGCTATTTTACAAAAAAAAAAGAAAGGATCATGGATCGATAGAGAGTGCAACTTACTCTTTCTTCGTAAACATACTGAAATCATTCTGCAACTGATATTTATGCAGAACCTCCCCAATAAGGTAACCATTGGAGAAATCGCTGGCTAAGGTCTTTGGATCTGTAAAGAGTAACATATATGGCATTTGGTGGAGCGTTGTCCCGATGCTTTTTGATATTTCATGTAAAGCTCTTTGAATTGCCTTGTTGCTGAAATGTGCTTCATAAATAAATTCACAAGCCTGAAACTAATACTTATTGGACAAAAATCCAAAACTAAATTCCTTTTACCCCTCAGTGTGACTACGTGACGCTGGACAAGACTATAAGTACTTTACTAACGTAAAACCACGAAGCGTTGGTTAGCAAAATGAAGCTAACAGGTAACTAGCTAACTATTAGTAGCTACGCTGACGTCAGACAGCCGGTAACTCACCGACAGCTTTTGACAGCCGGAGCTCCTCGTTCAGCCACCTGCAAAGTATATCCGACATCTTCCCCCTTCAAAATTCGGCTGAGACTATGTGACTTTATGTGATAATTATCGAATTATCGCCATGTTAGTAGGTAGCTAGGTTAATACTGTGCCTCTTTAGCGCGTTCACAACGACTGTAAAACCC
>NW_027176229.1:21229108-21281608 GCF_023055335.1 Clinocottus analis | reverse complement strand
GGAGTCCCACTCGGGCCTCTCCACCATGTGGACCAAACTGTGGGGGGATGGCTTCACATCCAGCGGCCCCTGGAAGACATACAGATTGTTTCAACACTTCAGTGAGTACGTTTTAGGCTATATAGGCCTGCACAAACACTCAATTGCAAGTTCTTAAGGTAGAACTAGCGCTTGAGCATAGTCGTGAGGGTCCTATTGATTTAGACTCATACTGTACCTGTGAACTGGACCAACCACCAGGCAGCTTGGGCTCTGGTATGTCTGGATAGAACGCCTTCTTCACCCTGGTGACAAAGCAAAATACCACTTTAAAATATCCTTAACAGGAAGAACTACCACCTCTGTCTGACTGGTTGCCAGAGGCATTCGACCTGACAACCTAAAAACATGAAGCCACGGCACAAAAAGCTTCAACAAATGAAAAGATATGAAATAAAATTACAACCCAATAGCGCGTCTTGAAGAAGACATAAGACAGGAGCTAAAACACACTCACCATTTCCTTTTCTTGTAGCAAACAAAGGTGACAATGACCAGGAATATGGCTGTGATTCCCAGGGAAGCCAATATTTCCAGTATCAGCCAATCAGCTGTTGGGACAAGACAGTAGGAATATTATACAAAGCAATAGAACATCTATTAACATTAATGTCCATATTTTGTAGACAAAAATGCAAGTAATGGTTGTGAGATGAACAATAAATGTTGAGCAGCAGCTGGAGCGAGACACACATGACTACACATTCACGTACTGTATGGCTCCAGCGTTATGGAGGCAGTGGCGCCCGTGTCCTCGCCTGCTGAAGTGTAGGCCTTCACAGTAAACTTATAGGAGCCTTCAGAGAAACCTTTTACTGTGTGGCTCCTGCTTCCTATGTCTGGCAGATTGGCTGTTCAAAGGACAGGTCGGGGGGGGGGGAAAGAGAGACAGGAAATGAGCATGTACAAGATCAAAACGGGATGCAAAATGCTTTTTTGATGGGCGCCGTTTGAATCGCGTGTGTGTTTCGTGTACGTTTACCTAGAAGCGTGAGCTGGGAGCCCCGACTGACATAAACGTTGTAGCCCAGGAGGAAGCCTCTTCTGTTGACCAGCGGGATCTCTCCCCAGGTCAGGAGGATGTCAGAGTCCTGCTGGGTGGTTGACAGGGTGACAGAACCAGAGGGGACTGTGGGAGACACGAGAGAGAGAACACATGCAGACACACAATCATTACTCATTTTACTGTGTAAAGAAACACAAATGTGTGCTTTCTGAAGCCAGTGCTTCTTGCTGAAACGCCGCATTATCCTTACCCAGCTCCTGCATGTATCCCTGCCAGCGCTGCAGCAGCTCCGGTGCCTCCGAGCTGACACTGTACAGGGAAATGTTGTACATCACACCCGGCAGGAAGTCGGCTAAAGGCAAAAGGAATGGGTTTGTTTGATTAAAAAAAACACTATCCACGGCCAAGAGAAGCACAGGGACAAATGCAGCGCGGGGTTGTATCCCGTTCCCACTGTCGTAAAACGTACAGCACATTTGAAATACGGTGTAAACGTTCCCTTTACTGACTCTGCTGTTTTTTTTGTTCGATGCCGACTTACCTGACCCAACGGAGACGTTGGTGCCTCCGGCGGCCACCTTGATCCACCCCACGGTGCAGTTCCACCTGCAGGAGGATGCGTACCATTCTACCACATAAGCACAGGTGGCGTTGTCGTCGCTCTGCCAGAACAGAGAGAAGCCGCGGCCCGTGTAAACGGCCCTGGAGACGGAACTGGGGTCCACGTCTGGAAAGGAGCAAAATCTGTAGACAGCGTTGTAGAAACCGCGAGACTTCACGTTCTTTAAATAACGTGAAGTACCTGCTGCTTTCAAGTGAAGTGATTTTGGCTGAGGAACCAAAGAGATGGCTGCCTTCAGTGCTGACAATATACATCTCCATAAATATACACACACAAACTAAATGTCCACATACCTGTCAGACGCAGAGGTATATGCACACTTGCAGGTTGAGACGCCCCAGCGTCGTTCATCACAATGACGGTTACCGTGACCTTGTTGTTGTCGCCGCCGCCGGCTGCGATCCGTGTGAGGTTGATTGGTACGGAAAAAGTATTTGGTGGATAGAGAATAGGCTGTCGATTTTCCTCGGTAACTTCATAACCTGTGATCTGACCATGGCTCTGTCTCGGTGTCAGAGGCTGGAAAGAATTAAGTGAAAGGGAAGGAAGTCGGGAAAACAGGTCGAGAGAGTAAAAGGAGAAACAAGAAAGAAAGAGAGAAAAAGCAGAAAGCGTAAAACAGTGCAGCTCTGGGAGGAGTTTGCATAATCTGGTTGTGGACAATGTGAACATTCTGTAAATCTGTGCTCTTTGCAGTAAAAAAGCAAAAGAAATTGTCAAAAATACCTTCCAGATGACCTGCCCAGTGAAGTCTTTGTTCATCCACATCCACACGTCAAGAGAATCTGGAACTGAGAGGAGAGAAGAAACTAAATTAAGATGAACAAAAGCACTACAAATGCTGCTTTGTAATTGCAAAACTAAAATTGGAGAACAATAAAGGATGAACGCTAAAACCCAAAATAAAATATGTTGCGCTTGAGAGTTTATTATTGATCTGGGAAACAGCACTTTGACAAAAATAAAACTCAGCGAGGGGTCAACTTACATACTTCCCCATTTGAGCGCCTGCTGGTTTTACAGTAATAAAATGTATTAAAAAATTATTTTGTGACCGACAAATTCAAAATACTACATCTACTTCTGGGCAATTAGTATTTAAGATCATATCAGCATGTAGCAACATTAAAAACTAGTTAATAAACATGAACCTGCCATCACTTGACTGATGCCCATTCATACTAGGGCAGGGGTCGATCGTTCAATTTATCATTTAGGTATTTTGTTAGGCACAAATGCCACACATCAATTAGTTCCAACTCTTAAAATGTGCAAATTTACTACTTTTCTTTGTTTTGTTTTCATCCATTTTTGGTTCTGGACTTGTTGAATCAGAAAAAACAAGCAATCTGACAACTTGTGATGTGCACCTTTTTCCATATTTACAAAACTTTTATAGACTAAACCATTATTCAAACACTGAAATCGAACCTAAATTCAAATAAGTCACCAAAAAATAAAGCCTTTACCATAAGTGTTGGTTTTGAAGGAAAGCGGCTCGCTCCAGCTGCCCCACCTCCAGAAATTCTGCTGGGCACCGCAGCGGACTTTAACCTGGTAATCCTCGTCGGGGTGCAGGTCTGACAGGAACACCGACCGCAGGCCCAGACCGGAGAAGGTACGCTGGACACACGAGGAGGACAGTTGCGTTACTGGCCGGTACATGCCGTACTGCACATGCACTAAAAACAACCACCACCATCAACAACCACCACAACTGTACATCTTCTCTCACACACTCACACCTTTGTTTTGTTCCCTTGGGAGGTGAGCTCAACCTGGCAGACAAGAGCCAGAGAGGAATAGTTGCCGTACTTCCAGCGCCACTGCAGAGTGGCGTTCCAGGCCCGGACGGAAGAGTTCAGGTTTTCTGGTGCAACTGGAAGCACTGAAGAGAAAGGGTGAAACAACAATGAGTGTACTGACCGTGGACTAAGTGTGTACTTTTTGCTCTGGTCGAGGGTGATGACACCTACCTCTGTGGCTGAGCTCGGCGGCGTCAGTGAGGACGTACCGGCCCAGAGGATTCACGGCCTCCAGCGTCCAGTTGCCCTCCCAGTGGGCCGCGGTGCACTCCCTCTGCTTCTCCTGGGTGTTGCTCATAGCACAGTTCCTGCAAAAAGGAAAAACAAAAAAAGTACAGATTTGCTGAGAATGCGAAAAATCGAAAACAACTTAATTTAATGGAAAATAAAATGGAAACCACTTCAAGTCCTCGGTCTAACCTCGCAGGTGCAAACACATTCATAATGCAACTCGTCTTCAAGCCGGCCATCAGGCGGTTCCTGTAAACCCTCTGGCAGACGGCCAAATACACTATCAATGTCAAATGGACACACGCAAGTGGCTACTTAGACTAAGTGCATTGTGTTTCTCATCATCCCATCTCTCGCTCTATCTTAGTTGATTTTTTTTCTGGGCAGAAAGCTTTTTTTTTTCATTTTAGAGATAAAGGCAATCATAAATAATGCAGGGATAATTTCTCCGAAGCAAATTGACATTATATACCACATCCTGGCTTGTCCATGTATCGCAGTGAATCTGGCACAAAAAATTATAATAACATCATTCCATGTTTGGCACGTCTGTCATGGACCGCTTCCTGTCCAATATACTGCGTTTTAACTTTTTCTTGTTTCATAGTGTTCTGGAGTAGAGAGACAATAGAACGCTTACATTGGATTTTTTTTTTTTTTTTTTTTCAATGTGTCCACAACAGTGATAACATCTTCTGATGTTTTTCACACGTAACCTGTTTTGTTGCTGCTTGTTGGTTTGTGTATGTGCCAATTATGAAAACAATTAAACGTTGGTTTGACTGGTTGGAGCAAAGCAGGACGGCCACAGGATTTTGGAACAGACGGAAGTTTAGCGTGACCATTAGAAAGCCACTGCCAGGCTTAAATCCTTTTTGCAGATCTTGAGCTGTTGTGAAAGATCTCCAAATCAAGCTTGTGTCCTCCGTGGATTTTAGCATCTGCAGCCTGCTTTTTTCTGAACGAGTATGTCGCAGTACTGCTACTCGCCCCCCTACGGTTCCCGCCACAGCATATATAACGGTTTCAGGTCAGTTTGCGTTCGACTGCGGTACCTGTTGTTCAGCGAGTAGCGCGTTCCCCGATTGCGGTACAGGTTTGTGTCTCGTCCTTCGTTCCACTGGCATACAGCTGAGGTTAGGTCGCGAGTCTCGCACACAAAGTCCCTGGGCAGTGGTGGGTCTGGAGGAAAGGGGACAACATGGAGAAACTCAATGACATCATCATGTACATACATGAATAAAGTTCACGTTGACTGAAATAACTACCGACATTTTTACTAAATGTCTCAGCATCCTATTTGCTTTGTGCCGACTCCCTCTCTCTCTCTGTCACTCTAGGCACATCCACTCATCTTCCACATGACAACCATTCACACAAATCATCTTACATCCGACAAACACCACCGATCCGGTCAGTAACAGCTGCGTGTTGTCGTAACAGATCACGTTGGTCCCCGTCGTGCCGGAGAGCCCCTGGTTCACAGCCGTGACGGCGTAACTGCGCCGACTTAGTCGCGTCGCGTTCAAGGGCGCGTTGCTGTATTTGATGACGCCGAACAGCTTCCCCTCCCCCACAATGCAGCAGAAGGTGGTGTTGGCCCCCACGGGTCTGATTCTGTCCTGGGGGTACATCTGGGATTTCTCATTGCTGGGGAGATCGCTTCCTGAAAAGACACGAGGGCGGAGGATGAAGAGAGACAGAAAGGGAGTATGAATATGTATATCCCAAATTGACCGGTCAGGCAATGCAGTATCCACGTGTTCGCTACTTATCTGGGTCTTAAGATGTATACGGGTGTCAACATCGCCCCACTGACCTTGAAGTATCTGAGTGTTGCTCCAGTCACTTGTCGCCTGTCCGTCCCTTGAGCGGATCCTGACAGACAGCGATGTGCACTCCAGAGGTTCGACTGAGGTCCAGTTCCACTGGTGCCGTCCGCTCTCCTGATTCACCAGCACGGACACCGTCTCCTGCAGTAAATGCGCAGGTGGATGATCGTTGGAGAGCACAGTCGTAGCTCAAGCAGGAAAGTATTAATTATCGTACTGAACTATTACACCAATTGAGCTACCGTAGCAAAAATGTGCGACCGAGGCAAATAAGCTGAATATGGCTTTGAAAGCTTCCATTGGAGCCCGACCGCCAATAACGGACATGTCTGGTACCGACTATATGTCAGCCAGTTAATGAGGAAAAAGTGGAGGAATGTCAAAGACAGGTTGTTGTTTGTTTCAAACTCAAATAAGGAAACCTTATCAAAGCATATTTTTTTTACGTTGTTCCGTGTGTGGCATAACATCATGATCCTACTTGTAAAAAAGTGAACAGGTCGGGGGCGAAAGCTCCTCTCACGCCAGAATGAAGCCAACTTGTAGCAACAGTTGTGCAATGAGAGAAGGGGGAGAACGAATGAAGTGAAAGAGAAAGAGAAATGCTCTTACGTAGATGACTGTTTCATTGAGTTCAGTTCTCAGAATCATGAGGTCGAAGGTTCCCGCTGCTCCTCCCAGCCAGGATATAGACAGTTGCTGCGTCATCAAGTTAGCCGACAGGGTCACCTCCTGCGGAACGGTGAGGACTAGAAGGGGAAAAAAAAGAAGATCGGGACAAAGATAAGTGGTTTTAGTGTCGGACCCGAAGAAACAAAGAGCCAACCTTCCCACGCGGGCCGGCTATGTCGCCATCAGTATTCAACATCACGTTGCATTTGCGTAGTTTGGCCCTTACCTTCTATGGCGTGAGTGTGTACAGCCGTGAGGCCCACCAGGACCCAGGTGAGCCAGATCGGGCTCCAGCTGGGCTTCGAGCGAGGCATTGTGGTCAACTGGCCGAGATAGTGTCTGCAGATCCTAAAGGTGGTGTTGCCCTCCACTACAGCAACACCACGCGAGGCATTTAAGAGGCAGCACGCAGGCGCAGGGTGCCCTGTGGGAAAAGACAGCAGAAGGGAGGGGGAGTTAAATAAAGCTCCTGTCCTGGAGACTGTCAACGCTCAGGGTTTATTCCCCTCTTTAATCCCCCCTCCTGGTCACGCAAACACAACGTCCTTATTCGTGGAATATTCTGTCGTCATGACCATTATAATTTCGTTAAATGTCTCGAGGTTTGGCTTGTTTGCTCTCGTCAGTTTTCTGAGGAAGCGCTGCATTCTGTTGCAGCCTTTTGAATCCCTGCAATGATTCCTTACCGACTCCAAATGTTTTACAAATGCGTGTCAAAGTCCGAGGGACCGACGCCAAATGAAAACACAATCTCTCCGGCAGCTGCTCTCGGGCCAGATGTGGAAACGCACGGGTCAGAAGATAATGTTCATGGAATGCATGCCCATGTTCCTTATCCAGTTCACCTGAACTAAATGTACTGACTATATGTAAGAAGTAAACGAAGTGACTACAACCTCACCTATTAGGGTGTGGATTGCGATTTTGATGCTTCGAATTTGGCATTTTGTCTGTCGCCGTCTTATTTTATTCCAGCGAGAGGTAATAAGAGGGTGGAGCTACGAATGACCAAATGCTGAATGAGACATTTTTAGCTTACAATTAACTTTTTAAAAGCTTAAAACACTTTGTGAAAAAGTGAAACTTGGAAGGCGAAAACAACGGACAACTTCCCGATCGAACAACGACGTAGCAGTAACCCGTCAATCACAAGGTAGCCACGCCCTATAGCATACACTGCTTTATGGTCTGTTGTACTCTCAATGTACCATAATTTACTAAATAAACATCATGCTGTACTGGAGAAGGCTTGGAGACTAGAGATTGCGACCATAAACTCATGTTCACATTGTTTACTGAGGGAATAAATCGAGAGAGAATTGGCCGCAAAACATCCTGGATGGGAAATGCAAGGTCAGGTCAATGTCTGACCTGCAGTTGATGTTATCGCTGCTCTCTCTACAAATAGAAAGACAAGAAAAGTGAGATGTTGCAATAAAAGTGCCCCGGGCTTGACGAGCCTGGGTGTCGTTCAGTGCCTGCTAATTCTCGGATATCGTGTCATTAACTGTGATCAAGACGCCGCAGTGCAGTTTGTCTGGTTTCCCCTCGAGACAGGCTGGGACAGGCCTCAAACAGCGCAGTGGCTCGATAAAACAATGCTCTCAAGCACCCGCCCGCCAAGCCCTTTACTTCCACAACATGACCACAACGCAGACACACCCAAACACACCAGCAAAGCTTGTTTTTTTGTTTGTTTGTTTGTTTTAGGAATAACTGCACGAAAGAATCTCACCATGCCAAATCCTGAAGCGTCTTTGGCGAACAAACAAGTCAGTGCATGGATAAGTTAAAGAAAATAAGACAGTGTGCAGTTTGCAGTGAGGAAAAACAAGTTGCTGCAGGTGCCAAATGCTCCCAGTGGAAGGTGCAGAACAAAAATACTGGTTTCAGGCTTACATTATGGGAAAAGGAGGACAGACGACCTGTTTTTGTTTGGTCTTTTAAAGCCTGCTTACCTAACTGAACCTCTCAAAGTTTCTTTCAAAACCACGAATTGTTTTTGTATGATTGTTATCAAGACCTTGTGAGACTCGCTGACAGAACGCAGCTACAGAGATAAACCGCAAGGACAAAAACAAGTGGAGACTGGACATGCTGACATGTGTGTGGGTCAGATAAGAAAAAGTATTTAAGTACACGTATACATTATAAACAAGTGAGAACAAACACAAAAACAACAGCTAGATGACAGGACACAGCCTGTTTATGAAGTCGAAAGGAACATCTCGAGAATCATTTATGTGGTACACTATGGACTTTTTTTTTCCATTTTGCAGCAGCGGGAGTGAAGGAGGAGTTTCAACAAGGAATGTGACTCTACTGCTGGCTCCTAAAGTGGTTTCACATATGCTGTTAGAAGAGCAAATGAAACCTAAATGCATGAACTTGAAGGCCACATCCATCTAGTTCCCCAATTTGAATGCCTAATAATACAATTTCCCTTTAATTTTTCTTTATTTTTTTTAAGGCCGCAGTAACAGCTGGCTATCCTGCCGCTGCTATTAATACTATAGAAATACTGCAGAGCCTCTTTCTTGCAACTGGGCTATTTCTGCAGCCAAAAAACACACAAAACAAGCTCTATTCTTAGTGCAACTTCTTTACTTTGACGTGAGTAACAAGCAAATTTGACTGTTTTTTTCGTCTTCTCTTCTGGCGTGTTGCTGGCTTCAAAACCCTCACCTTCTAATGAAATTCAGAGGCATGGCGTAACATAAATACAGCTGTGTGGAGTCAGTGTTTGGCACTCTGGTGTGACCGAACCGAAACTGGCTTTTTGAGCCCGTTTTAGGCGGGTCCCCACATGAAAAGAGCATTCCTGGATGCGAACAATTTCCACCAGCTTCAGCACTATAATGAAACATTGTACAATCTCCAATACATCTTAATACCAATTGAGTCCTGCAAAAAAAACAAAAAAAAACATAGTGCACTGATGGGAAGTGTGTGTGGGGGGGGAGAAATGGACATAGATTCTGGGAAATCCCACTAAGAAACTGATAGCAACAAAAGCACACCAACACGCAAATCAATATTTCTCTGCCGGGCTCCCGATTCTTGTCCTTGTAGCGGTAATAAATGTGGCCACACACTACAAAAAAGAAATAAGAGAACCCACAAGGAGTGTGCCGTTACTTAAAAACCAAGCCCGAACCTCATCCGTTTGACTGCAGTCGTTCTATTTTAAGAAAAGCAAAGACTCGGCTAACAAACACCGCCTGGCTCCACACTGCACTTTGCCACGGCTCCGTTTGACCATTCAGCTGCGCGGAAAATGTCCAAAGTGTGCACACAAAACACGCCGCGCACGGCTGACCGCCCCGTGATGCAATGATTTCTCGGAAACCCGAATTTGCTCGGTGCAAAAGGCCTCGTCTGTGCCCGCCGTCTGTTTCCACAGTAGCTAAACTGGTCGTTAAATACTGAACAATCTCCACACAGTCCAGGATTTAGTCCGAAAATATTCCGTTACTGGCGTGGTGCATGCAAATATGGTGCATGTTTGCTAATGATTTATTTTTTTGGGGTATTTTTGATTAAATAAAAGTCACTAATTAACATTTAGTCAAGTTATTACTTCATTAAACACTAGTTTCAGTCTAAAAGACATCCTGAAGTTAAGTATAAAGTGGAATGTTATCCCTGCTGGAGCCAAAACCAGGACAAAAACTTTAAAAAAAGAATTGGGAGCCGCAGCCAAATTTACTCCGAACTATTTCAGCTTCTTGTATGAACTTTGCCCATTGGGCAGTGGTAGAAATGTGTGATCTTTACAAAACAAACACAGCCACCAACCTTTTAGCACCTGACTATCACAAACTGCATTTTCTTTTTAAAACTAAAAACAAAACCTGCGTTTATATTCTGTTTTCTTTACTAAAACTGTGTGGGGTGACAGCTGAGGGAAAGAAAAACCTGTGTTTGTACATTCTCGGCCGCTACTGAGCGACGCTGTCGTTATGCTGTCATACAATGTCCACCTTGACCCAAGAAATAAGCGCACAGAGCCTCTAGTGTGCTGCAGAACTGTGGTGACATTTTGAAACATGAGCTAAAGTGGCCGCTAATTATGTTTGACCCTCAAACGGAACGAGAGGGAAGAAGACCGGATGCAAGTTAGATTAAGCGAAAAGCAGAGGGAGTCAACAGACGAGTGTGTGCTCTGACCTCAGCGGAGAGGGGACATTCAGTCCTGTGTGTGGAGGTTTTGGACTTCAACCAGACGCCGTTTCCTTCCTTCCTTGACTTTCCCTCTAATCCTTGATGAATGTAAATCTAGTAAGCAACAGGAAGTGAGTAAAATAAATACAAAAATGAAAAGTCACTTTAGAAATAAATAATTTGATTTGCTTCCAAATTACTGTCCTTTTTTGCACAGACTAAAAAAATAAAAATAAATGTTTCTTCAATTGACTCACTGCAGTCGGTAATTCTTAAATTACATCACTGTCTCTTAGTTTTTAGTTCGTTTTAATTTGTCTTGTTCTATGTTTTCTGTCTGTAACTGTGTTTTTTATGCTGCTGCCTGTCTTGGTCAGGTCTCCCTCGAAAAAAAAAGAGATTTTTAATCTCAATGGGACTGTCCTGGATAAAATAAAGGTTTAAATAAATAAAAAAATTAACAGACACAACCAAGTGACTGGTTACTAAGAAAAAACACACAAACAGGGCAGGGCGGCCATTGTCCTGCCAGGTACAAGTAGTCGCCTTCTAATCACAGTTTTGTTATGACTAATCTTCAGGGGCCATGCATTGAGTAATACTGTGACGGGCTAATTTATCAAGAAAACATACTTCTTGTTTTTTCAATTGTTATTAGATTAAAGCAAACCTTTTTTGCTTAAAAAAACAACCTGGGAACAGGATACAACACAAACAACTGTGTTCCCTTACTGCCGAAGAACCTGTTTAGGAATGATTGCTAAGACATTAACATAACTACCTTTTAATTATTACTTTTATGTATTTCGATTTTTTTTTAAAATAAAAAGTATTACAGTTACAAAAAGGCCTCATGGAAAAAAGTATTATAACAATTAGTATGCACTGTTATCTGTAAAAATAGCCAACTATTGAGTAAGGTATGTAAGATATATTAGATTATGTAAACTTGTCTTTCTTTTTAGATCATATCTCCACACAGTTTTCTGTCTTCATGTTTACAACTAGACCACACCACATAGTATACAACATGGTCCTCTTCTTTATGAGATACACATGAATAACTAATATTAGACGTGCCTGCTCACTCAACACGTATTAGCTGATTATATACAATAGCTTTAATTTCATAATTTTATTTTATCTGATTCTGCTCCTCCAGAAAGAAAGAATGAAGCAACTAGCTAACTACTACAGCAGGTATCCCGACCTGCATCATCACAAAACGGGTCGCATCATTAGCACTAGCGGCTGGGCAGCGTGATGGGCAACGGTCCCGTTAACGTCTCTTCGTAAACAACCAGCATACGGTGGCCAGCCGTCGTCTCAACAACATGTATCTTTACAAGGGAAGCGGCGTATTTAAATTGAACAGACAAGGTTAAATATAATTAAGATATTAATTAAATCGGCTTGGCAGCCAGGACCTCGCCACACGCAGAAGAGGCCACTGATGTTTGGGAAAAACACGGCTAACGTTAGCTTCTATCCTGTTAGCGGACGTCTCTGGACTGCCCGTTAAAAGTTCACAAATAACATTAACATTACCTCTGGCGAAGTAAGAACTTCTTTTTTTCGGTGCTGTTGAATATGTCGGCTGAATTTATCCAATATCCAAGATCTTTAAAAAAAAAAAGAGCCTGCCCCCCGTGCTGGCGCCCCGCGCTGTGTAGTAAAACCTATGAGTAAAACCATTCCCAGTGAATCCACAGGAGGAGGAGGTTCAGGTTGGGATTACTGGAATAGAACGAACCAGGTTTTGATTGGCACTTGTGCCGACCAATGGGCTTCCACTATGCGGGTTCTCTTCTTTCACAGAGGGGAAGGGCGTTGTAGTCCTGCATTAAAAGTCATATCAGAAAAACGGTTTCATAAATAAGTGTCACGACCATGGTCATGACACCAATCCATTATATCCAATATAGGAAATAATAAATAATAATATTCATGCTTTGTCTTCTTTTTTTGTCTGTTTTTTCTCTCTCTGCGGTTGCCCCCCTGACTTAATTGGATTAACTGTAATTTAATGTATTTTGCCGTTTGTCAATTTATGAAATTGTACTCATGCAAATTATTGAATAAATGAAAGTATGTATATATTTCTAACACTGTTTGGCCAACTGATTGTGATGCTAATAAACTACACAAGGTTGACGAACATGACCCAAATAATTCAGCCCAATAATTGCGGAATTTATAATGAGGGCTTGCTGAGTTCAAATCCTTATTACGGTAGTAATACTGATATTAAAAGTGACGTACCATGTTCCACTTTTATCATTTTGGCCTACATGAAACCAAGCTCCATTTTTATTTTGTTTGTTGTTGTCCAGGTTTTTTTTCATTATTTTTTTTTTTATCTAGATGACACTTAAACTAAGATAAACCTGTATAGATCCCCTCACGATGAAAATGCACGTCACAGAAACACAAGAACAGATTGAGACTAGGAACTGTTTGTAAAAAACTAATAAACATTGTAAATACTATATATCTCCATTAAATTCATTCAAAATAATGCCTGGACTGTTTAAATTAATCATAGATTAATTTAGCATATGCAACCTATTGTACACTTTCTTGTCAACAACAAATTCATTGATATGAGTTTGAAACACAGCACTCCCCCTGCCTTCACTTTTCTGACATTGTCACACAAAACTAAAACCATCATTTGTCAAACCATTTGTCACTCAAAGATGTCTATGATATTATTGAAGTCACGCCTGGTCTCCGATAGGGGGCAGCAGTGCTCCAGGTGAACTCACACAGAACACGGTGAAGAAGAGATGTGGGCGGGGCTTTACTGACGCAGCAGCGCCACTTTTGAGCGCTCGTCCTCCATCCACATCGTCAACAATAACACAAGTTGTCAAACAAACTTGTGTCGAGGACCGCCGAGAGAACTGAGCCGCGGCGATACAGCCTCCAGCCGTACGTGAAAGGTAAAAAAAAAAGAGGCTGATTTCAGTTGTTGTTTAATAACATAAAGGAAGCATAAGTGGATACACACGACGGTGCTCGGCTCGATAGCAGCTCCAGAGACTCTTCCTCACGACCAACGGTTGCCAGGAGCCTAGCTTGCTAACGCCACTCGTTATAAGCTCCCGCAGACTGTTAACGCCACACGGTGCTTTTTATACTTCGCCTCTAATGAAGGCGAAAATTAATTTCAGCTGAATTACTGGAAAGGTTTAACGTCGACGTGGAGATACACTGCAATCTGTGACCCGTTATCTTTTTAACGGAAGGTGAAAAGATAGTGACAGGAGAGGTTAGCTAATCGACAGACAACTTTTCACTACTTGCTCTCTGTTTCTAACAACAAAGCTATCACACACGTGTGCCCCTATTTGTCTCTGGCGTTGTTGGCAACACCTATCAAATTGTGTTACCCTAACTGTATAATGGGAACGCCATCTTTGGTAACAGACATCAACGTATTTGATATGACATTGAATTATTCTGACATATGAGAAGACATTACTGTCTCCTAGGTCAGAAATGGTTCAAGCTGGGGCTCATATTCGGCGGCGGGATGCCCAGGACTTCATGGCATGCTACGAGGTTGCCTGTGCCAGGCAGGAGTCGGCCCCTCTCCCGGCTGTTAAGATGAACCTCGACAAAGGGATGCTGGACTTCCGCGGAGACAGGGTCAAACTCCCGGACTGGCCACCCATCCTCAGCTCCATCTGCATCAACAAACACCTGCATCACATTGCTATAAGTAGCACATACCAAGCTGGTCTGGCTTCTGGAGACACGGGTAAGGCCTGGGGGGAAACCCTGATACGAAAAGTAAAATAAAATCTATATATAGTTATATAGTTTATATAACCTTGAAACTGGAATAATTAACAAATTGTGCATTTAAAACCGTAATCATATCATTACCAATTTCAGATAGAACGTACTATAAGTCTGGCTCCAGGAAGAGGATCCCAGCCATTCGCTCTAAGGACATGACATTCAAGTTGTGCAAGGCCCTGGAAGAGTGTCTGACGGTCTCTTCCAACCTGAAGACTCTGCAGCTCAATGGACTTCCACTCAGAGAGAGGGACCTCATTACCTTGACAAAGGTTAAAAAAAATAGCTCATTTCTCTTTAGTGACTGGAGTGACTATTTCTGTGAAAATTGATGAAAACCAAACGTGTGTTTTTGTTTCAGGGTTTTTCTAAAAGTGTTTCCTTGGAAAACCTATCTCTGGCTAACTGTCCAATCTCTGATGAGGGCTTAGAGGGTATGTATATTCAGTGTTGAAAGCCTTCAAAAGATAGTACTGCATGTAACTTCCATTTTTTTCCATACGTTTCAGTCATCTGCCAAAGTGTGAAGTATTCTACGAGCATCAGGACGGTAGATTTTACAGGATGCAATCTCACGTGGAGAGGGGCAGAACATATGGCCAACATCATCAAGGTGTGACATTTCATTTTTAACACTCCAAATACCATTCTATTTCAATGTGTTACGGACTTTTTAAGACCCTAACATAAAAACAAGACCTGTATTTATACGCCCCAAAAAAAAAAATATATATATATATATATGAATATGAATATACATATATAAATATATATATATGAATGTTTTTTTGAATCTTCAGCATCAGGGAATGCAGCGGCATGATACTGCATGGGCCGAGTCTCTGAGGTATCGAAAGCCACAGTTTGAGGGAATGGGAGGTCTCCGCCGTGTCACCCTGAACTGTAACATGTTGATCGGGGACCGAGGTGCTGCTGCTCTCGCACATGAAGTGGCAGAGGACCTGTGGGTTAAAGGTTCGTTGTTTTTTGGGGAATTGAAAGAAATGTAACGAGACAAAGAGAAGTTTATGTTGTTGTTTTTTTCCTCCTCTTTTGTAGGTATTTTTCTCATCTTTCTTCTCTCTGTTTTGTAATCTGTTGAGCAGCTTTGGACCTACAGAAGTGCGGTCTGTCCAACGATGGAGCCCGTCGTCTGCTGGAAGCCTTAAAAGCGAATACTGCTCTTTGCGTCCTGGATATTCGCAGTAACCCTTTAATTGGTAAGAAGCTGCCAAAAGGTTGAAACATTTTTTACATTTTTTTCACACTGCTTCTAACGCTAACATCTGCCAATATGAGGAATTATTGGTACATTTGTTCCATGCAGCACTTTTTGTAACTGTGGGTGTAATAAACGTTGTAGCCTCTAGGCGCAGCTAGCACACTGTTAGATTTTTACTTTGCTGTGTGTCCTAATTCCATGTAGTTCATACACCCAGATTCAAAAGTGCTGTTTTCATGCAGGAAAAATGCTATGATTGCTCGATAACACTGTAATTACTTTAATACTGTAATTGTACAGACATGTATCTAAAAAACCCCACAAATGCAAATCTCTGGGAAAATATTCTGTTTTTCTCCTTTACAGACAAGGTCTTAATTAAAACCATCCTTGAGAGAGTACTGATGAATACTAACGGACAGCCACCAGAGGTGAGTGTCTTGAGCTAATGCCATCGTTCAGAGTCTAAATGAATGAGAAATGTCGTATTCGTCGTATTGCTTCGTATTCGTCACACCGTTGTGTGTTCCTCATGTTGTGCTGCAGTACTGCTGGATCAAGCCTGCAGCCTCGCAGCCACAGAAAGCTTCCTGTCCAAAGAGGCGGGCACTACCCGGCTCAGTCAGAGGAAAGACTAAATTTAGAAAAGGTATACATTTGATCTTGTTTCTCACAGTTATACATTATGGGGCTCTTCTCTGTGATTTCAATCAGACCGACAAAACATGTTGGATTTGTGATGGTGTCCACACAATCATCCCATAGAAATACATCTTTTGTGTTAACATTGGAAAAGGTTTTACTGTTGAAATATATTGCGGCTCTAAGGGTTTATAAAGGTTCAAAGGTTGCTAACTTTAAACAACTTCAAATTTTCAGACTCTCTAACTAGCAGTTAGACAAAGTTAAAATGCACATCTGCAATTCTCCAGCCTGTGCATAAGTGAACACAACCTTCAGTGTTAGATCTGTTTTGAGACAGTGTCTATTATCTCAAACTCAAATTGTCTCTTTCGGACTTTTGTAGACCTGGTAAGAACTTCATCCTCGCTCTCTTTCTCCCTCTCTTTGGTGCAGCCGCTCGTAAAGGAACATCTCCTGCAGGACAGCATTCAGGCGATGCTCAGACCCAAAAACCCTTTTCCAGCTCCGGTTATGTGCCGTGGCGTGCTGCTGCGCGAGCTGGACGCCAGAGGTGAGGAGCAGCTGGCGAACCCACGCTGTACCCCAAATGTAACTCGCCGTATTTACTATTTCCAAAACCGTTTTTTGGCTGCATTTAGGGGACACGCCTCCTCAAACAATCCAGAATAGAACACAATATCAATTTGATGTCGCACAACTACACACCTCCTATTTACAACGCTTTCGCCAGGTGTTGTTCAATTAATCAAAGACTAATATAAAAATTGATGGACGCCTTTGTTGCAGAGGTCTGCCTCCCGGAGATTGTGTGATGGATCAAAGATTTCAGGTGGGTTTTCTTGTCTTTATATATATATATATGTATGTATGTATGTATGTATGTATGTATGTATATATATATATATATATATATATATATATATATATATATATATATATATATATATATATATATATATATATATGTGTATATATGTATATATATATATATATATATATATATGTGTATATATGTATATGTAATATGTGAAATGGATCAGAACCCTATTAAGTGTAGTCAAACTGTATTTCCGCCATCTGTTGAAATGCATGGTGTCCATCAGGGTGCAGCTACCGTGAAGGTCACTGAGTCGGACTCGGAGGGAGAGGAGGACGACAAAGGCGACGAAAAAGAAGAAGAAGAAGAAGTGGTGGTGCTGGAAGTGTCGAAGGGACCACCTTCTCCTGGCCTCCAGGACGGGGTCACCAGGCGGAAGTTTGAACATATGCAGGTAAGTCTCATCATCCTGATCGTAAGGTTGTGTGTCCAGAGGAAAGGAGAAGCTTTAGGACTTTGAAGAGTGTGTATTTGTGTCTGTGTGTCGTCGCCCTGCAGATGGAGCTAAAAGAGTGTCGCCTGAGGCTGGCAGAGGAGCGCAGGGCCAGACTGAAAGCTGAGTCCAGGCTCATGGAGGTGATTGATCATTTCAAAGACACTAGCGCGGGATTTCTGTCCATTATTTCTTTATGCAACTTTCCTGTGCACCTGAGTCACCAGTTTATTGTTTATTGCCTAACTTCATCTTGTGACACTGAATAGCTGGAGGGTCGGTCAGACACAACAGAAGTGGTGTTTTGGGTAATCGTGTTTGTTTGAACTGCGTTACGTTCACGGACATGGAAGAAACGTTTGTTCTTGTGTCGTTTTCTGTTCAGTTTGAGTTGGAGACCGCCCGTCTCCGTGACCACAACCTCTCCCTGTCGGAGGCGCTCGCAGCCACCGGCTCCGCATCAGCATCGCCCGCTCTCGGTGCTCTTGAAGATGAAGCGGTCCTGGAGAGCATCGAGAGTTCCTTTACCAAGTTTCATGCTTTCCTGGATCTCCTCAAGGACGCCGGGTGGGTTTTCTCCTTTGAACTGCCCAGAACAACATTTCTCCTTTCGGCCTTTCGACTGTGCCGTTTTGGTTCTGGCTCGAGGTGGCTCAAAGCGTGTCTTTGTTTATTACACAACGTTTAGTTTCACTATGCATCTCTGGCGCTGGCCATTCACTTATTCCATCCTCTCTTTGTTATGTCGGGCTTTCCCACCATGTGATCTATGGCCAATAGAAAGTGGTTTGTCATAACTTCCTTGATCTATTTTAGTTTCCAGTGTTTTTTGGATGACTATTGATCTATTTATTATTGTTAAAGTTAAATGTGATGCCTTAAGATGGCTCAGTTTATCAAAAGTGATCACTTACAATCATATTATTTTTGGCATTAAAGAAGTAGAAAATGTTCTCTTTTTTTTGACAAAGACAGTACGGGTCATGGAAAGGACAGCCTCATGTGATGTGCGAGTGGCTACTTTTTGTAAATTGTCTTCTTACCGTAGGTGCTGTATTTCAGTTTCGTTCTGAGATGCCCTTTAAAAACACTGGACTGTTTGTTCTGGTCTTGTTGGCTTCCTCCATTTAGAAACCTGGCCCAGAGTCCAGTTCAAAAGAGAGTTTCATTGTGACAGAAACACCGCGTTTATTAAATTTTTATTTCTTTAACCTTTTTTTGTCACAATACCACACACACTACTTTTGATTTAAGTTAATTGCTTTGATGTTTCACCTTGTTTAGTGGGGCCTTCAAAGGATGCTGGGTTGTTTAGCAACCAAGACCATACGGTGCAGTAAATAGTATCATCAGTCGCTTCTTCTTGGGCAAAAAAAAGAAAAGAAATTTGTTTAAATTTGTAAATTTGCAGCAGCACTTTATTCTCATGTGTCAGATTCTTGTGGCTACTTTTTGAAAAAATGTTGAAAGGAGAAAATCCTTGTATTAGTAAAACATTGCTTTATAATACTTGAACATTACAGCATAAGCGCCCAGATGCTCGCTCCTATGGATGCCATTACTTTTACCTATCCAACATCTCAGGTTTAGTTTGAAATACACTTGAGTCGTGCTGGAATGACATTTATGTGCCCTTTACTTCACCTTATATTAATTTCACCTCTTCTTCTTCTTCTTCTCCTTCTTTTTCGTAGCCTCGGTCAGCTGGCCTCAATGGCTGGACTCGACAAGTCAGATTTGCAGCCTCCAGGACGGCCTCAGCTCTCGTCTACAGTCGGACCGTATTCTGGCGGCGCGGCATCACCGACCGCAGGGAAGCATCGGGCCGACCGAGCAACGGCCGGCACGTCGTCTTCAATGAGGGTACGAGAGGCGAGGATCGGGAAATGTTTGAAAGTGTTCGATGTGTTTGGTGCATGGATATGCACTGTGTTCATCCCTAAGGGGAAATTTATTTTATATATATATATATATATATGCATAGTTTTTTAGGAGTTGGTGGACCAGCATTGCAAGATAAACATCACTATTATACAATAAGGTCAAATGGATTCAGTTTATCTCAGATTTGAAGATCTACATTTTTGATAGCCTAACGTATTGAGTATATTATTGTGTCTTCTGTTTCGTAATTGTTCTTTAAAAGGTTAATTTATTCATTTGTCTGTTGCTCCATTTTACAAACTCCTAATTTCTCTCTTCAGGCGGGCGGCGTCCTGCCTGCCCCACGAGGGAGACCGGCCGACACCACCCCTCCCAGATCTCCGTTCTCTATCAGGGAGTTTTTGCGTGAAGGCCGGCTCCTCGATTTGACCTTCGACCCGACCTCTGGCCCCACAGATGCCGCTGGTCTCAACGAAGAAGAGGAACCCGACACGTATTCGAAGCTCGAGAGCCGGCGCGACTCGGGTTCAGAGCGCAGCTTCCGGAGCCAAAACTCCTTCGACGTGGCTCCCCTCAGCAAAACTTTTCGGACTCGGTCCAGCCGCCACAGGAGATACACGAGCAACAGCAACAACAGCAACTCGCACAGCAGCAACGGCTCCCACGGACACAGCTACAGCAGCAGCTACGCTCACAGCCATTCCTCCCACGGCAGCGGGACTCACGGGGGGTTGATCGCGAGGTTGAGCGTTAGCGATGCGATGAGCGACGGGGCGGAGTCTTCTGGGTCGGCGGGGTCAAGGAACCGGAGAAAGGGAAGGCTGGCAGTGTCGGAGAGGAACTCCTGTCCTGGGAGGGACACTCTGCAGCAGTTTAGAGCTCTGGGAGGTCAATCAGAGGATGAGTCCTTCTGACCCGCCGACCGGAAGAGTGGGGGTAAAAAGCTCTGCCTGTCTGTTACATCTTCTTTTTAAAGTATAGATTTGTTTTTTAAAAGCTTTGGAAAAGACGCGCCGACAGACGTCGAATAAACACCTCGTTGCATCGAAACCAAAGCACAAGATGGAGTCGATCTCCAGGACAAAAAACTAAATGCGACGCCATAGATACTTTTGATACATTGATCAATTTTTTTGAATAGTTTTGCAGATGCGCTGTACAGAAAACCGTAGTAGACGTTAGGGGTCAAGTCTCAGGTTCAATCTGCAAATCATGTGGTAGCTTTAAGAAGAGCTCGTTTCATATGTACAGATATAAAACACTCTTTTAATGTCCGTTTGGCACAATATTGTTTTAAGAGACTTTTGATGAATGTGTAATCTGTCCGTTTTCGGCGTACATTCCAGGAGGTTGCCCTCCCATTGCTTAAAGTTTGAAATAAACATGCCGGTAAGTGATAGTGGACCTGTGTCTGCTCGCTTTCTGTACTGTTTGTTTGTGTGTTTTTTTATTTTTGGGGGGAGAAAATTAACATCAGCTCCCGAAGTCTTGTTTACTACATTTCGTTGTTCTCTTTTGCTGCAGAGTCATGAGAGCATGATTTTTGTGGGTTTGGAGCAGCACACAGTGTGGAACACAGTGTTCTGCCGGAGCAGAAGTGTTTTCCATTACAAGTGAGCTCCAGGCCAAATAAAGAAAAGCCAAAAAGCACCACCTTCTCTGCAAAGGAGCGTGTCATTTTCGATGTTTGCTCAGCGTTACATCATCGTTTAGGCTTCTAGCCGTCGTGTTTTGCTGCATTTTTTTTCTTTCTCACACCAGTTTTGCCACCAATGCTCTGATATCTCAGAGACCGATAGAGACATGCAGAACAAAGACAGTTCAAGATGGACGAGCTTGTCACGTCTCACGAGCTCTTCGTTTGTGTACTTAGAGCTGCAACGTTGTCGCGAACGTTTTCTCGACCTTGAGCGTGCGCGGACATCGTGCGACAACCGGCTTTGGTGTTTGATAAATTTAAACTGCTGAGTCACTGATTTGGTTTTGCAGACTCGACACTATTGCAGATGTCGAGGAACACCGCTCTTGGTAGATTTAAGTGAGGCACATATCTTAATGCTTTTTAAAAATATATATCTAAAATAATCAAACTCAATGTGTATCCGTGCAACTTTTTGCGAGGAAAAGAAAAGAAGCATTTTGTCAACTTATAAAAGAAGCTTTGAATTCATACTGTTTTCCCTCTACACTCCAGCAAAATATATCTAATGGATATATAGACGCATATTTCGCTCTCTTGCCGATATTGCTGTTTCCATGTGTATGTCTTGAGGACACGTCTCTGCTTTTGTAGCTGTACCACAGAGTTATAATCATAAAAGGAACGAGTCAAAGTGAAAGTGACGCTAACTTTGTCAAAGTAAGAGTTTTGTACAACTCAGTGTTTATGGAAAACACTGAGGAAGCTTCTAGACTTCAGGTTTTTAATCCCGGGGTGTGGCGCTCTTTTAACGTTCCACACTGCAATTTTGAAGCGGTCCTCCCACGTCGATAGCACAGCAGATGTGCAATCCGCTCGTCTGTGAGGCCTCCTCCATGAGTGAGGTATCAGAGCTCATCGGCGTCCTGGACGATTCTACAACTCTGTCTTTATTATTAGGATCTCTCTCTCTCTGCCATAATGGAGGGGCCCCGCACCACGGGTATGGAGACTACTGAGGGACAAGTTTATTTACAAGGCCCAATATCACACATTTACCCTCAGGGAGTCTTTTACGACACCCGCTGCCCTTTTAGACCCTCTCTTTGGATAAGGAAAGGCCCCTAGAGAGACTGTGTGTAGGTGTGTGTTGTAAGGAAAAGAGGGGCGAAGTGTTTCAGGAGGACAAACAGTGGCTACTTCCTGCCGAGCCTCCTCCTATCTGGGCCAACGGGAGATATCGCCCCAAGGTTGAAGTCTGCTCGGAGAGAATTTCCCTCATTCTGTTTTTTTCCAAGTGACATTTGACCTCCGTGAGATCAACAGGTAGACGGCGGGAAAAGTCACACTGAAGTGCAAATGTGTTTTTTTTTTAATTTGTTGCCTGCCTGCGCGTCCCCCGGTGGAACAGAGCGATCCGGGGCATTGAACTGCACGGGCATTGGTCAGACAGCGGCGAATAATTGAAAAGGATCAGGCGCTCGCACGTGAAGAATTGTGTTTACCCCGAAAGCAGGAACAAATGAAGTGGGAAGTAGAGCACGGCGGCCGCGGTCCTCGTCACGTTCATCACTAAAACGCATTTTAAAAAAAGTCCTGTGAATGTGTTGTATTCATGTGTTCATGACGGTCATTTACGCTGAGTTTGAAATAATAAATCTGCTTTTAAAAGAAAGAGGCTCAAAATATCAGCAGCATACATACAGGCATCTATATAAATGTTTATTCTTTTAATCAAACTATTGTCTCTCATTCATTTGTGTCATTTAAGGTTTACTGCATACTTTGAATCCTCATTGTTAGTTTAAATATAACATTTTATCACTTTTCACTGTTTACACACAGATTTTATGACATGTTTGCTGATGAAAATTTGATTTAAAGTCACACACATTTGGTTTAAAGTCATGGAAATGTGGTTTAAAGTCATAGAAATCCATTACTATCTCTTATAAAGCCACTCTTGAACCTGCAGCTCAAATTTGTCTCACTTTGCTGTCCTGTGAAACGCAAAGATAAATAAGACGGCATTGTCCTGATAAAGGGATCAATGATGCAGCTCTAGGACATAAAATCCCCACCCCCTCCTTCCTTCCGTCTGCATTTCGATAAAAAAGGACACCCTTTTATTAGGTGCTTATCGAGATGTGGACGGGCCAAATATCCCTGCTTGTTGTCACAACAAGGTGAAGGTCTCCTCCTTTGCTGCCTGGCACGCACATGGCACATGGATCATAAAACAAGTTCATTTCTGGCGCTTATCCAGACGCTTGCGTAACACCGGCCTGCAGGACGTCCCGCGAGGTTGACCTGAGGTTTTATTTGACGAACCCCCCTCTGTCTCTCTTTCGACACACCGTGTGCTCTCAGCGATGGCAAATAGTGACCAAATGTGACTGATGACGTGTGTTTGCTGTGTGACCGAGCTGTCCTCTCTTTTTTTTTCTGGGGATGGCTGCGTGAAAGAGACGCTGGATGTTAGCAGGAAGAGGGGGAACAGGTAAAGGGCAGGTAGATCAAGGGTGGGGGTCACTGCTAACTTCACTTCAGCAACTCCTCAGTCCACTTTTGCACACTTTTTTATTGTCTCCTTCTTTACACATATACAAACGACATAAAACAGTGCAAAAAAAAACAACGGTTCATACAGTGTTACCTCCTCTGGTGTGTGGCCCTAACAGTCTGGATATGAGAAACTTTGCACAGAGGACAAGGTGAAGTTTTCAGCTACTTGTCACTGAGGCCACCATGTGCCAATTGTGCAGGGAAATGGAGTTTTGTCACGTACGCTTGCCTGTATTTGATTACTCATTATCTTTCAAATTCATCCCCAAACACACACACCCCCACGGTCACAGATAATACACTTGGTTGTTTGCCAGGTAGCTTGTAGGCAGACATCATATACAGAATATCCGTTCATTGACGACTGATCAATATCTCCTCTCCGAAATCAAAGTACAGAGGGCAACGCCCTCGCGTTAGCCAGGAGATGCCACTCGTGCACAGACATGACGCAGAATATCTGCTACTTTACGCAGTATTCTGTTTATTGGTCAAATAGATGAGCGAGCACAATGTTTTCCCTGGAATCAAAGTGCAGAAGGCAACGTGCTAGCATTAGCCCGCTAGCATTAGCGCGCTAGCATTAGCTCGCTAGCCGGGAGAAGCCAGACAGGGCTTATCTGTAGATAAACTGCTACACATTGACGGCAGTGTGTTTTTATGTGACTATTAATGAACCATTAGGGGTTGCCAGACAGCACTTACTCTCTCTATATATAGACAGTATATATATATACACACATATCAGTAATAGGCGCTGAGGAGATCAGATGTGTTAGCACCCAGCAGCACACACAAAAACCACCACGTGCATTTTGCACATGTGCGAGAAATGAAGACAATACAACATGAAGTTCTGTGAAAGGGTAATGGTTTTTAATAGTCTACAGTTATGGCCAGAGTTATCCTTTGCTGCGTCGCGGAAATCATTTTGAAAGCAATATATATATATAGATATATCTAGAGAGAGGTATATATAGAGCTAACATTAGAATAGGCCAAAATCCTGAGAAAAGATTTGGGTTTCATCTAAACACGTTGTCCGCAAGTAACACTAAAAAATGTCTCTTGGTCAGAGGATGAATACATTTAGGAGTAACACAGAGGCTGATTTAAACTCTCTCTGTTTCTTTATCTCACTCCTGTAAATAAATTACAGCCATCGCACTTTAAAAAACACAACAGAAAGCTTTACATTTCTTTTTTTTCCCCCAAACGCAAAAGGAACAAACTTTTCTTTTTTTTTGTAATTAGTTTATACAAACAATGTCACACTTTACAATTTAACAGATGTTAAGACATTTTTTTTTAGTGGCATAAATGGACAGTAAAATACAGCTATAAAAGTGCTCCATCGACAACAAAACGGTTGATTGCAGAACTTCATCTCTCCTTTTCTTGATATAAAAATTTAAAAACCGACAGCAATACCCTCGCCACCCCCACCCACCCCTTCCGCCTTTATACAAAAAAAAAATAAAATGCTTAAGCTCTACTGTCTGACTATGGGCCATAACTTTTACACAAGTGTGGTTACGCAGGGTCGTGGATAAACAGGAATGTTGTTATTGGGAACGGTTCTCCTCAGGCCCGGCAAACAAAAGGCAGATTCAATCCGCGTCCGAGCCTATTCATGCGCTCGTCCTGTGCTCGTCGGTATTTGCCAAGCTCGCACTGGGCAAGCGATAAAGCCATTCTAATTACTGGCTCGTCCCTTTGAACCGGCCCGCTCCCGATTTCTAAATGGGTTGCTTAGTCATAGCGGGATTCCACATTTCGCTTCCCCTCAGCAGTTTTCCCCCCTTGATTCAACCTCACAACATTGTCATTTTTTTCTTTTTTCTTTTTTTAAATGCCACTGCCTTAGTCACCCGGGAGCCTCCTTTTGGTGACCGTTAGTTGTTCTCTTGTGAAACTGTGGTTTCCTAAGAGGGAGAAGAAGAAAAAAAAAGCAAGAGGTCAGGTCGTTAGTTGCTGATTTACACGCATCCAGTCACCGTTGAGTAACCTGTTTTTTTAACCAGAACGTAGTACTCAAAGTCAGGTTCCAGAGTCGGACTTCGATGCCTAATCTCGCCCTTCCCTCCCAAAAACCCCCCCACCCAACAACAGCGGCCTCGACTCCCGTCGAGCGCTCCAGGGCGCACAGCGAGTTGCCTACTTCTGCTTATCTTATCGCTCTCCTCTGTTTGGTGTTGCAATCCAACGCACTAACAGTGTTATGGTCAAGGTGTTCTTTTACAACCTGTGCATTGACCGATAAGGTCCGCCGTCGGTGGCCGAGGGGATTAAGCCGAGGCGCTCTTGTTTTCACATCTGTGTGAGAGTTTCACAACGTGCAACGCTTTGCATTTTACATTTTAAACGCTGCAAGCGTCTGAAAAGCTTCATGCCGCAACGACGTTGTCGGCCTTGCCAAAGCAGCAGTTTTGATGAAAACAGCGGCTGGAAACACATGTCATGTGCAGGAACTTGAGACTTTCTATTAAATCCTTAGAACGAAGAAGGGTGCTGCTTTAATTGCGTATAGGTCGTGCCTAATGAGAGAACCAAGACGCTATAAAAACCTCCCACTTCCTGCTCATAAGGGGGTAGGGTCTGTAAGTCTGCAAGGAATTTATATAGAACGGCTTTTTTTCCTTTGGGTTTCACGTCCCACAATCATAACTTCCGCCTACAGAATTTGACTTTGCAAAGGTTTGTGCGTGTCCAAAGACCAAGGAGCCCTCCACTGAATATCTATTTTAAAGCTGTAAAAACAAAAACAGGGTTGCTTACAAATGGAGTCCTCTCTCCCTGTTTGCTCCAGAAGGTCATCTTCACCGTGTTCTTGTGGCCCGTCCGCTGGTCAAAGGTCTGGCAGGTCTGGATGGGCGGACTGTACAGGTGCAAACTGACCGCGCACTCCGTGTGGCTCACGTTCTCCACCCGATGCAGGCCGAGGGAGTCTGAACGGGGGAACAACGCACACATTGAGACAGCCGTCGCCACCAGAGAGCTGTGAAACAGGAGCCGCACCCGGCAGGCAGAACAAACATCACACCGGGGCTCTGAGGAAAAACCCGAGCGAGAGCGAAAGAGAGAACTGGCTGTGCTGACCGCCGAGTCCAGTTTGGACAAAGCGTCACCGTCAGAGGAAACCTTTGGTATCACTCGGACGTAAAATCACTCTGTAAAAACTGACAAATGGGCCCCGACTGTTTCAGAGATAATGCGTATCTCACGGGGGACTGAACACAGAACGCTTCTTTTACTGATCACATAACAATGTGAAGGTTGTGGCCCTTTAAGCCCTGACCCTTAGAGGTTGTACATGGGGACTATTTAGTATTGTATCCCTGATTTTTATGTTTGATTTGATAGCTAACATGTTTTTTGGGTTAACGGGGATTTATACCATGTTTTTTTTACCTTTTGTCCTGATATAAATAAGCTTAGGGCTCAATTGTGGCCTAAAACCTGAAGATAAGTGTGGTCTGATGGGTTTTTTTTAAACGGCTTTTGCCAGAGTCTGTGCTCAGGAGATTTTAAAGTTGTTTTCTACAGTAAAGTAAATTTCCCTCATGTAAGTTTTGAGGCTTTAACGCGTCTTTAAAAAAAGGCGGTTAAGCGGCTAAATGTTAGCTTTTTAACTTCCGACAACTGCATTGGCGCTTCAACAGCCATGAAAATGAATGAAAGTTATTTTGCAGAACAAAACATAAACGTTTGTTTGTACTGCAAAGAGATTATTTTCTGAGCTACTCCCAAAAAAAACAAAAAAAAACAGAAACGCCCCATTAGCTTTTTGTTGACGGAACTAATTTCCCGCCTACAAACACATCACTTTATGAAGAACCTCTATCGCCCCCACACGAACAAACAAGTATGGCCCTAACAGAATCTAGACGCACGTCCACGTCTGAAGCAGAGGAACAAGCCGGCGCCTCACCGTTTATGTAAGCGACCTTGTTCTCCTGGAGAATCCTCTGTGACTTCTGGACCATGTCCCCTTTGGATTGACTGTCCGGCCAGTGGAACAGCGTCTCCTTCAGCTGACCCTGCAGCAGCTTCATGAAACAATGGGAGTCTGTGTGGTCGTGGATGCTGCTGCAAATCGTACAAAACGCACAAGGACACCGTGTCAGAATCACCGACCGAAAAAAAAAAAAAACTGGACAGGAAAGGAATTTCTGGGATTCAGGAGACAATTTTTTTCTACAATTGCATATTTCAAGGCTCTCTGGTGGATTACAGTTGTCCGGCCACTGCAGCCATCTGCTCGTCAAATAATGACCAATCACGTGAAGACACATATCATCATGAGGAGAAACTCAAGTGCATCTTTACTTTGGTTTCAGTTAAACGTGTGGTTCAGGGGTTCAGGTGGCCTTCGCAGACATAGTGAGACGAATCTCAAACAACATTTGCATAACCTTCCTGTCTTCAGGAACGCAGGACTCTTATCTCTATTGACTTGAATCACAGAGATAACAGGTAATAGCTTTTTACGCAACAGCCATAATGGGTTTTGATTGGCAGGTGATCTCTGAGATCTTGTTGATTTCAAAAAAAAAAAAAAAAAATTTAAATCTCGTGATAAGGGGCCCCGCCTCACCTGCCGTGGCCTTCTCCCCAGCACAGAATCATGAGGTTGAACTTCCCGTTGCCCTCATCAACCAAGTTCCTCGTGTACCTGCAAGAGAGATTTGCTTAAAAAAAGAAAAAACACAAACGGGGAGGAAACCCAAAAGGAGCCGAGAGATGAGCATGACGGCAATGGAAACACACGCTGCTGAATTCCAATAATGTAGAATAGTTTTAGGACAGACACCAAACCTAATCTATTTTCACGTACGGAGCCTAACCCTAACCCTCCAGTAACCCACACGGGGACCCTGGGGTGCTATTGCTGAGTCAGAATGCATCACTTATATTGTTTAAAACACTAAATGTCACCTGAATTAAAATCCAGCTGGACCCCCAGGCCTCTGAGGGGGAGGGGGCCATTGCTAATGGTCTAACTTCGGCCTGGACGTATTGGTATTTGAGTCCCTGCTCTTTGCTCGTCTCCAAATACTTCCCGGGCAGCTGCAGCGCGCTGCGCGGACCCGACGGGCTGCAGGCCCAGTCCGTCGGGAGCGCGTGCGTGTGCGTGGGTGCGTGCCTGAGTTTGGTTCTCGGTGTTGATTGGGTCTCCCCGCACACTCCCTCCGTTGACCCCCTCTCGCCGCTAATCAAAACACTGGGGCCTTTCAAAGTCGTCTGAATAGAAGGGCCCATATTTTGGTTCGCGAGGAGATTAAAGCGCGATGGATGCTGCCTCGTCTGATCCGCGCGCGGAGAAAAGCAGTCACATGCACTCTGTTTTTATTGTTTCTTTTCTCGTGCCTTTTATTTTGAATTGGATGCGAGCAGCGAGGTTATTGTGTATGCAAACCACACATGTTTTTTTATTGTATCGATGTTATACATGTTTTCAATCATTTGCTAACTTTTTCTAACCTTTTTTTTTTCAAAGTACAAGCAGCAGGCATACTACAAAGACACACTATGAACGAAAGTAATAATAAAACAATATGACTGGCACAAAAAAACGCACATTTGGACTATAGCAAAGCACAGTAGGGCAATGTGCAAGAGTGCAAAGTG
This sequence comes from Clinocottus analis, assembly GCF_023055335.1. Lineage (NCBI taxonomy): Eukaryota > Metazoa > Chordata > Actinopteri > Perciformes > Cottidae > Clinocottus > Clinocottus analis. Next base: position 21,252,534 of record NW_027176229.1, on the reverse strand, counting down.
CAGCAGCAGCATTTCACGATTAATATCTGACTACAATATCCCGATCTTTGCGAAGAGAATCTTGTTTGTGTCGTTTCGTTTTTTGTTATTTTACCTGTACTGGTCAAACTTTGCATACTTCATCCACTCCTGCGGGTTGCTCTCGTACGCCTCCATAAGGCCTTGGACCTCCTCCACATTGATGCAGTCGCTCTCGAAGATTTTGTGCAGGGTTTGTATCAGCTCGTCCAGGGTTTCTGGCTTCACCACCTCGGTGTGCTCCATCTCTCTGCGGAGCAAAAAGGGGGGAGGGGAGCTTCTGCTTCAGATAGTTCTCCTCAGTTTAAAACAACAGGTTCCTCTAGTACCAACTCTCCGCGAGCCCTCCACTTTTTATAGGCCGGCGCTGCAATTTGGGGGCGAGCCGGCGTCGGACTCTACCATTACGAGAGGAGGGGGGCGGGGGACGCCCCGCAGCGCGCAGTCTACCCTAAACACGCTTTCTTTTCTTCTTTTTATTATCATAAACGCATGATGGGATATTGCCAATGGAATAAACACAGATGCATATACATCACACTCATTTAATGGAAGTAACACATGTTTCATTAGTTTCTTATTTCGTATGCTTTCACTCAAAAACAAACGCAGTCGCTTCATTCATCAGCAACTTGGACTGATCCTCTCTGACTCCACCACGTTGCCACAAACACAGCCCCCCCTCCCCCTGCCTCTCTCTCTCTCTCTCTCTCTCTCTCTCTTTCTATGCATGAGCCATTTCTCCTACAGTGGATGACCAGCCACAGATTTGTGTTGTTTTGCCATCGACACACTGCCCTAGCTGTGTGTGTGTGTGTGTCTCACAAACAAAGTGGGGATGCATAAGAAAAGTGTGTGTGTACGTGTGTTTGTGTGTGTGCGTGTGTGTGTGTGTGTGTGTGTGTGTGTGTGTGTGTGTGTGTGTGTGTGTGTGTGTGTGTGTGTGTGTGTGTGTGTGTGAGGTGAGGGGGAGAAACCAGATTGAATGGGGTCATTTAAAAAAAAAGAGAGAGAGATCATGACACAGGAGACAATGGACAATGGGGAAATGATTTATTAACACTGCAGATGCTTTGCTAGATTCAACGAGGCGTATTGGCCTCTTCTCTTGTCTTCTCACTTCTTGTCAAAACCAGATGATGCCATAAAAAGTGCAAGGGTGTGAGTGAGCCACTGCTGTTAAAATAGCTCTACTGATTTACATAATAGAAAAACAAAAAGTAAAATCGATAAGCCCATTATCTGTTGAAGAAGAAGAAGAAGAAGTAGAAGAAGAAGAAGAAGAAGAAGAAGAAGAAGAAGAAGAAGAAGAAGAAGAAGAAGAAGAAGAAGAAGGAAAAGAAGAAGAACTTCTCATTGCAGAGATAGTTGCAACTGTATTAGTGCCACGGATCACTGACCTGAGATCAGTGAACAACAGGAGGCACACTGGGTAAAATGTGAAAACAAAAAAACAACACATCTTTTTGTAAATTTACAACACATGTCCATGTGTCAGCCACTCATGCATCCATCTTGTGGATGCATCAGATTGAAGGACATGTCAGTGGAAGCTTGCAGAGTATTTGATAGAAGTTCTCACTGGGTCCTAAAGAGCAGATGGAAATAACTTTGTTCCTGCACGCTGTTGAGCAGTTGCTCAGAAATATTGTATTAAATATGTTTGCAGGTGTCAGAGAACTCAGAGGGCCACTGCTTGCTGGAGAGCTGCACTCCCCTCTTTTTTTTTGCAGAAAAAGGATGAGTTTAAAGTCCCCAACATGTTTACTGGTCACCACAGGTTCGGGTCCAAACCAGTGCTGGAACTCAGCTTGAGTCGGAGGAGAGTCCTCTCTTTCCTTCTGTGGTCACAGGCTGCATAAAAAGTGGAGAATGTTTTTTGCATCAGAGGTTTTTTTTGTTGGTAAGTTCTCCTCTGAGATGCCACATCATCAACAGCAGATGCTGCTGAGGCGCCACCTTGTGGCTGAAAGTCAAACCGACGCTATACACATTTAGTACCGTGGATTATATTAATTAATGCTTTTGGTTTGATGGGGAATAACATCCAAACTGGTTTCCTGTTTTTTTTTTTGTTTTTTTTTTTAAAAGAGTGACTAACTTTGATGTGGGAAATTGATGAGGTGCTGATACGCGTGTTGTTTTCATATGCTCATACCAACAGAACAGACTTTGACTGTAAATTCCATTTCCATAAATAAAGAACAGATTTTTTTCTGAATTTGTTTTGTGAGTATTTCGAAAACATCTCTGGAACAGAAAAAACAGAAACCTCACTTATAATTCATCTTTTATTTTTCGGTATTAATTATGGACGTCCATTCCTGCAACAATAAAAAAAAGTCATATATATGACACACAAAAAAAATCGTAATTATGATGACAACAAAAAAGTGAGACAAAAAAGTATGACAAAAAAAAGCATGACAAAAAAAGAAAGAAAAAAATCATAATTATGACAACAACAAAAAAAGTAAGACAAAAAAGAAAGAAAAAAAGTCATAATTATGACAAAATATAAATAAAAGTATGACAAAAAAAAAAACATATTCGATAAAACGAAAGAAATTAAGAGCAAGGCCCAGTCAAAGCCAAACTGCTGCACGGATGATCCTTTTAATTTACCAGCAATAAATAAACATATTCCCTCTCCGCGTTTCGCCGAACCGACGCTCGGTTTGAGCCCTCTCGGCCGCGGTAGCAGCAGGAGGAGGAGGAGGAGAGCATGACTGGTCCTTTGACGTGGAATATTTCCGTAAAGAGACGATGGAGGAGTAGCAGCGCGCAGCTCGAAGACACCCCGCATTATCCCTTCACTCGAGCCGGGACTTCGCCCCCTGAGCCCTCACTCGGATCCGGATCCGGGTCCACGGGAGCCGACGGCCGACAGTCTTCCGCGGACTGACCCCCCTTTCTGCTCCCCCCGCCTCCTCGCGCTCAGCTACAGTCATGATTAAAGCCATTTTAATATTCAACAACCATGGGAAACCTAGGCTTTCTAAATTCTACGAGCATTATGTGAGTAACGCGTTCATTCTTTGCATATTTTTTGTGTGCATTGTTCGCAGAGGATGTGACAGGCGGAAGTGCATACAATAAAAAAAGACACTTTTGTGTTGTGTGTCCGTCTTGAAGCAAAGCGGATGTAGCTGTACCTTCGTGTCGCGTTGTAGCAAACTGTTTGAATGGGAAGGTGTGTTTAGGCTACTTTGCACGACGTGCTGTGCTGTTGCTTCAACCCCTCCGGGTGTATTGGATATCAGTCTAAACCCTGCTGACCTTTTTTTTTTTTTTTAACAATATGAATAATTTAACACGCGCGAGCCGAGGAGCAGCTATCGCATTCCCGGTTGGAGGACTGAGCCACAAATGTCTCGCGTAAAGTGCAGCGACGTGAGGTCACTCTTGTTTGTGTCACATGACTTTTTTTAATAACGCTCGTGAGAGTCTCGTGCTCTCGCCAGCTGCCCTTTTCCGCCGCTTCAATTAGCGCCGTTGTGTTCAAAGTCGGAAGGGAAGTTCAGCCACCTGCAGGTAGCTGCTAACCGGTTACGTAAGATATCCTTTGGCCGGCGAGCTGCACTGGTTTGTGCTCATAATTGGATTCATATATCACGGTTGGCTGCATGCCCATTCTTTAATATTGGGGCCACAATAGCAAGGTGACGTCGACGTAGCAACTTGATTAATTGGCAACTTTTGTGAACCATTGGATGTACTTTTTTTTTTTTTTTCCAAGCAAAAAAAGCTTCACAAATGTGAGGTTTGAGGTTCTCTGTGAATTCAAGTACTACACTAAAGTTCAACCCTGAAGTACTCTTACTTAACTTCATGATTTCTTTGGACAACACTAACTTAAGTTTGCATCTTTGAAGAGGAATACATTTATAAAATCAATAAATACGATATGACTTGTTATTAAAAGCTAAGTTTTTACTTGTAGCACTACTTGCTTTATTCTCAAATACACTACATATTTCACTGCTGGGCCTATGCGAGTAAGATGAATATCTTTTTTTTCTTCTTCCACAATTGTTTCCATTATGAATTCATCTTCTGAGTATTTCCTAAATCAGTTGCTTTATATTATAACATTCTTATAAAACTGTGAAAAGGCCCAAGAACCCAACTTGACATCTTCAAATTCCGAATATCATTAAAAAATAATATATATTTTTGGTTAATTTTCATTACAAGAAAAGGAAATCCAGAAGACAGTGACTTGAATTTGTCACTATTGTTTCATGAACAAATGGATTAATACAACATTTGCAGGCAAATTCCCTGCACTTAGCAGCACGAGGCCGAGCTGTGTTGTTTCATCCCGTGCGGTTTAATATCTACTTATGGAGATTCGGGAGGATACATTGAACGTGACTGGATTATAAGCGGCCCGTGTAGACGCCATCTGTTATATTAAAAAGCCGCGGTGTCTGCTCACTGGCTGGCAGGGTATAATATTTCACACTTTCTGGTCGCTGTGAAAACTGTTTTCAGCAGCAAGTTAAGTTATGAACTTGCATAAATTAATTTAATATTTACAGCAAGTGACAAGGTTAGTGTTCCCCTGGTGTTGGAGCCCCGGCACCATGATCTAAAAACAAGATGCTGCTTCATTAATCTGTGACGGCGTATCGCTGCTAGTCCCATGCTGCAAGTCACACGGCCTTCCAGCCAGCTGCATGCTGGACAGCTCTGTCTCTCTCTTTCTCTCTCTCTCTCTTTCTGTCTCTCTCTCTCTCTATATCTCTATCTCTGTCTCCCTCAATTTTTATTAAAATTCAAAGAGCTTTATTGGCACAAGTGTAAAAAACTGTATTGCCAAAGCATAACAATAACAAGATTACAGTAAATGTGTTGAAGAAAAGAAAACAGTGATATTTGTAAGCTGAGCTAAACAAAATAGTGTTTTTTTTTTAGTGTTTTGCAAAAATGTGTCATGTTACAAAACATATCTTTATAGGCCGCTTCCTCTAAATATTTTATTTTCTCACTCTGAGCCAGAAATCTCCTCTTCAGCAGCTCTTGCATACACCAAACTTCCCAGCCTCATTCCTATCTATGTTCTGAAGGTATTTTTTGCAGATAGGTTTGTTCTTTTTCTTTTTTTTCTTCAAGGTTCAAGGTTGCACAATGAGAAGCTTTTTCTTTTTTATTACATTACAACACCAAAAAGCCCGATTCATAGAACATTTTATTCCTAAAAACACAAGACAACATAATATATACTTTTGTCTTGGTCTCCAAGACGCTGCATCAAAACAATCCACATGCACACGTAGATCAGACAAACACTCATGCATGAACATGCTTCAATACACACGTCGACAAATATACAACAGTCAGTCTGCAGATTGTCAATCTGAACCGTCTGAACCTGAAGGCAACAGCTGGATGTTTCACATAAGGGCTGAAGATAGTGACGTTCCTTTGTCCCCTCTCTGTGTTCTTCATCACCGTGCGAGCTCAGATGTTACTGACGTCGCCGTATCGAATCACTCACACTCTCGAGCATCATTCGATCAAACCTTGTGTAATATGAACGAACACATCCTGTGTCGCAGCCTAGAACAAAAAGTGTTGGACGCGCTCACGCCCCGCGAGCGAGCCGTCAATGTCGACGCCATCGACACGCGTACGGAGACACCGGATTCATGGGGACATTGTGACTGCTCACCGGACGGCGGTCGCCAAGTGGCGTCGGCTCGAATGTCATTCCCTCACTTTTCCTCAGCTTAAGCGTCACGGACACGGAAATGGATCCTTACAGGCCGTCGACGTGATCGCCTGATCCATGCGGCGACGTAAAGAACGCTTGTATTACAGACAACATTGTCTTGATGCTTATTCTGCTGCTGCTGTGGGACTGTGGCATCCGATTCGCTCAGGAAATCATTTGGTGCTGCAAAAACAAGGCCCGAGGATATTTGAGATTTTGAGCCTAATCTCATCCATTAGCAAACAATCAGATGAGCCTGCATTGGCTCAGTTTGCACAATGACATCACTGCCTGTGCAGCCCGTGGGCAAACGTGTATGTTTAGATATGATAAAGAGAACGCTGAGTGAGTGTGTGTGTGTGTGTGTGAGTGTGTGTGTGTGTTTACCCTCCTAACTAATACATATGTTCAAGCGGAAGAGAGGCAGGGGAAGCATTTATTCTCCCGCGTCCCCAGTCTTCTGGATGGGCGTAATGAAACGGCTCACTGGAAGCAATTAAGTGCGCAAACGACACATTATTCAGCAGCTCCTCGCTTTTTAGGTTTTTTTTGTTTGACGCCCTCTGTTTCTCCTCCCGCAGAGCGAAGACACGGAGCAACAGATCATCAGGGAAACCTTCCACCTGGTCTCGAAAAGAGACGAGAACGTCTGTAATTTCCTGGAAGGTGGAATGTAAGCATGGGATTGGTGGGCATGTGTGATGGTGGGGGGGGGCTGTGTGTTTAAAATGCCAGCGGAAGTTGATACTCAAGTTAATAATTTATCATGAAAGCTTTATGAAGAAGTAGGAACAGTATTTTGGTCAAAGTTCATCCATCATTCAAGAAGGAGGAGCAGAAGTAGGCGTCGTTTTACCTTCTGGAAACGAAGCCGCTCGCTTTTTTCCCTCCTCGCACAGAAATATTTGGGACACAGTGAAGAAAAAATGTGCATTGTATTGTAGCGTGCCACATCCACCTAGAAAAAATCCCTTTATTCCCACTTACACAGGATTAGGCAGGGTTACAACATTTCCACCGTCGACTGGATTAAGCGTGAACATTTCATATCTTCTGATGTTTCGATGTCCTGTCTTTTTAATACACGTTGACGCATCTCTTCATGCAAATGCGCTGGGGTTCGGCCTCCATGTGTAACGTACGTATTCCCCTCGGGACGGGTGTGACGTTCCCTGTGTTTCAGGTTGATCGGAGGATCGGACTACAGGCTGATCTACAGACACTACGCCACGCTGTACTTTGTGTTTTGCGTGGACTCCTCGGAGAGCGAGCTAGGGATTTTAGACTTGATCCAGGTAAAGAGCCCGACAAAATACAAGTGTGTCTGTAACGTTTTCGATGTCTTTATTGATTTGTTTTTGTGTTGAAATTCATATTAAATGTTTTTTTTAAAAAAAGGACGTGACTCGAGTTGAACCCATTTTAGAATTTGACAGTCAAAGGTCACCAAAGGTCACAACTCGACTCAATAATTCACATGCTGATTGAGACAATCTCACACACTTAACTCTTAGGATAAAAAACGATGTGTTGATATTTTCAAATGGACCTGGATGTAAACTAAAAGATTCCACTTTGACATTTAAATTCCTTCTATTTTCAGGTATTTGTGGAAACGCTGGACAAATGCTTTGAGAACGTCTGTGAGCTCGACTTAATTTTCCACGTAGACAAGGTAGGAAATGCTCTCGTGACAGTTTGCCTCTTCATTGTGACGCATGTGAATATTAATAAAGCCATTTTTATTGCCTCCTATGTGTCACACTTATCTGATGACTTGCGGCTTCTGCTGTCACAGATTAACCGCTGTGACATTCACAGATTTTCAGTGACTTCCCAGATTTTGTGGTTGAGCAATCGACCCAGTCATCGCTGAGCCGTCCAATGACTGTACAGTTTGTTTTAAAGCGTCTTTTTCATTTTTTTTTATTGATAGTAGGCATCAATCAGACATTTACAGATGTTTTTCAGACAATTGACTTTTTTTAATGTTCATATTAGTTACGTACATATACAATAAGGGGTGAAAAACAGATTAAACGTATAAATAAAATCAGGTCTATGGGGTGTTACATGTAACCCATTTTTCCCAATATTCCAAAAATTGTTGTTATCTTCTCCATGTTGCAAATCCATTGTAATGTCCATCCATTAAACACTTAAAACTAAGTCATATCATGTTATTATGGACTGTTTGTTCATAAATAAATATCAGAACGTTTGACTCGACGCTTCACTGTGACGGTTTTAATGACGACGACACGGTGACGACACGATCCCTGATCTTATTATTTTTTTCCCCTCTCGCAGGTCCACAACATCCTGGCGGAGATGGTGATGGGCGGGATGGTGCTGGAGACCAACATGAACGAAATCATCACCCAGGTGGATTCCCAGAACAAGATGGAGAAGTCCGAGGTAAGCCTGTCCGCGCCGCGTCCGCCGCGCGACTCGATGCCACCGCCGGTGCTCTCTGCCGCTACGTGCACGGGATGCGGGCATGTGTGTTATGCTGCAACCTGCATGCTTCTCCTCCAGTGACCCGTGTGGATGCTCCCTCCCTCCTCCTCCTCTTCCTCTTCGAGTGTTCGTGCTCCTTTCTATTACTTTTCTTTCATTTCTCTTGCGGCCTCTCCCCTCGCTGCTGCACTGCTCTCAACACAGGTCAAGACTCGACACATCCTCTCCTGTAACCCTCAGTATGAACAACTGCATCACATGTCATTTGCTACGGAGATGCAACCGTACCATTGTCCAGTGCATATCCGCAATTTGTGACCATTGAATCGCCATCTTCTAGTGATGTGGATTTGTCATATCTTTGTGAAAACAGGCTGGTTGTATAGGCTTCCTATTAATATTTCCGGGGAGAATGTCAATATCATTTATTGTTGGAGTAAATGCTTTTCCCAGTGTCTTTTTTGTTGTTGTTGTTACATCTATGAGCCAGTGTCCTTGCTTAGATATCTGCTCTTTGCAAGGACACTGCTTCGCTTTCCATTCAGCTTCTGCAAGCAGATAAACATTTGTTTACTTATTGTAACGTTTTAATCCGACAGACAGCCAGAGACAATTTCATGAATTCATTTCTGTTTTGCCTAATGTGGATTTTAGCCTCCGACGGTCCTCAAGCTTAACCGGCTTTGTTTTTTCAATTTACTTACAAAGCGCTGCGATGACTGAACATTGAGGCAATTTTATCGGGGAGTCATTTGAAAAAACTAAACAATCTTTTGCAATGAGAAATGCGCACACAAAGTTCTACATATTTGTTGTATTAACAAGGTAGAGAAGGTTTACATTGTCAGTTTTCTTGGCTGACATCAGATGTGCACTCCAACATCTGAATTCAAGTTTAAGTGCTAACAAAGTCCACGTTTTCTAACAATCTGACCTGCATTGTGTGCTTTCAAAGACACAGAATCTTCTTTTTTTTTTGATTGATGTTCTGTAAGCAGAGTCCTTGACTGTTCTACAATCATCAGAGCTGCTCGTCCTTCCCTCTTGGACCTACCCTAGACCGCAGTTTGCGTATTTTTCACACTGATGCTAATTCAAAATGTCCTTTTTTTAGAGGGCAGTGTCTGGGGGGGAACAAGGAATGAGCTGTTCCACTTCCAGACTGGCAAAGACTGATTAAGTGCTTTTTTTCCTCTTCTCTCCATCAAACTTGCTCAATTATTATCTGTATTTCTGGCGATAAGACTGATTGTGGGCAAAGCTTTAGATCATTTTTTGGCTTCAAAGATGTGGTCTACGATAGGTCCTATCACTTTTTTCCCTGTGGAGATAAACTGTAATTACTTTAATCTGCTTTAACATTCCTCATTCCTCTTTTTCCTGACCCTGTCTAGTTCTTTCCATTCTTCTCTCTCTTTACAGACGTTTATCTTTCAGTCTACCAGGCAGGACAGGTAGACACAGGTACTGCTAAATTTACAACCAAGTACTGTAACCTTAACTGAAGTTTATCCCTTCCCCACCCTAAGTCTCACCAAAAGGCCCTCCATGTAATAGCAAACTGACTTCACTAACATACAGTATGAATCTTTCACGGCAGACCCAAAAATGTTTTGCCACTGGTGGATGTACAGGTGGCGGATAATAGAAACAGCTGAGTGTCATAGAGATTGGTTGTTCAACTTTCGGCTAATTTCTGATGCTGTAGTTTGTCTCCGTGCATTGACATTTATGTCAGGTGTACATATATTGTCCTTTGCTGTAGTTTCAAGAAATCTAGATATATATAGACAAGCTTAAAGTTCTTTTTTCATTATCCTTAATTATTCTTGAGCCTTATTTAATGTCTTGTTTTGTGGCAATAGCATGTCATGGTAACACCATCAAAACTTGTCTGGCCTAAAAAGAATAGTTCAATATTTTGGGATATATATTATATGTTCTTTTGCTTTTGCAGTTAGATGAGAAGATACGGTAGTTATGTAGCTGCAGCTAGTTAGCTTACTTAGATGTATGTAGCGGCAACTAGCAGCTAGTTAGCTTACTTAGATGTATGTAGTGACAACTAGCAGCTAGTTAGCTTACTTAGATGTATGTAGCGACAACTAGCAGCTAGTTTAGTTAGATGTATGTAGCAACAACTAGCAGCTAGTTAGCTTATTTAGATTTATGTAGCGGCAGCTAGTTAGCTTACTTAGATGTATGTAGCGACAACTAGCAGCTAGTTAGCTAAGTTGGATAACAAGATATGGTAGATTGTAGATAGCTGCAGCTAGTTAGCCTAGTTAGCGTAGGTAAATGAGAAGATATGGTAGATATATAACTATATATTAGGGGTTACGTGCAGGACAATCTGTTGGCTGGGGTCAGTTGCTGGAAACTTAACCGATTTAGGTCCTGACAAATAAGAATTGTTACGCATAAAATGACAATTGTTATATTTCTACAGAGATATAACCTGTAAATTGTTAAAAGTTAGAGGTGCTCTTAGGTGGATTTGTCTTCACACGTTTGGACAGAGACGGTTTCCTCTAGCCTTTGTGCTACGCTAGGATGAGCTGGCTGTAACTGTTACTCTAGTGCCACAAGGACAAGTATGAAGTTTCTCTTCTAACTCAACTAAAAAGCAGATGAGCACATTACCCAAAAATAATGACTTATTCCTTTAAGGCCTCCCCCTCTAAACCACACACATAGTTTGCCTGAAACCAACAATTAAAACCCTCGACTGTAGACTTTTCATCCCCTCTTTTCTTTTGCACCAGTATCTCTCACAGACAAAAGATGCATTCTGTAATCCTAACGTACAATGACCAGAGAATCAAGCCAGTGTTGTGTGTTACACAGCTGGTGTTGCTATTTCTGCACATATTAGTTAGTCACCCAGCGTTTTGATTAACAACCCGCTATTATGGACTTGCACAGTGGGTCCCCAGGCTACCCCATTGTGAGGGGAAAACATATCTTGGAGTGTCTGACTCCTCATGTTCTCGATCAGCATTAACGGCCACGGTCTTACTTTCCCTCGAACGCAAGTCTCCTGGATTCTTGGCAGATGGGAGGAATGCTGCCCCATAAGACAAACGCTCCATTGAAGTAACCTTGTGAAGACGAGCGAAGTGGATGAATCCACATTCCAGACGTAGCGTTCCGCGCGTCATATCGCTGAATGATTTACGAGGCCGCTCTTTCGAATGTGCTTCCGAACAGAGGCAAAGAGAACATGCAGCTCTCCGTGGTGGCTCGAAACCCCACGGGTCATTTTTTGGGTCTGTCCGCTGAAGATTCAGTCAGGGGGGATCTCTAACCGCAGTGACTCTCAAATGTCTGCACACGCTTGAGACAAAAACATTGAATCATTCACTCATCACAAATGTTTTTTTTTTTCTTTTAAAAAAAAAAGAAAAAAAGCTTGATGATTCGCCCTAAAAACACTTAATTGCTCTTTTGCTCTTAAACGGTTTCACATTGAGATTCATTGTGTTAGAGTGACGTGCCCCCCCGGTTTCGTCCCTGAAAATAGATTTCACATTGTAGTTTAGTACTACCAGGTTCGCAGCCTCCTCATGTCATCAGTAGTTCACACTATAGATGTGTAAACGGCACAATATTCTCGTTCCTCCACTCTCACTAATATATATTTAGACAGCCACAGTCATGGGTAGTCTTCTCCAGAAGTAATTTAACCCACTAGCAGATCAGTGACACCTGTATTGTTATGGCTAATATCATGTTAACATGTTTTTTTTTCCCCCCAAAATTTGACACACATTCTATACATACCTATCTACCCAAACATCATTTCCGTCTTCACATCCAAATCCATTTTTTTTCTGCTTTACCCAGTTCTCTCCTTCCATTTTTGCCCTTATCGGTCCTCGAGAGTCCGGTGGGTTCACTTTCCAAGCAATGCTGCCTTTTGTCCATTTGATGAATGTCCAGTACTGCTCAGTACATCAAACCTTAGCGAATGGTGTAGTGCAGTGTGTCCTCACAGTTGATTCATAATTGGCTCTGGTTGTGATGTAAGTCATTGTAGAACCAACTAATGCATGTGCATATGGAGCTATGAAGGCATCTGAATGTACATTTGCACACGTTGTCTGTCTTTGTAGCTGTCGGTGCTTTTGCATTTTTGTCAGCGGTTGACTTTCCTTTCTTTTTTTTCGTCTAGTGCTTTGTTTAGCACAATGTGTGCGTGTGTGTCCAATGTCCACTGTTCAATGTGTTGTCGTGTGTCAATTTTTTATATTTTTTATTAACTGATTTGTATCTTATCAATCCTCCGTGTGTGTTTGTGCGTGTGTGTGTGTACAGGCCGGTATTGCAGGAGCGCCTGCTCGTGCCGTGTCAGCGGTAAAGAACATGAACCTGCCGGAAATGCCCAGAAACATCAACATTGGTGACATCAGCATCAAAGTGCCAAATTTACCCTCCTTCAAGTAGTGGCAGCGAGATCGTGAAGCTGCAGATGTCAGCCAATGTTTACCGCGATGCAATTTGTTTACCAAAACCTCAAATTACCAACTTTTATCCAAATTACACAGCTTGAAGGTACTGTTTGATTTGACACTCCTTGTTTTTGGTGTTATAGCTCTCTTTTTTTCCTCTCCTGTTAAAGAAAAAAAATAAAGTTTTACGTATTTTTTTTTGTTTGTTCTATCTGTTGGATGGAAAAATGAAGTATTTATTTATTTGTGGTACATTCCTTCTGCCTCGATGGAGGTTTGCGCTTGGCGTTCAGCTGCTACAGTACAGATCTGTTTCAGTTTGTCACTGAAATGATTTCACTGACTTTTACTCAAAGGAGAGCGCGTGGCAGGTGGTGACTCAATCAATGGAGGAAAGAGCATGAAACTATTTTGAGTACCAAATCGAAACAGGTCGGCCACAGTATTGACAGTCATGCATTACAGCTTGTTTGTAAAATCAGTGCAAAGAATATTATTGTATTACAGATATGCTGTGTGACAGAAATATGGATATATATAGACACTGAAATTATTTTCTCTTTTTCTTATTTGTACGCAAAATATTTTTAAATGATTTATCATGTCTTCTCAAATAATTATCTTAATTTTAATCTGTGCATGACTTTTTTTCTCCTTTTTTTTCAACATAATAAACTATTGAAACTCAACCTTTTGTGTTTGCCTTATTTGATTATTACTCTTATATTTTCAATATATGTCACTGTTTAAAAAATCTATTAGAACGTAGTATAAGTGTTTTTACAGTACAATAATAGTAATCTACCACATTGTTGAAGAAAAATTATGTGCTTGTTAGTGAAAAAACTACATATTTTTATATTATAATACTTTTCTACATACAAATTCTACATAATGAGTCAATTTACTCATGATTTACTCATTATTACACTTTTTAAAATACTACTTTACTTTTACTTAAGTAACATGGACTTATATTGGCAATTAAGTGTTTATATTTGTTAGAATATGGCATACAGTATATTGTACCAATACTAGCAGTAAGATTATAAAGTGTAACTTAAGCTATCCTTTTAAAAAATAAAGCTGTACAACGATAATGACGCTTCTGCTGTCGCGCAAATGGTGCCGGCACTGTTTGTCCATCGCGTGATCCGTAGTGACTCCTGGAGCAGATGCTTTATTGTGCGCAGCTTTTACGCAAACTAAGATGCAATGAATTCACAGTGGCTTCAAGATACAGTTTTTGTCGACACTGTTGTGTTAGAACACACCACTGACACACGTTTAAACGTGCCTTCGTGTATATCTACAGTTTATTTATCGGTCTTTATCCCGCACTTTACTGCGCATAATCGCGCAGCTTTGACTATCACGTGAGTCGTCTCGTGACAACCGGAAGAAGGAATGACAACAGTGAGGATGCTGCTGCTGCTGCTGACGCTTTGACACTTTACAACTCTTAATTTTTCATTTGCGGAAAGCAAGAGACAACAATGACTTCTTTTATAAAAGAAACACAAAGGTAAGAAGCTTTTGTTTTTGTACTTAGAGAAAGAAATCCTCTCAGTAACGTTAGCTTACGTGAAGATACCTGTAGCCGCATCCCGAGAAAGAAACGCATCGTCAAAGTTACTCGGTGTGCTGATTTAGTGCTTATATGGACCTGAGAAAACACGTTGTACTATGACTTGTGTAACTGCCCTCATTAAGCTGTGCACTTATCTGGGTGTCTTGCTCTCGTACGTCTAGTTCACAGTAACATTTAACGTCAAAGGAAATCTCCTTGTTGTCTATTTCCTCTTCTGTTGAGGTTTTGTACAATCCCCCACAACAAGTTACCTTGCTGACGAAATGTTTTCGTCTTACAATTTGTTTCCAAAATGTGTCGGTGACATGCACTGTTTTAGGTTCACACAAGGTAGCATTGAGCAATCAAACCACCTCCAACTAAATGTAACTATATGTAGCTACCTCCAACTATATGTCATGTGTAATGTAATATGATGATCTGTAATATGTGTGAAAAACATGTCAAATATATCACAGTTGGTCATTTGAATCACATCAATGTTTGTAGTGCTACTACTTGACTCGAGTAAGACGGAATGATCCCTTCTGATGGGAGTATATTAGCTTTATGGTAATACTACCTTAGTTTTAAATGCACATATGTACAGCGAGTGAAACGGCTGTGAAAACAGTAGGGCTGCACAAAATATCTGGAATTTTATCAAAATTGCGTTATGGCTGACAACAGTTTTCAAATTGCAAATCATATCTGATATTAAAAATCACACAAAATCTGTTAAAATAATCACAATTAGATTTTTTTTCAGCCCTGGTACACACTCTGCAGTAGCTATTATGTATGTGTTTGCGTTATAGAGTTAACATTTATGTCCACACGTGTACCTAATTTCAGGGTGCTACTGTTTGCATACACTCGTCTCCCTTATACTGACGTGGAACCTGTTGCAATATATATAAGATACTACTGTTTGCTGATGCTGTCACCGCTTGTGTTGTTTACGGTCTATGTGTGGCTGGTCGATGTATGGAGGTGCCTTTTGTGAAATTCACCGACAGCCAGCGTGACACATCTTTCATGTATGACATCGAACCCTGTTTCTGTGTCTTAACTAAAAGATCTGAGTGCTTTCGACAACGTCGTCATTAACACTCGCGACTCTTCTCTCCGAACAGCATAAAAGAAGCGGTGACTTTCATCAACGCGATTGATGTGAACAAGTTCTCCAGGCTGATCTCCCTCATCATACAGAAGCTTCATCTGAAGGTGCGGCGACTGCACACAGTGTTAGCCGAGCCAAAGACAAGGGGCTTTTGAGGCTTTTGCTGCAAAGCTGTAAAGCTGTATAGTGCCGGAGAGAGCCTTGCATGCATAATGACTTACTGGAGCGCCTGTCACACACTAATGAATGCACACACGGGCCTGGCCCTGTTGATCACGCTGGGTTTTCACACTACTTATCTTGCTGTCAAGGTGTCAGTCTGTTGACTTCTGCCTTTTTGATTTTGCTCAGAGAAAGTGATCCACCTTTTGGTTTAATGAGAATATTTAAAAGACACATTGACATGTGAAGAAAAGCACAAGCTGCATGATGGCTACCTGTTGCATGTGCAATACATAGAGCCATTGTTAATGTTATACATTTAATCTTTGAATTTTGCTGTTGAAAAGACCTTTAACCCTGAACATTTCAACCGCTGGACATTGTATTCTAGACACCCACACAATATATTCTACATTTTATTAATATTTTTGCATTTGGAAAAGTTGTCGACTCTCAATCAGAAAGGAGCTTTTCATTTGTTCTTCACATTTCTTTAAAACATTGAGGTAATCGCATCTTCTCCTCAGGGCAAGCGGACATTCAGTGACGAGGAGGAAGAGAAACTTCGGGCTGCTCTCTCGTTGGATAAACAAGCTCTCAATCTAGTGCTGGAAACGTCTGCCTTCATACTACAGCAGGTAAAGGGGATATTGTGAGGGTTTCATCTCATTTATCTTCATAGTGTAGTTTAGCTAGGTTTGAGTCCTTTAGAAAAAAAAAGATTGTTCTTTAGTACTCAATATTTAGTTATTAAACATAATGAATGTCACAGTTCAACATGAGGTATTAGATGTGATGGAGAGGGCTGAGTAAGTAAAACATTTTTTTTTCATGTAACCATTTATATTGCATTGTCATTGTGAAAGAACCCACTTAAATATGTTGTTTCAATGCAGACAGGAGTGTCTGTCCACTTGATATTTACCTCGAGGGCTCACACACGAGCATTTAACTGAGAAAAAAAATCATCAGAAAACAAAAAGTCAATGAAGTAAATGACCATGCTAAGTGCATGTTTTCAGAAAGAAAGTGAGTCAGTGTGTATCTCATTGTGAGTCCATTTCTCCAGCTGGGGTCACTGTTGTATCATGAATCTTTGTATTGGAGCAACGTTGAGTGCTTAGAGTTGAAGAGGAAAATAATTTGTCAGAGTGAACCGCTACAGCGGTACGTAAAGTCACTCCTCTCCATCTCCCCCCGTCTGCAGGCGGTGTACAACAACGTGAAGCCGGCCTCTCTGCAGCAACAGCTGGAGGCGGTTCACCTGAACCCTGACAAGGCCGAGGTGTTCTCTCAAACGTGGGCGGCGGCTGGACCCGAGCTGGTGGAGAAACTGAAGCACAGCACCTTTGCCCCGAAGAAGGTGAGGCAGATAACCGGCCGCATTGGTTCAACCAGACGGCTCTCGCTCTGACCTTTGCCCCCCCCCCCCCCCCTCCGTCCCTCCGTCTACTTGCTTAAAGCTCCACCTGAGCGCGTTACTGAAGCGGAAGAGAAATTCTCTGCCAGACACTCTGTGATTAGCTTTAATCTTTCACACTGTCTCATCTCATTCTCCAACAGTGCACTCTTTAGTGAGAACATTACAGTCACTAGATACTAAACTGAGTATCAACACGGCCCATATTTGAGACCGCCGTGCTTTTTTGCGTGATATCATTCCAGCTTCTGGGCTTACAAAGAGTTCCTTCGCGAGCACACGAGTTGTCACATCCATTTTTTTTTTACATCCCGCCCTATAAGTTGATTAAGCACCGACACATCAAACGGCACTCTGTAAAAAGTCGAGGGAATTAAGATCTAACAGCCAGTAAATAAGCAGCATGTAACCATCCGTCACATCAGACCGCTCACCTGCCTGGGTCTCGCTCGCAAGTCATCTCTGTCCCCGATGACTTTGTTGCTGTCAGCAGAAGGCCGTGACAGCCATTGATCCTGGAAACAACCTCCGCTACTTCTTTGACTTTACAACTCAGTGGATGATTTTTTTAACCTAATTTTTTTCTATTGAAGAGAAAGCAGTCATGACATCCTCACTAGTGACACTATCAATTAAACACCCATCAAACTGAAAGGTTTAAAGGAGAGTTCACCCCAAAATCCATATGTTTCCTCTTAACTGTAGAGCTATTCATCAGTCTAGACAGTTTTGGGATGACTTGTTTAGTTTTGGAGATATTAACCATGAAGATGTCTTTCTTTCGGGACTATATGGCATCGAGCTTGTGCTGCTCAACGCGCCCCCCTAAAAAAACTAAAACACACCTGAACTGCTCACGAGGATTGTGTTATCTTGATTGACCGGGCCATTTCTGGAAAATGTCATTGCTGTTGAGTTAAAAATACAAAATGTAAAATGTGTTCTTGCTCTAAAACTAGACAACTCACACTAAAAGAATCTCGATAGACGAATAGCACTCAAGGTAGGAGGGAAAGTATGTTTCTTCGTTTTTTAAAGGGAGTATCCCTTTTAATTATGGATGTTAATTAGTTTACTGGGGAAAAACCCATGTTTCTAGATCTGAAATAGATTTAAGCATGTGATTTGTGGATAATTTATTTCTTTTTTTCAAATCACAAAACAAATTCCACCTGATTTGAACACATGCAAAACAATATAACAAATAAATACAACCCAACTTGAACAAATGTCCGTGTCCTACGCATATGAAACATGTTCTTTTACTCATGTATTGCATTCGTGTGGTGAGCTTTGAGACTCTTTTCACAGCCTCCGATCCTCCAATGCACGCAGCGTTTGAATGTCTCACCCTAACGGTCTTCATTGAGACGCACCGCTCATTGAATTACCTTTTCCCGGCCGGACTTTGACAGGACGTTATTCTTTATGTTGCTCTCTGCCAGTTGTCTGATTGATGAGCCCCGCTGCTGTTTTAATCAGTGGTGCTGCTTTCAGGAGAATTAAGAAATGTGTCTTTGTCTGCGGTGAACAGCCAGGATACCTTTTGGCCATTTTTCTTTCTTTTTTTTAAACGAGCAAACTGCTGCTGGAATCGTGCCACATAACGCAACCAACCAAACGTATTAGAGAGAGGGAGCAGGAACCACAGACGTTTATCAGACTGGATTTACATTCATTTCATTTCCAGGAAATAAGTAAGACATCATAGAGCTGCAAATGTTTATTCATGCTAATGAAGCCAGTGGTATTAATGTCCTGCCCGTCCCCACCGCACACCTGTCTTCTGATGCCGTGGAAGCTTCCAGACCCAATAAGTCACACATGGTTTATTATTACGGCCTCTCTCTGCATCATAAAACACTTAACTGGCCTGCCTTGACTCAGCTAATCTATCACGCTGCAGCTACAGCTGGCGGAGAGTTATAGTCCGACAGCTTGGGAACGAGGTGGCTTGAAACTTTGAGGAGATTAGGCAAAGTTCTACCGAGGCAAAATGGTAATTAGCATATTCATAAGTGTGGTAATGCGGTGACTGCTCGTGATGCGTTTGGCCCGAGGTCATCTGGTCCGTCCGCGGTCGAGCCAACAAGCCGTTAATAATGACTTCACACTTCAACTGAAGCGACGTGTTACTTCTGAGGCCTCGGGTCGCCGTCTCGTCGTCGTGAAATTGGAACGCGGGAGTGAGAAAGTCCCAATTTGTCATGAATAAGATGACAACAAGGCAGAAATTCGGGTATAAATCAGAGCAGCAAGAAGTCATTTGTCAATTAATAATAATAGACGAGTCCATTCGTTGAAATACAACGAATCTGGAGCCGTTACGATAATGAAAAAAGGTGCAAATTTGCTACTTTTCTTGGTTTTAGTATGTAATATTTTTGGGCTGACAGTGGATGACATCACCGTTTACAACATTATCTTGTGACGTTTTATAGGCCGATGGCAATTAATTGATTATTTGCTTAATAGTCTTCATGTGCAGCTCGTGATCAAGTTAATGAGGAAAAGCCAAAAAACCACAAATGACGTTTAACAGTTTGATCTGCACACTTTAACTTATGATAATTATATCATAAAGTCCAATGATATCGTGCTCATTAAAATCAACGATTCCAGAGAGCTTTGTATGAATTAATCAAATCGGTATGATTGACCAGTGGTGAAAAATCTAGGTCAAAGGGTGAGATAATATGTAATATATACACATAAATATACATATATTTCTGTCAAAATGCTGCTTTGGCTGTTATTTTGTGTCAAGGGCATCGATTAAAGTGTGTGTGTTTCTCTCTGTCTGTGTGTGTGTGTGTGTTTGTGTTGCAGCTGGATTATGTCGGCTGGCAGTTGAACCTACAGATGGCTCAGTCCAGCCAAGCCAAACTGAAGTCTCCCAGTGCCGTCCTCCAACTGGGTCTTCGCAATGAAGACTCTGAGGTGTGAACACACACACACACACGTACACAAACAGCTGCCAGTTGTTTCCCTGCTACGCTTCGCCGATACCTTTCACACTAACTACTACTAAAAATAAAAAATAAATAAAAAAAAACCTTATTATCCAGCGAGATCACAGAGAGCGTGTCCGTGTTCATGCCGAATGAGAAGCATCTCCAATCTGTTCCTCTCTCTCTTGCTAACGGTTGGTAATCCCTCTGGTGTCCGTCTTGACCCAGAGGTAGACGCACATCTGGCTGCGGAGTAACTGTAGTGCAAAGACCAGAGATCTGGGAGCTTGTTATCGGAAACCCTCCGGGGTGTTTGGCTCCTCTTGGGACACTTTCTGTGCAGCTACAATTGGACAGTGTGTGCATTTACTCGGGGTGGACTAGCTTTGAACTGCATCCTTTTTAATGTGCGGCATCTGAGCTTGTTGACGATACGTTTTAGGTGGCGTCTAGATGTTTTGCCCTATCGAGGTCATTAGCGATGATTTTAGCGACTTCCTCTTTATATTCTCACAACTCAAACTTTGCATAGAGTCCTTTTTTTTTTTTTTTTTTTACAGCGTAGCATCCTAATGAAGCCTTGCCCTAAATATTTGTACATGGTGCAAATGTGGTTTTCGTCTTTATCTCTTCCTCTGTGGCACTACCCGGTTCCCACTCGTTGGTATTCAGTGGAGTTTGTTTGGATCCCCAATTAGCTAATGCTGTGTAGTCGCTCTAATAGCCAAGACCTCATGAGCCTCCCCTCTCTCTCTTCTTTCTCCTCCACGGGGAGAAGCGTTGCTCCGTTGCCGGAGCAGAAGCAGCGAGAACTCAGTCGTCCGTGTCTTTTTCATCCAGACTTAATGTTTTATTTTTCTTCGATTCTTCCAACAACCTCAAATGTTCCCACACACTTAGTGAGATAAGACGAGTCGAGGGCCCCTCGATGCTTTGACAACTATTACCAAAAAAACTGTAATCTTTTGGATTGTAAATGCTTCACGGGGCCGCTGCGCGTTGGCTCGGACGCTGGAAATGATTTTTTTTTTGTTTAGTTATGACTGCTTCCTTTTTATCAAAGGCGTTTTTGTTTTGTTTTTTTGGGTTTTAAAATGGTGGAACTGATTATCCCCCGAGCCTGGATAGCGTTGTTCCAGCTGACTAGTCAAGTGTTTTTCTTGCACGCTGCTTTGTGTTCAGTCCCCAGACGACGCCGGCTCAGCCTAAACGTAGGAATTAGCCATGACATATTCAAATTGCCGCCGTCCTACATGCGAGCCTATAGGCTGGAGCCTCGGAAAGAAATAAACAAATATACGTTCTTCTTTATCTTTGTGAATGTGACAGCAAGTCAGAATTTTTGTTGTTGTTGTTAGTTTTGGACTATTTTCTGCTGTCTTTTCCCTCAGCTAGCAGAAGAGGCATTAATTTATTTAAATCCACTTAGACAATTCCCCCTTGTGGGAGGAGATGGAGGAAGAGGAGGAGGAGGGGGCTAAAGAAAGAAGCAAGGCTGGTTAAAAGTGTAGAGAGAGACCAACTTCCCTGCACAACACTGGGGTTCACCTCCTCCGGTCACCTGCAGGGGGCACTGTTGCCCTGCGGGTCGGTAGAAGCGTCCCTTGTGGGCAGTCAGGTATCTGAGAGATGGATAGGATACCTCGTTAAACTTTGTGTTCAGCCAGTTTTCCTTCTTTTTTTTGTTGTTGTCATTTCCACCGGTGTTTTTTAGATTACAGTTTCCCGACAGTGAGTTTGTTTCCTTTCCAAACTCTCTGAGAATCGCTCGGCGCGGCTTCCCCCCCCCGAATGTCAAAACACTGCCACTCCCATCGTGACCGAGGAGTAAATTAGTTGCGAGTGCATGTGAAATTCAGCCGCCGCTGTCATGCTAATTACCAAGCAGATTTGTAACATCCTCACTGCTGACTGTCTAAAGGAAAAAGGAGGGGAAAGACATATAAATAAGGAAATAAGGGAGAAATTAGAGGATAACAGGTGAGGGAGGAGGGGAGGAAAAGGGGATTTAGGGTGAAAACACATGGGGAGTACAATAATAATGATGATGAAGAGGATAAAGGACAGAAACAGACGCAGAGAGAAGACGAGGGTGGCCGTCTGTATATTATTGATTGCCGGGAACCCAAGTGGAGAGTCAGAGACTCCCCCATCTGACCAGCCGCCTGCTTCATTAACACTCTCCCCGAGGAGGAAGACGAGGAGGAGGAGGAGGAGGAGGAAGAGGAGGACTGCCAGGGAGCTTCACATCTCCTTCACCAAACAATATGTGACACACAGAATATCTACAGTACAGTGGAGGAGACGCTGGACGACATATTTGGACAAATAACAGCTTTGATGTTGAGATTTTTATTTTATTTGTCTGTTTTTCATGGAAGCGTTTTATCGTCGGGGGATTTCTTCTTCTTCATAAAATGTCCCCGCTCTGCCTCCAAAACAACATATATTGAAATTATAGATCGCCGGCTCTGCTTCCGCGCAGCAGTCGGTGTCTAACATCCCACCCCGGGGGAGCCGCTATGTCTATAAATTGAATTTGTATCGGCATCAGTGGAGAGTTGCTGTACGTCTGCGCACTGGTGACTTCAAGTCAGTTTATTTTGTGTAGCCCAAAAGTCACGTCTCATAAATTGACCTCGGAGGGGCTTCACAATGTGAACACATACGACAACCCTTTCACAGGGGCGACCTGTAGCTCGTTTGTTATCCCAAAGAAGAAGAAACAGCTGAGGCATTAAAAGGATCTGGGTGCTGGGAATCGGAGGAAGAAGACGAGGACGCGGGACAAGGTGATCGGAAGGACGCAGAAAAAAGGAACGGGGATTAGAAAAACTGGAGAACGACAACTGAGAGATGACAGTGGGAAAGGATGAAGAGGGAGGATGGGTATCGGCTTCAACAGCAACGACAACGACGATGAAACATTTGGAGGAGATTTGGGGATTTGTGTAAATGTCCTTTTGCAGTTTGTGTTAACGAGAGCAGTGCCCGTTAGAAAATATGCTTACAACTCATTACACCCAGAACCAAACTTCCAAAAGGCCTTAAATCATGTAAACAAATGTGCAACTCAACTACTTGCTGTGTCCTAATACTTCACAGCCGAGCATTTACTTGACAGAGAAATGGTACGTGGTTTACGCCGCAGATTCAGATTGAAAGCAATTGAAATATTCATCATTAATATTCAGCATCGCGTTAGAATTAAAGGCTCCACCTTTGACAGACGCTCAGTAAATTCAAGCACATTGTGCCGGTAATGCCTCTTTCACTGGAGTAGGAATAGTAATGCAGGACGAGAGAGAGAACGGGTGTAAAGTACCGCAAAACAGTGTTTTTCCTGGGCCTCCAAACCCCTAAATAGTGATGTGGTGAAATTCACTTTGTGGAGATTATTTCCCATCGTGCATATCGGTCGCTTGTTTTGACGTAATCACTGCGGTTGTAAAACAGCATTATTTTGCTGATGGTAACGTTATTAGCGCTAAAAGTTAGCATCAAGTCTTTTAGGGGTTGACTGGAAAAACACACCCGAAAACTTGTGCTCAC
>NW_027176229.1:21224108-21226608 GCF_023055335.1 Clinocottus analis | reverse complement strand
AAGCTGGACAAAACCGGCCATTTCAAGACGGATTTCCAGGCATTCGTTTCACAATTTCTCACATTTTGTGGACCAAATGTCATGAGGTTAGTTGCAGCCTCTCACCAACCTTTTTATACCGAGGGCAGAGGTCAAAGGTCAGCAGCACCTTTTTTTTTAAAAAGCTAGTAGGCTTGTTTCAGTGTACTTTCAGACAATGATTGTTATCTCTTTCAAATCGTTTCATTTCCTGCAGCCCAAGAAACAAGAAAACACAACGTTTCTTCCCTCACTGTACCTTTTTTTTTTTTTGGATACGACGCCAAAGCTCTCAGTAAACCGTCTGACTGAAACGCCGCTTCCAGCCGTATCGCGCCTCATCTTCTTTGGCTTCTCAGGAGGAGAGTCTGCGAGCATCACAGAAGCCCTGCTGTTAATTGTGCTCATTCATACACAAGTGAATTGTCAGAAAGATCACATTTCTGCCAGATCAGAGTCTCCTCGTCTCTTAGACGCGTTATTCTACTTCAACACATGCTCTTCCTCTTCATCCCAGCATCTTTTTGTTTTTTATTGATCCCCAAAAATGAATGTCCTCCTTTTCTCTTCTTCCATTCGTGACTTATTCATGAGTGTTTCTTCCATTTTGTGTCAAGTCGTTCCCAGCTATAGCTCCCGAAAAAAAACCACCAGCCAACTTATTCCAGTTTGTGGGAACCTGCTTGTTTTTGTGTGTTTGTTTTCTTATCAAAGCATCAAACATGAAAGACTTTTCCTTCTTGTCATTCTTATGTTTTTCTCTCTCTCTCTCTCTCTGTTCTGGCTTCCAGCGCCAGTGTTGTAATCACGGAGGAGCGAAAGCTCTTTTGTCTGAGCGCACGCGCAAAACCTGCGCGGAAACACACAATCGGAGCCCTCCCGGTGAAAGACTGTGACTTTATTTATTTATTTATTTATTTATTCATTAACGCAGTCAAACATCCCATTTTGACTTGCTGCGATCGTACAAGGGTCCCTGAACGCCTCCCCTCCCTGCCTCTGCGCGTCTACGACAAAAAAAACACGACATCTCGAGCGGGGCAGGCCAAACTTTCGAGCGCAACTCCGACGCCAAAAAAGCCCCCCCCCCCTCACCCCCGCCCTCTCCTCCCCGTTCCCGCCTCCCACGCGCCCCGCCGGCATGTCAAACCCGACAAACGACCCCGGAGTCGAGGCCGACCCTTTTCCATTGATCGCCCGAGGGATTACACGACCCGATCAATATATATCGGAGAGCTCCGCCGCGTTGGAACCCTTCGGCGGCGAGCCGCCACCCACCGGCCCGGAGGGGACAAAGGCAGCTTTGTCCCCTCCATCGCTACTTGCCTTGCTCTACATGTCCGAAGGATGCTTTGTTGCTTTGTGGGCACATCTTTTTCAGGGTCTCTCTCTCTCTTTTCTTTCTCTCCATCTCTCTCTCTCTGTCTATTTTCTCCATCCCTCCCCTGTTCCCACTGGTGATTTTGTTTTTTTTCCTCTTGTGGGATTTGGGATGCCATTCATCGGGAAGGGGGGGGGGTCATTGTTCGCCTCTTATCCATTCCAGAGGATGGGCCCCGAGAGGCGGACTGGGCGACTGTGGGTGCTCTCTCTCTCTCTTTCTCCCTCTCTCTTCCTCTCTCTGTCTCTCCCCCCCTCCTCCCCTTGCTCCTCGGCACCCGGCATCCTTGCTCCTTGCCATACGATGATGTCATGGCTTTCATTTTCACTGAGGGGACCAGGGAGGGGAGAGGCGAGGAGGGGAGGGTGCACCCATTGATTCTCCTATTACACACTCTCTATATCTCCTTCTCCCCCCCCCCTTCCATCTCCTGCCGGTCCCTTTTCCCAGATTTCTTTTGCTTCTCAATCGGCGCCTGGGGGATTTGGGGATCTTTGGATGTTGTTCAGCACGCCCACGATACACCATGCCCCGACACCCAGATAGGGAAGCCGTCGACCCCGCGAATCCAACTGCGACTCTCGTTTGAATCTCATTGATTTAACGTCCCCTCTATCTCTCGGCTCTGTGATTCAGCCGGTTTGTAAAGTAATCATTAACCCCTCTGATAACGCGCTGCCGGTTCGCCATAGCCGGTTTGCCGTAGCCGCTAGCGGTGGCCAAAGAGTGCTAAAGACTCTTCGATTTTGCAGATTTGCATGCGAGTGTTTTTTTTGAGGTTGTTGTTGAAGTTCATTTTTTCGAGAGGCTGCTCTGCCTCCTGGCTGAACTATGCCTGGGTGGGAAATCTATTTCGGTTTAAACAAGACGCGCTGATTGCAGAAGCACGCAGCCAAATCACATCCATTCATTCCAGTGAAAGTTGGCCGACAGTCACACACTCATCGAGGGGTTCATTTAAATGCAGAATATTTTCTCCCCGATGCTGAAAATACGACGGCGTCACGTCACTTACAGGTCCGGGGCATTCGCGTCGTGTGTTTTGTCTTTGATCGTGGCGGCATTGTGTTTGTTTCTTCGTTTCGTGTCGACAACGTCGGT
>NW_027176229.1:21196608-21219108 GCF_023055335.1 Clinocottus analis | reverse complement strand
CTGTTTCCACCTGGAGTTAAAGGGGTGAGTGGAGGGTTATGTTACACCAGTAGATCTGCTCCTTTTTAAAAGCTCTTTGTTGAAATTTCTTTGAATTAACCGACTCAATGTCAGACAGTTAGATGTCCGAAAATAGTGAAAATATCGTCACAATTTCCACAAACTCATTTTCTCTGCCTGATAATTAAATGTCCAGTGAGTTGAACCAAAGAAAAGCAGCGAACCTTCGCCTTGGAGAAGCCGGAAGCAGCAGATGTTTTGACAATTTATTTAAAATCTGAAGAGCGAACAGAGAGCTAAACTCTTCAGGTGATAAACACATCCTTGCTCACATTCATACAACTTGCGGCGGCAGTCTTAATTAGTCTGATACGACCACGTACCTCAAATAGAGACTGTCTATCTGTGTTGACTTAGTGACTCTTTACGACTTCTCTACTTTTTTTAATGCTCTCACCACAGTGCGCCTTAGCATGTAACACGCATTCACATCCATGCCAACCAGCTGACATGCCTGTTGGATGTTAGCCAGGCTGTCGGATTGTCAAATGATGACGTCTCTCCCTGACACAGGAGACTGTTTTGGCATTTTAACGGAGATAACGGATGACGGACGACATCCGTTATCTGCAAAATCTCCAAAAGAAAAGTGTTTTACATTGTTAATGTACATTGTTCATGTGGTAGAAGATTATTCTATAGATGGAAACGTCTGGTTTTTCGTGAAATATCTATATCGATGTTTCGAGGCCCATTTCCAGCAGCGATCACTTCAGTGCCCTAATGGTACATTGTGTTTGATAATCGCCTTCGAAGACTAATGGACGAGTAGAAAACCCTTGAAAACTCTTGTGCAGTGATGTTA
The DNA here is from genome assembly GCF_023055335.1 of Clinocottus analis. NCBI lineage: Eukaryota > Metazoa > Chordata > Actinopteri > Perciformes > Cottidae > Clinocottus > Clinocottus analis. The sequence goes on along the minus strand of NW_027176229.1, from coordinate 21,218,243 downwards.
CGCAGCTAAAAACAGCTGTGCTGGTGAGAGAAGTTATAAAATTGAACCTTCCTTTGAGCTCGTGGAGTATCTGGAGCATCACATTTCTCTCAAAATGGCCAGAAAAAGAGAACTTTCATGTGAAACTCGCCAGTTTATTCTTGTTCTCAGACATGAAGGCTTTTCCATGCGAGAACTTGCGAAAAAACTGAAAATTTGTCTGGGTGACCCCAAAACGTTTGAACCTTGGTGCGTGTTACACGACTCTAGATGAGTGAAAGAAATACAAACCGACCACTAATCATTTCAGTACCTCTGAGTAATTTCAATCTCCTTTCTATTAGAGGTTTAAAAGAGCTACTAAAAAATATTAAGTGTGAAAGAACTAAAAGAGTGATGCGTACGACTGAACCCACGAGCTTCACATCGACAGGCAGCCGGTGTAAATCTTGCACATCCTCCCTCCGGCCACGGTTCAGAGCTGTTTTTTTTTCCAGATTATTACACTATTGTCCTCTCCTGGTGAGCGGGGAGCGAGGGAGTGATTACAGGTGTCTATCACAACAAGAGCAAAGCGAGACGGCGGTGAAAAGAGCCTTTTGTTAGCCGGCGCAGACGCCGCGGTGAGTCATATTGGGACCTTGCTTACACGTCTGCCTGTCTGTTCCCAGATAATGTGGGTCAGAGAGAATCCATCAGGGCGGAGACAGGAAACGGCATTATACGCCGCGTGTCGGCCTGTCTCCGCTTTCCAGCTATCGCGGGGCTGTGTAATGCCTCTTATTGGCTCCGGGTGCTATCGCTACACCCGGCTACGTTGTGTGTCGGTTCCCCTGTAGCCCGTCTGATGGGAGCCCGTCACACTCGGGTCTTTGTTTAGAGCGCGCGCCATGAATTATAGATACGGGAAGCCGCTCCGATGTGTCACCGAACACACACACACACACACAGGTACACTTTTTGATGTAAATTGTAGCAAATTCACCTACATGGAAATACACAAATACACACACACACACACGCTTCAGGTCGCCTCCCGGGAAGGTGTTTTTATTTTTTATTCTGGAGGCTTTTCAGAGTAGCCCACAGTGACACACACACACACACACACACACACACACACACGGTCGGATCCAAATTCACTCCAACGAGCAGACCGACATGCAGAAAGAGAACAGGCACACTTATAGTATAATAATCATGTTGTCACATCAGCCTGGAGGGATGAGCATGTGCTGTCTTGTTTTGTATTTTTTTTACTTGTGTGTGGGTGTGTGTTTGTGTGTGTGTGTGTGTGGTTCTGTTCTATCTTCACAATAGAGGAAAGAGTCACACACACTCTCACAAACTGGGATAGGACCCTTGGTGCGCTGTAGTTTCTGCTGCGATGTTAATTGGTCACCCTCGGTTCTGTTCCTCGTTTCTTCTCCGTCTCGTCTCATGTCTGGGCATCTCCCTGCTCGTGTGTGTGTGTGTGTGTGTGTGTGTGTGTGTGTGTGTGTGTGTGTGTGTGTGTGTGTGTGTGTGTGTGTGTGTGTGTGTGTGTGTGTGGACGAAAAGTTATTCAGCGCATGGTGGTTCAAAAAGGGAAATTGCAGTTTCATACAAATTGGGTCTTAAAAAGAGACGCCAGGGGGGCACAAGGAGAGAACGAGCGATCGCACACTCAGACTTCTCAAAAACAAAACCCCGGGTTAACGCGAACCTTTTGGACTTGAAACCAAGAAAAGCAAACAAACAAATAGTCACATGTGATGAGCTGGAACCATAAAATAATAGACATTTCTACTAAAGCGAATAATCGATTATCAACATAGCCGCAGATTCGTGTTCTGTTTTCTCGACTGATCCCCGAAGCTGTAAAGATTATATGTCCTGTAGTGGCCGTAGCTGAGCGCACACAGATCCCCTGGAATATAATAATGGACAACTGCACATATTTTCTCTTTGTTTCGACTCATTTGCAACCGGTCTGAGCGGCCAAAACACACGACAAACAATAAAACACGTCGTGGTGAAGTGGAATCCCCCGAGCGGTTTATTCCCGCTTGGTCGAACAGAGTCCATATTTGACAACGGGAGGAACAAACTCCCCGAAGGCCTGAACTCCAACTCAACTCGATGATGTCACCAGGTGATCTGGAGCTTCTCCAAAAGACGATGATTTGTGTGTGTCTGTGTGGGGGGGGGAGGGGCCGATAAGATAAATGTGTCTGGAAAAAGCACCCTGGAGCATTTGTTTTTTTCCCCTGGTGGTGTAGAGATACGTGTTTTGGTTGAAGCTGCCAAAAGCACTCGGCGTGAAATCTCAAACAAAGCAGCCGGTGATGGAGGAAGCTGGATCCCGACAAGTCCGACTCGCTCCTAAATTCCTCCTCTTGACTCGGCCCCGTCGTGCCCGAGCGCGGATATTTATGGGAGCCGTGGAATAACCGATAAATTCTCGAGCTTAATGACGTTCTCTGCAACGTCGGCGCAAATTGAGTAACGGGCAAAGTGTTGCTCGGCGTGGCGGCGGTGATATTCTACGGCCATTAGCCGGCTGCTGCACTGCGACTGTTTTCCAAATGATATAGGAAGGAGCACGCCGGGGGGGGTGGAGAAGGAGAACGAAGGAGCGAGCGCTTCTTCTGCTATCATCTCCTTGTCAGATCCCCACAAACACAGCCCCCACACTCCATTACACCGCTAATAATAGAGGCAGGCGTTATGGCTCGGAGCGCTATCGCGGTAGTAAAGAGAGACGGAGAAGGAAATGAAAGAGAGGTTGCCGGTTGCCGCGCCGTATTGACAGAACTCACGTCGCGGCGCTCTCATTCTTTTCCGGCGGAATATCGTGGAGGAAGAAAGCGGAAACAGAAGAGGCACGCAGGGAAAGATGCTGCTGTCAAAAGTCCAAAAAAAAAAGAGGAAGTTGTTATGAATGTTTGATTGGCGCCATGGAGAGGAACCGTAGCCCGGGATTAAAGTGTGTGTGTGTGTGTGTGTGTGTGTGTAGACAAACATGTGTGGGTGGAGCCAGGTTCCCTCGCTGCTGGTTTGAGTTGAATCCAGCGGTGTCACTCTGGCGAGAGACGACGGAGGCCCCATCAAACCAGAAGAGATGCTAGCAGCTAGCTTTGCTGCATCGAGGCCTCGGAGCTGCGCCGAAGCCAGACCGGCTATCTGGTCGAGTCTCCCAATGGCGAGGGCCGGCGATGAGCAAATGCAAAAAAAAGGAGAGCTGGCCGCAGATGCATGCGCGAAGGAAGGACGAGCTCTTTCTTCAGACGTCAGCCGACATCTTGAAGTGAAAGAGGCGGTGGGGTTTTTGAGATCTTGAAGTTTGGCCTATTTGCAGAGCTGTAAAAACATGTTTTAAGCTCGCTGTGTCGAGCGCTTTTGCGTGATTTTAAATTCAACATTTACTCCTCCGAGTCCGTTATGCGTTTGACGTTTTATTTCTCCGTCCCCGTGCGAACGAGGATTTTTTTCTTTTTAATGGCGTTGGATCACACGGTGTCGTTTTTTTCTCTGGGTTGTTCTGCAACATTGATCGTGAGCACGATGCCCCCTTCTCTGTATCGTTTGGAGCAACAAAAAAAAGCAACTTGTGTCGGTGATTGTACTTCTGCGCTGTCAGAACAGCTGCACGGAGTCCACGCCGCGGCGAGATGTGAAAAGGCTTTGAACTCACGCACGCACGCACGCACGCACATACAAAAATCTGTCTGTCTCTTTTCTGAAGCGCACACACTGTCCATCTCCCTTTCCTCAAACGCACACATCCACTAATTCTCACACACACTGATGCAGCACCTCTTTTGGTCGTATATTCTCTTTGCTGTGTCAGTGGGTGCTGGCTGACTTGTCTTTGAATGCACCGCAGAGCCCGTGAGTGTGCGCGTACTGCATCCTTATATGTGTGTGTGTGTGTGCAGAGGAAGCATAAGTTCGCATACATGATCACCTAAAAGCCCCCCCCCCCCCCCCCCCCCCTACAGCATACTCCTGTCTGCAGCCGTCTGGCTTCTCGTCTGCATCTTGCAGAGTGTGTTTCAGAAACTTCTGCTCCTCGGCTGTAAATAATGGAGCTGCGCTGAATCCCAAAGTGAAATCCGTCAAACTGTCGGTCGCGTCTTCTTCGAGCCGGTTGGGCCTTTTTTTTTTTTTTTGTTCTTCTTCTTTTTTCAAACACTGAAAACCAATTAGGTGGGTCAGGGGCCCGGGGAGCACCGACGAAGAAGAACCGGGCGCCACCGTTCTGTCACCGGCAGCTTCAATCAACACTCGGGGACAGCCGGCAAACTCTCTGCTGCGCACACACACACACACACACACACACACACACACACACACACACGCACACAAACACACACACGCACACATGAAAGAGGCATCCAGCAGTTCAGTCATAAGGGAGAGTTGTGGAGCTGTGTTCTTCTTCTTCTTCTTCTTCTTCTTCTTCTTCTTCTCCTCTTCATCCTCCATCTTTTCCATCTTCTTCTTCCTCTCCTCCTCATCCTTTTCCATCTTCTTCTTTTCCATCTTTTTCTTTTCTACCTTCTTCTTCTCCTCCTCATTCTTCATCTTTTTTGTCTTCTTCTTTTCCACCTTCTTCTTCCTCTCCTCTTCATCCATCTTCTCCTCCTCCTTCTCCTTCTCATTTTCCATCTTCTTCTTCTTCCTCTTTTTCTTTTCCACCTTCTTCTTCTCCTTCGTCTTCTTCTTCTTCTTCTTTTTCTTCTTCTTTGTCTTCTTCTTCTCTTCATCCTCCATCTTTTTTATCTTCTTCTTTTCCACCTTCTTCTTCTTCTCCTCTTCATCCATCTTCTCCTCCTCCTCCTCCTTTTCCATCTTCTTCTTCTTCCTCTCCTTCTTTTCCACCTTCTTCTTCTCCTTCTTCTTCTTCTTCTCCTCCTCCTCCTTGTTCTTTTTCTTCTTCTTCTTCTTCTTCTCTTCATCCTCCATCTTCTCCTCGTGCCCGCCGTTGAAGACAAAAACACGCGTGTTCGATACCCTGACGTACGATCGATTGATCTTCTGCGTTTTCATGACGCTGCAGCACATTTCTGTTTGTTCTGCTGCGATATTACAGAAGACCGAGACACCTTCGCCTCCCATGCAGTGACACTTGTTTGTATTTTATCAGTAATAACATTAATCTTGTCTCACGATTTGTATAAAAATACTTATTGTGTGTGTGTTAATGCATTCGTTCGTCGCTGCTTTTACCGGAAAAGACTCTTGAACTAACAACCGAGGATTCATTTTCGCTGGAACATATTTTTCAATATTTTCTACACATATTGTAATTTTTCTAAAGCTACAGACGAGATAATGTTGTTGTGAGGTGTTCATAATAAGACGTACAAAAAGGGACATTCGGCACAACCACGACAAGAAGGTGACAGCGTTCAAACGTCTTCTCTGCATTTATTGTGCCATAAATAACAAATGTAAATAAAACCTCAAGTTGAATTTCTTTGATAATGTAATTTAAAAGAAAAATTGGAAGACAAAGGAGATCAGACATCAAACAGCTGATACGATCATGGCTCCCCAGTTGCCCTGAGGAGCGCATAATTTAATGGTATTTACAGAATCCGTTCAGTGCAAACGGTTTATTTTCGGCGTCATTTCAAACGAGACAAGTAGAATGAAGTGTTTTTTTTTTCCTACATCTTTAATCTTCGATTTGGATGCTTTCGCTGACAGAAGCGTCGTCACACATGATGCGTTCATGGACCGCCAGAAGGTTGAAAGTCAGACGATTAAAGGATTTTTTTGGAGGGGGTTGTAGTCTACACACTCGACCCTGAACTCCAGAGACCAGTTTCCCATTCTGATAAAAGACGACCGCGAGAGAGGACAGGAGTCGGACTCTCAAAGTTCACTTTGCACTTTATTGACTTGCGTCCGTCTTCGTGGGCGAGCCGGAGGGCGAAAGGCCCAGAAGGTCGCGTGATAAAGACACACAAAAGCCGGGCGGACCGGCCTCGCTCTGAGCCGCCGAGATAGCGCCGTGGCCTTTCTCTTTCTTTTCCCTCAAGCGGTGTCGGTCTGACCGTTCGGCCGGCCAAATGTGCCAAAGCCTCATCGAGGTGCTCGGCTTGGCCCTTTTCAATAATTCATCCCCCAAAATTTGCAGGGAGGAGCTGAGGTTCGCCTGAACAGCTCGCCGTACGGAGTAAGGGGGGGGAGATGTTCCCGCTAATTGGAGCGACGTCCCCCATCGGTCAGCGCTAAATGTCGTTAGAGCGGCGGTCCAAATGGCGTGTGCTGTGTGAGGATCAGTCACCGGTTGGTGGTGGCGGTGTGAAGTGACGATTACAAGTGCAGCGCTCTCCGCCCAGACGCACTTTATATACATGAGCCGCTCACTCCGTGCTCATTCATACAAATACAGTGTGCGCCCGTGAGCGTGCATATTTCTAAACGCTCGTCTCTCTCGTTCGTATTTTCGCCCTTTCTCGCACATATTCATTGAACATTCACCCGACCACACTCTACTGAACCGAGGCGATTTGAGACCTGCACCCTGCCTTCTTCTTCTTCCTCTTCTTCCTCTTCTTCTTCTTCTTCTTCTTTCCCCGGCTCCAACAAATGCAACACTTTAATAGCCACTGGTAAGCTCTTGGAGCTAATTAGAGATTATACAAATACACACACACATGCACGCACGCACACATGCACACGCACGCACTTACACGCAAACTGCACCCATAGTGCCGTGGAGAGGTATAATTACAAAGTCTAATTCTTGTATCGCTTTACATTATTTATGAAGTAGTTTTGCTAGTGTCACACTGACCTTCCACTAATGATGCTACACACACACACACACACACACACCAACACACACACACACACACACACTATCATGCACTCTCAGGTTGTGCATGGATCGCGTGCATGCAGAACAAACTCAAACACATAAATATGCGTATATGCACACACACACACACACACACACACACACACACACACACACACACACACACACACACACACACACACACAGCTCTAGTCCCAGTGATCTGAATACATTCCCACATTTTCTAAACCAACTTTAAAAACCTTCCAAGCTGCTCCCAGCTGTGACTTGGCGGCGTTTCAACAGCTGGAAGGTTGCATTCATTTTCAGTTTGAATAATGCGATGTTGACACACAAATAAAACTGACACTCGCACATTAGGAGACAACCAACTTATTGTTTTAAGAAGGGTGGTAGCCGATGGCACCGCTTCCGAGCATTAGCGTTAGCTTTGTGCTTTTGATGTGAATGGGGAAGACTTTAAAGATATCTGACGGGTGGCGTTCAGCTCCATATTTGATATAATAACACCTGGTAATAATAACAGTGGTTCGTTGCACAGAACCATCTGAGACGCCGCCATCGGAAAGTGTTTTGGAAAAGTGCCGGCACTTTTAAAAACAAATAAGATACAATCTGCAGGTAATAGGATGTCAATCAAACTCCTGCAAAGAAAATGGAAGCTGATCGCTCCGTCACAAACGCGTTACTTGAAGATCTCCTGACATTGAGATAAGCTGCCGTGCGAGGTCACCGGGCGGCGACCTACCGGTCTCGGACTCGCGCTCTTTCTAATGGCCAGCACAGGGCGACTCCTCTTCTTGCAAAAAAAGGAAAAAGTGCTCCTGCAGGACGATAACGTTGTATGGAAAACCCCGTGCAGGGCGGACGGGTCGACCACAGAGCGGTGTTTGTGTCGCAAAGTGAGTTATTTAGAAGTCACGCTGATGTGAAGTTGTTTAGGTTTTACTTCATTCATGTCGCTATTTTACACCCAACTAGGATATTTGTGGTTTTGGTTGAATTTCCAACCTTAATTACATCCTGACGCCTTAGATTGTGTAGGTCTATATAAGAAATCGCCAGTTTCAAGTCTTCTTCATCAATGCAGCATGATGATCATTTAATGGCTGATTGAGAGTAAAATCTACCATAAAGCAGGATATGATCTGTGTTTATGGAAACTTTGTGCTCGACAGTTGTCAGTCTGCAAGTCGTTTGTGTTTGTCTTCCAACTTAAAATCTTTCACAGTTTGTTTTAAGTTAATTTTAAGAGTTTTGATCATGTAAAAACGTCATATTTCAGCTAAGCAAGATGGCGATGGGCAAAAACCAAGATGGCGACGCCCAAAAACCAAACAAGGAGATGCCACCCCCACGCCCCCAAAGAAATCGCATGAGTAACACCAGTGTAGGAAGACAAACGGTTCTCGCTTTGCTCTTCAAATGATTGCCATTGGCGGAGATTATGGACCGCAGTATGACAATTTTCAATTTTGAATCCGTGCTACTCTCCTACACAAACCGTTTTTTGTTCGCTCCGTTTGTTTCTGTGCAGGATTCGCGAGCGGGAACAATGCTGTTCAAAGATGACAGCTTGTCAGATAGGCCAGAACATGCCAGCGGTGGTGGGTGTAGAGAAATCATCCTCATTGTTCTAAGTCTAGCAACGAGTGTCAGAACCCACTTGTTTTTACGTAGGCGTCCTCTGCCTTCGACGTTTTGCACAGGCTTCGGCCCCATCGTACACAAACCGTATGGAAGCGTGTGCTGCACAACAAAGCGGCAACACACAAATACCAGCGCGCATTCCTTTCCATCCCGAAACGCATGGATGATATCGATGCTCTCGCACAGCCCTTCACACAAACATCCAGGGGAGATCATCGTCAGGGGGAATGCAGCCTGCTGCAGGTGCTCGCCGTCCCGTCCTGCTGTTTGCGTATAAGCCGGGGCAGCTGGACTCTGCGTAGCGTGAAAACAGCTGGCGGATTAGCCGTGCCTGCAGCTGAGAAGGGTGAGGGGGGGGTGAACAGAGGTAAATGTATGGAAGCCCATTCCTGACACACAAACAAAAAAAATTATGACAAAAAAAAAATAGGACCCAAATTTTTTTTTTAAAAATTAGGACCAAAAAAAAAAAAAAGGGCCCAAAAAAAAAAATAGGACCAAAAAAAAACCAAACTTTTTTTTCTCTTTTAGTTAAAAAAAAAAAATTAACTTTTTCTTGGTCCTAAATTTTAATTTTTTTAAAAAAAATTTTTTATTTATTTTTGTCCTAATTTTTTTAATTCCTTTTTGGTCCAAATTTTTTTTCTTTGTGGCAGAAATGGGCTTCCATATGAACGTCACATGCTTCAACGCACCAATTGAATAGTTTTCCTCCTTCGGGTGCATTTTGTTTGTCTGGAAGGTAAAAGCCAGAGACATACAGCCTCTGCTATGTAGCATAATAACAGATGCAACATGATCTGTAAGGAGCTTGTTGCTCATGCACGACGGCTAGAGAGCAACAAGAAGGCAAAAAGCGTCGCACAACTTCACCCTCCACGTTCTTTCTCGGCAACATTGCTGCAGAACCGATCTCCTTCCTCCCTTCGTTTGCATGTCTTTCTTCTCCGGTGTGTGCTTCTTTTTTTTTCCCAACCCTCAAAGCGCTCGATATTGGGAATCCTCCTGCTGTTGCCCTTGACCAAAGGAAGGGAAAATTGGTCACTTGGTGCTGCGCCGCAATTGCCCGCTGCTTCTAATTAGCTGGGATGGGTTCGGATGAAGAGGATGAATTTCCCCCTAAGGAGAAAGCGAAGCTTATAACGCGGACTCTTTAAACGCTCGCGCGCGCCGCGCAAATGTTAACTTTTATATGAAGGGGCGTCAGTGACAAACTCTCTCAGCCGGGAAACGTTCCCGTCGGTGGGATATAGATAGATGACCCCTGCTGATCTCTTCTGGCACGCTCACGCCACTTTTCAGAAACCTTCTGCCAGACCCAAAGCTCATTTGGGTGCAGTAATTTTAGTATGCGGAAATGCGTTTTTCACTCGTCACGCCTCAGCACCCCCACCTTTTTCCCTCCTTCCAACACACACACACACACACACTCACACAGAGACACACACACACACACACACACATATACACATACACATGCAAACAAACAAACTTGCCTCTGCAGTAAGTGGTTTTGCAAGAGATGTTTTCACCTCAAAGCACAGCAAGGTATTCCTGTGTGTGTGTGTGTGTGTGTTTGATTCCTGCCAGGTCACCAATTAAAACAACGGGGGGGTGATTCAGAATGCCTGTCTGCGAAAACACACCTGCAGAGCCTCAGAGCACAATGGACAAAGGCCTAAAAGAAAGAAAAAAAAAAGGCTGCAGGTTTGGTCACGCTCGCCCTCTCAGATACTCAGGTTTTTACTTATATTTTTTATTTCTTGGTCTCATGACGTGACTCATCGCGGCGCAATAAATGAACCCAATCTCTGCAAAGAGCGATGAACGCGACAGCTGAGGCCCGCGAAAGCGTGGGAAGCGTTTTCGACTGATGCTTTCCCGAAACACTTGGAGACATCGAGCGAAATATTGTGATTGTTTCTGTAACCGCGCAGATTCGGCGAGATTTATTTATTTATTTATTTCCGAGAAGACAGAACAGCAGGAACGTCGACCTCAACGCTATCGGCGTTTCCCGTACGCCTTCAAATCACTTTGCCGATAATGCCCTTCATTTGCATTGCCTTTCACCGGCTGCGTAGGATTTAGACGTGTTCGGCGTCTTATTAGAATAAGCTGTCGGCTCGCTGTGAGCTTCACCCCGCTCCTCTATTTACTGGTCTGCTTCCTCTTGACAGTTTTCATAAAGCATTTCCACAATTATGTCCATTAAGCACATTTTTTTCTTCCCGTTGGAGCCCTGGAGGGAAATGACTCTGGTCTAAGCAAGACTGTTGTTTGGGCTTGATAAACCTGTGAGCGTGTTTGTGTGTGTGTGTGTGTGTGTGTAAGTAAGTGCTTGCTTGAGGATGCATGTCAGCCTCATTGTGACTGCCACGGGGCTGATAGCAGAGAGAGAGAGAGGTTGACAGGAGCTTCTCCTTCAGCCTTGCCTGTAGACCTGCGAAGCCTCGATAAGACGCCCGGGCGCCGAAGCCTCTAAAAAAATACACATTGGTGTGAAGAGCAGAGTGTCGAGATTGGGTAGTGAGTAGGAAGAAGAGGAGGAGGAGGAAGGGAGGAAGGTGTGGGGTACGGATGGTGAGGATGTACAAATAAGAAATAAAAAACCTCCTCTGCCTTTTGGCAGTGGCTCCCAACGAAGTTTTCCCCTCTCCGCCATTACGTCAGACAATCCCCACAATCCTCTTAGTCACAGCAGAGTTGGGAGAAACCCTCAAAGGGAGACAGTTACCCTCCTCCCCCTTTCCACACACACACACACACACACACACACACACACACATGCATCACCTTTTAAAGGGTTCATCTCTTGTCACCAACGGTTTGAAACTTTGTTAATTCTTTCGAGAGGCATATTTCCGTCTGGCCGGTGGCTGCGTCGCTCAGACAGTTTTTAAAGCCAGCGCCGTCGCTATTAGGCCGAGGTTCTTGTGTTCTCTGCCCGTAACACGGGCTGGAGTTTCATTATTAACGCCGGCACCACTTAGTTTTGAAGTTAAGATGGCACCCTCCACCCCCCTCCAGCCTCCTGCAGGTAAATGGCGGAGTTCAGCTTGAAAATTGCATTTTTCAGGGAGGCACTAAGTCGACAGAAGTCGTCCCTTTTTCTTTTTTTTTTTTTGTAAAGAGAGACGGCTCGCAAACCTCTGTTTGAAAGGAAAAACACTCTCAGGGTTCGTTCTGAAAGCTCGCACGTTGATGAGCTCCCTCCAGCGGAGAGCGTTTTAAAAAAAAGAAAAACTCGGGCGTCCCAGGAGTCATGGAGTCCAGCGACATGTGAGCGTGGTGTGTGTGTGTGTGTGTGTGTGTCCTCTCAGGTTAGAAAAACATGGTGATGGACGGATGGAGCAGCTGGGGCAGAAGGAGGGAGGAGGAGGTCTGTAAAGGGTTGACAAAGAGACACTGGGTATGTTTTGATTTGGTCATGACAGACTGAAGGAGAGCCGTGGAATCTGGATGACACCTGAAGCCCCCTCCCTCTCTCTCTTTCTCTTTGCTGGGGCTTTGTTTACATTTTCACACTTCAAGGATAAAGTATAATCAAAGCTTTTATATCAGTGTCTCCCCCTCATCCCTCTCTGTGAGGTGTTGAAAGACAGAGAAGGAATCTAGGCTATGCATCAGATGAGTTCTGTCTGTGATGTTATTTTCTCAGGGTTACATCTTATTTCAGGATTTAATTGCTTTTACAGGATGCAGATGTTTTTATGCCAGAAATGTCACTTCTCTTCTTAATTTGAGTTCGTCTGAATCACGGAAATGATGTTCACTCTGACGCAGGGAAAGATAGTTAAAGTCATCACAATCCTAATAAGAGTCTTGTGTTTCCAATAGCGATTTATACGACAATATCTTGAGGCGGGAAGCGTATGAAGGTAGATTTGTGTCTTTTTTTACCCGAGCAAAATTCTAGTTTGTAAGACAATTACTTTCAATTAAAAAAAATTGCTCTCAAATAAAAAAAAATCTCAAAACTAAAATTGGCTCTCAAAAAAAGAAATTTGTTCGGAGAAAAAAAAATTCTCTCAAAACTAAAATTCTCTCTCAAAAATAAAAGTTCTCTAAAAAAAATTTGCCCTAAAAAAAAAAAAGTTCTAAAAAATGCTCTAAAAAATAAAATACTGTAGAAAAAAAAACACTCTAAAAATAAAACGCTCAAAAAAGAACTTTAAAAAAAAAACGCTCAAAAAAACTTCTCAAAAAAAAAACGCGCTAAAAAAAAATTCGCCGAAAAAATTTCCTCAAATAAAAAAATACTCTCAAAATTAAAATTCGTTCTCAAAAGAAATGTTTCTCTAAAAAAAAAATGCTCAAAAAAAATACTGCTCTTAAAAAAAAGTTCTCTTAAAAAACCCTCAAAAGGGAGCAGGGTGACTGTCTCCCTTTGAGCTGTAACCTCTTAACTTCAAGAGGTCACATGACACGTTGCCCCCAACGTGAGCCTCTTGACATGTGATGTCAGCGACGGTCAAGCAATACTTCCACTGCTGAACCTCCTCTTAAAACCCAAAGTATATTCCCCAAAATGTCCGGCTGCACCTCTTTGATAGGACACACATCGTGGGTCCTTGCTTTCATTCCAATTTACAGCTCGGTGGCTGACTCTGACACCCGGGACACACAGCGGGCTAATGAGAGGTGATTGTTTCACATGTGACTGAACCTCACGGGCTGAGCTCATTATGCTGTAAGTCAATGTCCCCTCTGCCCGTAATGGTCCTGTCTGCAGGCTTCATTTATTATTTCATCCTGTCTGCGGCCGACCCTGTACCGTACAGGTGTTTCACGATGGGAGGGCAGCGCCGTACACGAGAGCGGGGGTTATTAAATTACCTCAGGGACGCGAGTGGAGAGTGTCACACTTGTGTGTTATAGCGGTGTAAATCTTCTAATTGGTTGTAGATGGTCGGTTTAGTGTATTGTTCATCAATCACAGCCACAGAGGCGCCTCGCACCAGAAGCCTTCTCGCAATAAAGCTCGAGGCTTTCCATTTTGGTGTCAGTTAAATAAAAAGTAAAAGAATTATTCACACTTCAGATCTGCTCAGAATTTTAACAAGCTTATTCAAAATACCAAAAAGACACGACTGTGAATTAATTTTGTTTGAAAAAATACTAAAACAACAACATTTCAAATGAATTATTGAACAGAGGAAAATTCAATAAAAATCAATAAATTAATTGAAAAAAAAGCTAAATTCTGGAGGGAAACGAGAGCTGTTTTTGTGTGTTTGTAATTTCACAGTTTATTGCGTTCTTAATGCCTCAGAGGGACATAAGTCTTCATCTGCAGCAGAATAGCAGCGCGCTTCAAATCTTTCTCTTTCATGATTTAAAAAAAATAAAAAATTTCACTCTTAAATACTGTAAATAAGGGGCCGATCACACCAGACGTATCTTTTTAAAGTGCAGCCGCTTCAAAAACGCCTCGACAAAAACTTCATTTGCAAAAAAAAAGGTTTCCATCTAGAATTGGAGCTCTTCGTAAGCTAATATTAGCGCCTCGTCGGAGGTCGCCATTTTCTTTTGAATTTCCCGCCGTTCACACCGCACGAAAACAAGGAAGTGGTAAAGTAATAAAGCCCGCCTCTCGCTTGATCCGATTGGCTGCCTTGGCCGAGTGTGACGGTGATGAGCTTAAAAGTTTAGACTATTTTAACTTTTACGGGCGCCTAAAAACTGCTACAAAAACGCGAAGCGCAGCATTAAAAAAGGCCGCATCAAAGGTGAAAACGATGGTTTTGCTAGCGACGCGTTTTTGAGAGTCTGGTGTCTCACAGAAGAAAACCCTCCAGCACAAAGTGACACCATGACCTTACCTCTGATCTGTTTAACCTTTCCTCTTCTTTGAAGTAAAAAAAAAAACTGAACAGTGTCTCCGCAGATGTTTTAGCGTCGCAGTACTCGCCCGTGAGCTTAGCGTAGCTTCGGCGAGCTGCAGCCCGCGGAGGTTGAGCGCATAGTCCTTTTTCTTTATAGAATAAAGCACAGCTCATTAGCCTCGAGCACATTGTTCAGTCTGAGTGCCTCCTGGACAAAGTCAGCGCAGACTGTGTAGTAATAATAACCCCGCTAACCTTTAGATAACCAGCTTCGCCTCCAGAGTGCAGGAAAAAGACAGACAAGGTGTCAGGGAGCACACGGAGGGGAACTGGAACAATGTATTACTGTATAAGGGGGTAACTATATGATTTAATAACAGCGAGGGGGCACAGACGAGAGGAATGAATTTCATGTTCTTTCTTTTATTTGTCAGATTCCTGCGGCATGCCGCTCCGCTAATTAGATCCAAGCAAATGTCGAAGTAGTTTCGATTCATTTCATTTGTTTGGTTCGTTGAGGTTGCAGGTAGAGAAGTGGAAGGAGTTAAAATCTCAATGTTAAACGCTAACAGGGCAATAGTGCGATGGCAGATCCCTCCCCAATTAAACATCCCACAAAAGGTTGAAATGTTAGTTAAGTGTGTGTGCGTGTGTGTGTGTGTGTGTGTGTGGGGGGGGGGGGGTCAGAAACATTGAGACAAAAGTGAGTCAGAGTCGCAGCACAAAGTTATAGGTGAGAAAAGTTCATTCCTCCCTTATGGAAGTGTCCTACTGCAGGTAGCGTTCCTATTTAATGAGACACTTCTGGGAGTTAAGTTTGGGGGTTTTCCAGTGAGAATCAGGAGACCGCTGCCTTCTTATGACAGGTACTTTCACTAATTAGGCCCCAATAAAGCTAAAGGTTAAACGCACTTGAGTGGAATTTCGAACTTAACGATTTAGGACGCGAAGAGGCGAAGGGGCATGAATTGTTTTTTGCACCCGATGTCCGCTCGCGTTTGCAGAATTAGCTTGAAGAATCACTGCTCGCAGTTTTTTCTCAGAAGATCTGTTTGATCACGGTCTTTTTTCGCTCCTGCAAAAAAAAGGCTATTTAATCTCTCCTGCCGAAGTTTGCTTCCTGATCTTTGACTTTTGAATGTGACCGCACACAGAAAGAGAGAGAGAGAGGCGCTGCAGCGACCGCATTACAGCTAGCATGTGTTTCCAACATCGAGCCGTCGTCTGAAGGGCGTTCTCGCTGTAGTTTAAGGAGCTTCTGCGTCGGTTCTTCTTCAGAAGCCGGCCCATTGTTCACCACGCCGTCCTACTGGGTCGTCTTACCCTCTTAGCATCAAGCTAATTAGGAGGAGTGGAGTCTGGCTGTGTTGATGCGGGGGGGTACAGGGACTTAAGTGTTTTTGTCCTGAGGCTAGCATATTTAAAAAAGAAATATCTGCGAAAAAAAACAAAAACAACCCCGCTTATTTATGCTAAGCTAGAAACAGCAACCGCGGGACGAGGCGCTGAGCGCTCCACTGACATATAGCCGACAGGAAAGGCGCGATCAAATGTTTTTGAGTGTGATGCCGTCGTATTGTTCATGTCAAGCCTTTGTTTTTGACCGTGAACTATGTAAACTGAACTTCTGTGCTCGGTTTTTCCTTTTTTTCACCGTCGTGTCCGGAGCGCTGGACCACACTGATTTCCCTCCATCCCCCGTCTTGGATAATAAAGGTTGATTTCCCCCAGAGATGTTCCTCTTTCCCTACGTGCTTCATCCAGAACAAGTCCTCAACCTTGCTGCCATCAATTTTCCGCCCGAGACGCAGCCAAAGCGTCTCAGCTGAAAAAAAAAAGGCCGCTGGTCTCGAGGACCTCTCACCGCCTGTGGACTCCGGGGAAGTGGAGAGGAGCTCGGTTGTGACGTTGGACAATCCGGCATCAAGCAGCAAACATGCTCGACTCCTCAGGTCCCCCCTCCCCCTTCCACTTGTTCTTTACAATTTATTAATATTGGAAAGTGTCTCGAGTCCAAATTGCGCCGTCCTCAGCACCGCTCGCCCTCCAATACAGCCGCCAAGTGGGAAGTAGATTGGGTGAATGGTTCACGAGATTGTACCGAGGACACACACACTCACACACACACACACGCAGAGATTCTTGCCTTTATAGCCCGATATAAAGAGTATAACATATTAATATAACATAATGAGAACTGCAGAGAAGCGAGGTGCCGTGGGGAGAGAGACAGAGCTTGTGAAGGCAGAGAGATGGAAAGAGAGATTGAAAGAGAGATTGGCCAACGCCGAAAAAGAAATCCAGGTGCCGACCAACAGCGAGGCGACTCCGTTCTCGGACGTTCTCCAGCCAAAGACACTCAGGACGCTCTAATGGCACATTTTATACCGTACATCGATTTTTATCTTTTCCCCCCTAAATTGAGTCCATCTTTTTCCCCGCCGCTTATCTCTAACTGCGGTCTTCGCCTGCCTTTTAGACTGTGAAATGGAGAGCGGTAATTTCCCCTTCCCGCTTCTCTCTGTATGTTAATGAAGCGCTAATCTGTTCCTGAGCGAGGGCCGTAATGAGGGCGACGTGCCCCTCGCTCGTCCCGCTAGCTCCTGGTAAGCTACCATTATGGAAATAGCTCGGCGGCGACGGCGGCGTCTTGGGACCGGACCGAAATGTATTCCGTTATTTCCACTTTTAAAGCTTTCTTCTCCTTCCTTAACAAGTCCGGGTGTTCCTCGGAGGGAGCGGCCGGATAAACAAACACGGTAATGGCGGGCGGCGGGGAGGTCTGGTCGCTCTCAAAGGCCGGATGGCGGGCGAGCTAAATAGGCCACGCAGGATAGATCGTCGGAGACGGAAGAGCCGAGGAATCCCACGCTCTCCGACGCTCGAGTCTGCTGCTTAAATATTCCTAATTTTAAGAAATCACTGCCTCGGTATTGTAGTTTGTTCTCAGGTGCTGCTTTCTGTCCGTAAACCCCCCGAAGTCAAATACGCAGACGCAGAAATTGAATTAACCCGGGGGGGGGGGATTATCGACATTATTCTCCGCCAAATTAGCGGCGGCCCGTCGCCCGTGTCACATCCCCGCGACGCCCGCTGACGCCTGCTGACGGCGATAATGCTCGGCTGGAATTAGAGAGAACACCGTAAACCAGATTAAAAAGTGGGAGCAGATGCTGCTCGGAGCTCGACACGTTTTTTCAAAGACTCCTTATCAAAGGATATTCTGGCTTTATTCATTTTGCATGTATCTAGGCCAGCCCAGCCCCTGCCACGCCCACAGACCACATACATGACTACGAAACGGATTAACGTCGCTCGCTCGCCGCGCTCTCAAAATGGCTCATCTTTAGGCGCCTCTCCTTTGTCCCCTTCCTCCCATCTCTTGTTTCTTTTCCCACCCTCCTCCTCCTCGCTCCGTCTTTGTCTCTTTGTCCAGTACTACTCTTTTTCTCCAATAAAGACTCTCTATACGTGATACTCTTTATTCCTCTTTATTCGTGAGTTATCGCCTTCACCGTCCACAGATGCTACCTGATGGTAGCAGAGGAGATCACGCTGACGCTAAGACGCCGTCGAGCCGACTCTCCCATCCGGAGCAACTTCCCAGTCGACGCACATGTTTTTGTGCCGCAGTGATAAAACGGCATGAATGAGTGGGAAAACTCTGGTAGGAGCTTAAGAGATGCAAGTTTTTTTGGAAGTAGACTAAAGTGAAAATGTTTGAGATACGAGTGGGAGGTTTGGAGGGAGAGAGGTGTATCCAAAATAAATAAATAAATATATATATATATATATATATATATATATATATATATATATATATATATATATATATATATATCCTGCACTCTGCTGCTCACATTACACAAATTCACCACAGGGGCTGAAACCTTAGGATTCCTCTTAAGATGATGAAAAGATTTCGCGCCTTGTCTCAGATGAGTCCTTAAGTGTGTGCTTGGATTTAAAAACTCCCTGGAGGGTGTTTTTTTTTCAGTTCATACATCAATGAAATAGTCATGACCCAGGCCAGTTTGTCAGATTAATATTGTCGAGTTTGGGCGGCTGGAGGGCCGGTTTGATGTCGGCCGGAGCTCAACGTCTGCGCGGCTTCCACCACATGGAGAGGTTTAACCAGAAAACCCCCAAAATGACCTCGGCGTGACTTCCCTTCAGTTACGAGGAGTTATCGTTCCTGTGTCGTGTGTGCGGGCCTTCAAAAAGATGAGTTCTGCTTTTCGGGATAATAAAAATAGTAATAATAATAATAATAACTTTATTCATATAGCACTTTTAAAAACAGAGTTTGGAAAGTGCTTTAACAGATTTACAAAGCATAGACACGACCCAAATGGCGGCAAACATAAAAGACAATTAAACACAACCGAACCAAGCAAATAGACGAAAAGAACGGCAGAAAACAAACAAATATATAAATATATAGAATATACAAACATGGGGAAAGTGTCGGGAGCGTAAATCAAATGGGCCGATTGAAGTTGTGTCACGCACACAGTTGTTCGGGACGACAGTGACGTCAAACATCAAGCGTCGTATCCCGAGTCCTTACAGGAGATGAGCAACATGCCCCAGATTAGTTTATTAAAAATGCACTCAAGGCGCGTTTGTAAAAAAAAAGAAAAAGAAAAGAGCTGGAACGATTGATTTCCGCCGTGATCCTCGTGCACCGTCCGCACTCGCTGACACGAAGGCGGCGGCGATGCATCAAACCGACAAAGAGAGGCACTTATTCCTCTCGTATTGGTTTAGGAGGAAAAACCCACATGGCGGATGACGCACTGCAGACGCGCACGAACGGACGGCTGATCGCAACCAGACGACCCTCCGTTTCCAACCCGACGCCGACCACGAGGCGGGGGAGAGAGAGGGGGGGGGGAGGGAAGGGAGCTTGTCATATTTCCCCACCCGAGAAGAGAGCGAGAGAGTCCCAATGCGGTTGAATAATAATGTGGCTCCACCTCACGAGAGAGGAGTTCGAGGGGAGGAGGAGAAGAATCGGTCACGGCGGAGATTCGTCATAGAAGTTCAGCGGTGTCGGTGGCTACCGCAAAAAGCCGTCCAACCCCATGAAATACGGTCGTGTGCTGGCATGCGTGCATGCACGCATGGTCTTCACATGGAAGTGTTTTTCATTAAAGTCCCGGCTGCTAAGCAGCGAGAGCCTAGCATGAAGGATGTGGCGGCGGCGGCGGCGGCGGCGGTGCGTTAGTCCCAGTCATCGCCGTGCAGCTCGCAGAGAGCTGCCTCTGAAGCGCCGCTAAATGCACGCAGCCACGCAAAGATGGGAACCAGATTCAGCCCAAACACTTTTCTGCTCGCACTGAATAGCAGAATAGTCAGAGAGCGTGGAAAGCAATGAGAAAACGTCTTCCAACCGGCTTCGGTGGTTTGTTTATTAGCGCGCCTTTTTTATACATCCAATGGAAAAACACGAAAAGCCTCATCGCTCGCGAACAGATGTCTCCTTTCAGTTTGTATTTATCTTGGTGTCAAATCAACGGACCCACAAGCCACAGCGTTGACTCACTTAAGGAAGTGCGAGAAGTCACTTCAGGGGTAGCTTTGCTTTCCGATGAGGTCATTGCACAACAGTTTGGAAGGCTGAGTCATATTCTGCCAGGGGTTTTTTATTTAGTTTACTATTTTTCATCCAGAAGTTTGCTTTCGCCTGAACATTTTTAAACTCATTAATTTAGTGTTTATGCCGTCACTTTGCTTCTTTAATTGACCCGCTGCTAATGACCTCGCTATGGCTCTGTGAAGCGCTAACACGGGCCCACAATGTCACTTACTGCCCTCCTTAATGCATAATGTCACATTTCTGGGAATTTGTAATGTATTTATCCGTTTATTTAGCCAAGCGGGACTGTGCTGCTTACAGTTTACAGCTAACTAGCTCCCCGTCTTGCAGATTTGTTGTTGACACTGTAGCGTCTA
The DNA here is from genome assembly GCF_023055335.1 of Clinocottus analis. Classification (NCBI taxonomy): domain Eukaryota; kingdom Metazoa; phylum Chordata; class Actinopteri; order Perciformes; family Cottidae; genus Clinocottus; species Clinocottus analis. Next base: position 21,198,011 of record NW_027176229.1, on the reverse strand, counting down.
GAAAGCATTGATGCAAATCTCCGATTACATTTTTTTTAACTGAATATCTGCCCGTAGGAAAGATCCTGTTTACACTTTGACCCAAATTGGACAAACTGCACGATGCAGTGCAACCTTCACACAAACTTTATCAATGCCTTGCTCAAAATCCACAAAAGCAGCCGAAATGAAACATAGCTGAAACGAAACATGGCTGAAACGAAACATGGCTGAAACCAAACATGGCTGAAACCAAACATGGCTGAAACGAAACATGACTGAAACGAAACATGGCTGAAACGAAACATGGCTGAAACGAAACATGGCTGAAACGAAACATGGCTGAAACGAAACAGAGCTAAAACGAAACATGGCTGAAACCAAACATGGCTGAAACCAAACATGGCTGAAACCAAACATGGCTGAAACCAAACATAGCTGAAACCAAACATAGCTGAAACGATTTGCTTGAGCGTCTCACACAGCGCAGCTGGTTAGTTTTGATTAATTCACTTTAGCGAAAAAAAATGCCGCCGTCTTCACCCTTCATTGTGAGTGTGCGTAGTTGTGAGGGCGAGAGAGAGAACATACTTGACAAAAGCTGATGTGTTATAAGACTGAACCCGCTGGTGTTGGCTGACCGAGGACTTGAAAGAGAGAAAACAGTGAGGGAATGAGAGAGAGAGGGAGAGAGAGAGAGACCTTGGATGTACCTGGGTCCAGGAAAAAAAAGCTTTTTGTTACGATCAGCTGCATGAATTAAGCTCTTGAAAGTGCGGCGTGTGCGCGAATTCAAAAGAACGTAGAGGACATAACACTCTTAAAAACCGTAAATTGTAACTCATACGGCCTCTCTGGACTATGTGAAATCCATCCTGAAACAACGTGTTCAAGTAAGAAAAGAGCGAGAGAGATGGACGTTCGTATCACCGCCTCGCTCCATCAAAATAAGCAGGAGAGAATATTAAATTGAGAGAACAGTGAGCGGCGCTCAAATGTTTATTTCTGTCAAGTCCCTGAACGGTGTCCTTGGCTATTATTTATGAATTAACTGCAACAAAAAAAACAATCTCTTTACGACGCAGCAGGGGGCCCATCGAAGTGGAACAGAGGAACTTGCATCAAAGTCCATTTATGAGAGTAAAAGCTTGACTGCATTGTTAATAAAAAAGTAATGTTTGTCCGCTTTCAGCTCGGTGGAGAAGCGAGTCCAAACTCTCATTATACGGACATCGAGGCGGAGGCCTCACTGTGGTCCAGTCCTGCTCTCGCTTAGTTATTTTAGTTTTCTTTTGGTAAAAGCCAGTCAGCTGGTAAGTCGGGAAGTTAATCAGTCCATGTGTTTTGCCTCATTGTGAGCCCAAAAAGAGTTTCTCAGGAATAAGGCTGTGTGTGTGTGTGTGTTTCTGCATCCGTGCTCCAGT